>NW_016807671.1:232223-252544 GCF_001698545.2 Rhinopithecus bieti
ATTTCCTGCTGGACAAAAAAAGGAATTAAAATCACTATAAGGCCACACATATTAAAAATCATGTATTCAGTGACTGTATAAGAAAACTATCATAGTTTAATATATAATATCATTATGGAAGAGTGTTATAAACAGTGTTTTCTTTTTTATACTTTTCTGTATTTTAAATTTTTTTCTTCAAAGCATATGTATTATTTTAAAAGGAATAAGATTTAAAATTGTTTAATTAAAATTTTGTAAGTCTAAATTTTTAGTCAAATATATTTTGCCTTCAGTATTGATTAAAGTACTATAAAGGAAAGGATGTGCAATTCTTTATACAGTTCTCTTTAGTATTTTCTATCTCAGCAAATCCATTTTGTTGTCTTTTGCTACTTATTAAACATTGTTTAATAACCTTATCAACTATCTGCAAATAAAAGCCATTGCTTTCAAAAAAGTGTACTTTTAAATGCTTTCAGTTTTGATTGCAGTATTTTCATGTTAGATTTGCTTAAGCCACATATTTTGTATTCAAGCAGATGTTCACAAAATAAATATTCACATCGAGTTTATGTGGCTCATATTCCATGTAGTACAGATTGTTTCAAATGAGCCTACAAACCTCATTTTCTTCTGACTTAAAAAATGCACCCAGAATATTTAAATTACCTTTACATACCTAATAAAGATGTACAGTCATTTTAACAACCTCTGCACTGTCAATCATTGATAGGAAAACATAACTTGACATGCTCCAGATTTATTTTAATGGGCAATGCATTCGAAAGTGCTATAACTCTGTGATAGGGCCATCTTATCTTGGGGTATCGTCTACCTCAATGTGGGGTGTTTTGAGACAGTCTCTTGTCCCTTGTCTAGTAAGAACACAATATACATGTATATTTCTCTTCCCTTTTAGCAGTCAGGTGGCTACCTCCATTTGGAGCAGGTAGTTTCAAATTCAAATTAATGACATGATGATTTACAAAAATGAGTTATAAGTATTGTATGAGTTTGCAAGATTAAAAATGTAACAAGAGCCAAAGGATTGATTGCTTTCAGGGGCTGAAATGCAGTATTCTCTGGGGTGGTATCATATTCATTTCAAGTAATAACTATTATTTGTTGAGCACTAAATAGACCTATTTAAATTGTTTTCAACTAACATCTCATTTAATTGTCACAACCCTATAAGAAAGATTTTCTCATAATTCTCATTTTATAGATGACAAAACTGAGAAAGAAGAAAGGGCTGTACTAGGCCCATAGTCAGTTAGGTGGCTGTGCTGGAATTCTAACTTGAGAAGACCCCTCTCTCTTAACCATTACTCTGTACTTCTTCTCAAATATAAACCATAACTTTAGAAGTTACCAATACATATTTCTATATCCCCCTCCTTTCATTGTTTCCTTCCTTCTCTCTAAAATATCTTTTCTTTTGACCATAAGATTATTCGTTCATTATCAAAATGCAAAGTCCAGTCCACATTTCTTTATACATTTTTGTATCTCCATTAAATTACAGCCATCCAAAAGCTTAACAACACAGTACATCACATTCTCATTTCTTTATTTACATGAAATTTCTCCTTCTCAGGAACCCTATGAGATAGGCCAATGGTTCAAATTCACAGTATTACTTATAACAGCAAAACTTGAAATTAAACTTACTTAAAATATACAGTCTCCAAATTTAATTTTCTAAAAAGACTAACATATTTTGAAATACTGTGTTATTGTATCCCCTAGAACACAGTAAGAGAAAGAAGCAAAAAAAAAAAAAAAAAAAAAATGCAAACATTTACCAGGCACCTGCTAGATGCCTTGGAATTCAAAGTGTGGTCCTGGGCCACCAGCATTATTATCATCTGGGAGCTTCTTAGAAATGCAGAATCTCATTCTACACCCCAAACCTACATACAGAACCTTCATATTAACACCAATCCCCAGGCAATGCACATGCATAGAAAAGTTTGAAAATCACTATAGCAGAGAAGCACAGCACGTGTTCATGCCTCCAGTTACCACACTTCAGCTAGCACATTCCCCAGTGTCAGAACCATTTGATACCACCAAGATAGATAGAAGTGAGAGCCATTCACCCACCTAAGCTCACCCTTATTCTGCCAGGTCAGAATAGGCATGGCTATTGTTAGGTGCAGAGTGGGAAATAGATTTTTGCCAACAAAACACTAACTGATTGGACCATAGGTTGAAGAAGTTTCGACTTTAGCATAATGCCAATGAGAATTCATTCAAGATTTTGAGAAAATAAGATATATGATTAGATTGCATTTTAGAAAGATCACTGTCTGTAGGGTAGAAACAAATGAGATGGGGTAAGTTTGGAGCTAGGGTGATCAATTAACACAGTGGAGATGTGTTGGTGGCCTGAGTAATCATAAGCAGTGGGAAGATGATAAAGAGGTGGAAGACTCAAGGGTATTTCAAAGGTAGACTTGTCAGGATTTGGGATTAGTGGGAGGTACTCTGTGAGGAAGAGGGAGGAGAGAAGTGAAGGTAATATGTCTTGCCCAAAACCATTTTTTTTTTAAAGAAAGAGAAATGACTTGAAGTAAATAACTAAATAGTTTTGTACTAGCTTAAGAATGAACAGGCAAATCAATTGAACTGAACAGAAAGACTATAAGCAGCTCAATTCCTTCCTACAAATGTTTATTATGATAAAGGTGACACTTAACCCATTAAAGATGGATTATTCAATGAATCACATGGAGATAAATGATTAACTACTAGAGGAAAAGTGTTAGCCCTTTTTTATGCCAAAGTGGGACTGAAGTGGATTGAAAACTTACATGTGAAAAAAATTTTAATAATTGAACAATAAATGGGTCTCATGGCACAGAAAGCTATTTTAAAGCACAAAAGAAAAGGCAAAATCATAAAGAAAAGAATGATAGTCTTGATTACATAAAAGAAAGAAACATCATTGTATTGCCAAAAGAATTATAATAGAACCACTTAGGGATAAAGAGATTTTAATAAATGAAAGAAGTAGATTAGTAAGCCAAGAGCAAAACACACAAAGAGTATTAGAAAATTTACCTAAAAATGTATGATTGGTTAAAAAAAAAAAGAAGAAGAAAAGAAAATTTATTGAAGCCTGCACAACATGGTAAGACCCTGTGTGTCTACAAAAAAAGAAAAAATTATTCAAACATGTTAGTAATCACAGAAGTAAAAATTAAGATAATGAGAATATTTCTCCTGTTAAATTGCATTACAATACCCACTTATTGGTCTAACTGCAGTAAAATTAGTAATTTCTAAACAAAAGTTACTGGAAGACAATTTGGCACCCTGTTATAAAAAGGTTTAAAATGTTCATATTCTTTGATTCCCCCAAAATTTCACTTTAGGATTTTTTTCTAAGGAAATTGGAGCTGTACACAATAATTACTATGTACAAGACGTGTTCATTTCAGCAATTTAGAAATGAAAAACTTAAAGTGACTAATAGTAAGGAGTTGATTAAATTATGCTTATAACTTAAAAAATATATTTGGTAGCCATTTTAAAATTATATTTTCAAGGGATATTTAATGCAATAAAAGGTATATGAGATAATATGTTTTAAAAGGTATAGAGAATATACTTATCCTTCCAATATTTATTAGATGCCTACTATCTTCCAGAAATTGTTCTGTAGTATAATCATTGTGTGATTTGTTTTGTATATAGAAAATATCCATATTTAGAAGGAATTCCATCTTTCTACAAATTATATATATATGTGTGTATGTGTGTATATATATATCCACACATATATGCGCACACACACACACACATATATATATAGCCATAGCCATAAAAATATTTATGGAGAAACACAACACAATGTTAATGATAGTTGCATCAGGATGATGGAATGTTCATTTACATTTTCTTATTTATCTTTCTGTGATTTCTAATTTTCTACAATGAACATGTATTTGTTCAATATTTTTTAAAAATAGTAACTTTGGATTTACCTTAAATTTCACTCTAAACAAAGAAGAAGAAACTTCTCTTTAGGCTATTTTAGTTTAAAGAAAACACGTTGGCATTTGCAAAGAGAAATCGACCCAGTTAAAGGAAAATAAAGGAAATAAATACCCAAAAAAAGAAAAAGAAAGAAAACATTTACATCTGACTCTGCAGAGTAAAAGTCCTCATCCCACGAAGGCTGCCACAACTCCACAGGCAGGCTGGCTCCTGCTCACCTGAGAGCACCTCAGGAACCTGCTCTAGAAACGCTCTGATGTTACCCTTGGCCCTTCCCGGACCAAGAGTCAAGCACTTTGACTACCCTTGGTAAAGTAATCCCCTTTATCAGTTGGCATACATGATATAATATAAAAGAGTTTAAGTTTAGCTTTTTAGTAAATGACTTTATAATGACTAATTCTATAGCAAGATCAGTGTTCATTTTACCTCTTTAGTAGGAAACCTTAAGTAAATTGGCACACTCCATGGAAAAATGTGAAATGTACAGACATGTACTGGGTCAGCTTTTAGCAATAGTAAAGAGAATCTTGCCAGATTCAAGGGTTGTGATGACCACATAGAAGTAAAATTTAAATTTCTGCCTAACGATTTCATGTCTACGTATCCTTGCCAGGAACTGATACCTGGTATCCCTGCAGGCTACTGACAATGCCTTGGGTAACTGACATCTCAGAGCACACATTCCTGTTTCTGCCACTCTTACTTCTTCTGATAAGGTGTCATTAACCTAATTTTATGCATTTGGACATCAAGAATGAGACAGCATTAGTGACTTGTCAAAGGTCACATACTAGGCAGAGAGGATGACAGTTTGAGCCTGGCGTGGACTTTGTGTCCTCCCCTTCTGCCCTCCTCAGAAACCCTGAACACATGCTGACTCATCCTAATATACAGCTCAAGGAGTATTTATTGTGTGCCAGACACAATGCTAGAAATGCTTGTTTCTAACTCTCACAGCATGCTTGCTGTGAGGTTGGTTTTTATTTAATGATGAGAACATTGAGATATTGTAACTGGCCTAATCTCATACAGCTAACAGATGCCAGGATAAGACAACTTATATATATAATGTACGGAAAACCTCATCATTTCCAGTGTTTCCCCAGGAAGCCTCTTACTGCAGTGCTCAATAGCAACATATACACACATGCACACTATAGGCTGATGATCTAACACACAATTACCCTTTTGACCTGTTTAAGCCAATTCAATGAGCTTCAGGGTACCCATCCCTTCTCTGCATTTGCTTACTCCAGAATCCTATTCTAGTCCTGCTCTGAGGCATAAAATGTGATAGTTTTCTACATTGGAGTAAGGCATACACCAGGAATCACTGTATACATATGATGAGACATGTACTACGGTACAGCCTGGGATAATCAACTGTGCTTCTTGGATTTGCTTACATCCTTGTTCAGGATTTATTTAGTTTTATTAAATTATCTTCCCGTATACTATCTAAAGCAAACCTTCCTCAGACTCTAAGGCTGCATACACTGCTCAACAGAAATAGAATGCAAGCCACACAGTAATGTTAAATTTTCTAATGGCCACATTAAGAAAATATAAAAATAAATACGTGAAAGTCATTTTAATAACGATGTTTTTAAAAATCAAATCCGGTTGACCCTTGAACAATGTAAGTTTGAACTGTGTAGGTCTGCTAATAAGGGGATTTTTTTCAACCAAACACAGACTGAAACTATAGTATTTGTAGGATGCAAAACCCACATACAAAGAGGGCCAAATTTTCATATATGCAGATTCTGGAGGGTCGACTTCAGGGCTTGAGTATGCACAGATTTTGAAAAATGCTGAGGAGTTGCATTTACCTTGCTCCTCAGCTTGCAGACGGCCTATTGTCAGACTTCACTTTGCAATTGTGTAAGTCAATACTCCTTAATGAACTCCCCTATATATATACATCTATATTAGTCCAGTCCTGTCCCTCTAGAGAACCCTGACTAACACAAGGGGTCAGGCACAAGTATGCATGTGGAAGTGGGGGCTCAAGGCTATATGCAGGCATGTATGTGTTGGCAGTGTAGGGTCTCTGGGCTGAGGTTCCTGGGTCAGCAGCAGCTGGGGCAACTGTGGAAAGGAGAGGGAGAGAGATGGTGACTTAGGTACCTAAAGATGATGAAGGTGAAAAGCTGCATGGCCCTCCGTGGTGAAGGCTGTAGGTGGTCCACTGCAACTGTGCTGGCTATTGGTTTCCTTACTAAAGCTGCTGGAGTCCTCTAGAGCAAGCTGCTGGGGTCTACTAAAGAGCACATTGTAGGGTTCTTGGCAGTGAAAGCTGTGGAGAATGCGTGGTGGCCATATGGGCTGTTGAGGTGCCTAGTGGGGAAGACTGCTGGATACCTATGCAGAGCTGGCCATTGAAGACTGCTGTGGCTCTCAGCATCTGGCTGATAATGACAGCATCTATCTTTCTTCTTTATACCCAGGCATCTTCAGATGTCGCAGCCATGCCAGTCTCCCCAGCAGTCTGGGTGGGGTGAAACTGTAGCTGGTCACTTGGTCAGTGCCCTGAAAAGCTGGGGAAGCTGCTTTTTTACCACAGTCTCCTTTTCTTTGTGAAGGGAACTTGCAAGCTATGGAATTCCTACTCTGTGCTGAGTAGTGCTGGCCTGGAAGATGGGAAGGAGGTGGAGTTAAAATGAAACTGTCCTTCTTAGCCTTTTTGTGAAGTAATTTTGGGTTTCTTTCTTCCACTGTAACTGCTTAAGTGGACTCTGGGGTTTTTCCAGAGTTATGTGTGTTTGTGAATAGCTATTTAATTGTTATTTGTCAGGAGAATGAAGGCTGAGATCTCCTACTCCACCATCTCACTGACATTACTCTGCTTCCAGGTTTATCCTTGATACTCAGGATAATGTTGGAGAAAGCTCTGAAGTGCTCTATACATTCTAGCCATTGTTATTTGCCCCCAAATGTTGTATTTTTTGATGCTATAATTTTAAATAACATTTAAAGCACTTAAGAAATTTTTGTAAAAATAATAAAATCACTGACAACCAAAAATGTTTATCTCAATTTTGAAATGTGAATTTTATTTTGCATTTAAATTTATATCATCTTTTATGTTATTACCTTACCCATAATATTCATGTTTGCCAAATAGTGTTTAATAATCCATTGAATTGATTTAATTTTATTTGAACCTTTGGACATTTGAGTTGAGATCATGTTCTTTTGAGATCCATTTCTACTTCTTTTAGGTTATACCAGTTTTTTTTTTTAATATGTAACTATCAAAGATACCTTTAATTTTCTTTCTAGGTATATGTCAGAACACCAAGATTCAGAGGTGACTGGAGTCCCATAGGAATCTTACAGGAACTCATCAACATTTGTGATAACTGATACTCAATGACACAGTATTTTTTAAATAAAATCCAACGGAACAAATACTGGACTCATACCTCAATCCACCATTGGATTAACATTAAATTGTTATAAGCTTAAAATAGATGCTTATATTAATAAGATGTTACATGTAAGCCTCATGATAACCACAACAAAAACCTGTATAAGATGAAGAAATCAAAGCCTACCACTACAGAAAATTTTCTAATCACAAAGACAACAAGAGAAAGACAGGAACAAAGGATCTACATGTCCCACCAGACAAACTAGAAAATGTATAATTCACAGAGTATTGGGTAGATTACTCACAAGGGTCTTGTCTTACTAGTAGGCAATATTTAGCCCTAGACTAAATGCTGCTGTAGTCCCACTTAAATCATACAAGCAACCCATCCTCCACATACACAAAAAATCACTTTCCAACTACTTTAAATACATACCAAAAACAGCTCAAGCATATTTATGGGAATACAAAAATCAAAGATCACCAGGCACACAAAGAAGTAGGAAAATATAGCTATAATGAGGAGAAAAATAAACCAATCTAAATTGGCCCATAACTGGCACAAATGTTAAATGTTAAAATTAGCAGAAAAATACATTAAGACAGTTATTATAGCTTTAAGATGTTCAAGAAGTTTAGCAGAACCATGAAAAAAATCAATTCGTAATTCTAGAGGGGAAAGTTACAACTGAGATGAAAAATACAATGGACGAGATTAATAGAAAATCAGATCTTGCAGAAGGTTAGTAAAAATGAAGATAAAGAAATAAAATCTATATTAATTTTATTTATCTTTATGTTTACTAACCTGCAGATTAAAAAAAATTAGAAAAAAAAAAAAAAAACAAGTATCAGTGAGCTATCAGATAGCTTTAAGTAGACTAATATACATGATGTTGAAATACCCAAAGAAGACAAGGGGGATAGAAAAAAATGTTTGAAGAAATAATGGAGAAAATTTTTTATATTTGATGAAAAAAACAAACTCACAGAACTGAAACTCCAAGCACAGAAAACATTGAAAAATATTACACCAAGGCATATCATAACCATAATGAAATGGCACCAAATCAGTGATCAAAGGAAAAATCTTAAAAGCAGAAAAAAAAAGAGAAGACATGTTATGTAAGAGGAACAAAAATAAGGACAATGGCATAATTCTGATCAGAAACATTGCAAGTGAGAAGATACTGATGCAGCATTTTTAAAGTAGTAAAATAATAAAACTATCAATGTAGAATTTTATACCCAGTGAAAATATCTCTTTAAATGAAGATAATATAAATATGTTTTCAGGCATTCAAAAGCTGAAAGAATTAATCACCAGCAGACCCACACTATGAGAAATGCCAAAAAGAAGTCCTTCAGACAGTGTAAAAAATTATTAAAGTATAATTGACACTCAGCAAACTGAGTAAATCTGGACATATGTATACACCTGCGTAACCATCATCACAATCAATATAATGAACCTATTCATCAGACCCAAAATCTTCCTTGTGCATCTTTGTAATCCTCTCCCATGCCCTACCTTCTACCCAGGCAACCATTGGTCTGGTTTGTCCCATTATAGATGAGTTTGCATTGTGGGGAACAAGTGACAGTTGCCTGCTAAGCAAGACCAGCCAGTCAAGGAATGCAACCATAAATACTCACTGGTTACTATACTACAGCTAAATCTCCCTTCTATCTAGCTTCTTCTTTATTGTGTCAGTAAGAAAATTGAAGGCTAAGTATTTAACAGACCTGTCAAAGGTCGCACTGCAAGTTAAGTGACAACACCAAGTTCAAACCTAGGTCATTGGATTCCAATTTCCAAACCCTTTCCATTAAAGTATACTATAAATGTCTCTTCAGAAATGCATTAAAGTACATAATTCAAAATTTCCCTCCCAAATTTAAATAACTCAAAGCATGTAATGATATTGTACAATTTCTTACATTAAACTTTTTTAAACTTTAAAATTTATCACACTTTAGACTTACCAGAAGCATCATGTGGATGTACTCAGCAATTTGAAACAAACTTTTCATTTCTGATGCAAAGTGTGTAACTAAATCCATTCCATGTTTTGCTGTATTTGCTATCATAATAATATGATGTATGCAATCCATTGTAGGCCTTCTATGAATTCACTATTTTATTTATTCTCAATAGTTAAGATATATATATAATATTCACTAGATATATATATAGAACATATCAATATTCATTTGACATATATACAGAATATTTTTTAAATGTTCACTTGATTTATCTGTTACATAGTTTAATTTTTCCAGACTTTGAACTTGCTTTTTGCATATTTTCTAGTTACATGATTTGATACATGGCTTTTACTCTTCAAGGAAACTGATTTATCCCAACAATCTTTCTCTCCTCTAAAATATTTATGAAAAAACTTTTCAAGTGCTCAAATAACAACTGAAAACATTTGTATTGATCACCATTAGCAGCTTCCAAAAATATATTATTTATTAACTTCTTCCCAGCCTCCTATCTACTACTCTAACTCTACTGTTTCTTTTGTCAAACTTGAAAATTCTAATCCATTTATTTTACTTCACTTCTTCAGGTAGTTTCTCAATTTGGAGAAATTGTAACATTGCTTGCTGGACAAGGCTGACCTTTAAGAATTTGATTGATAACTCACTCTTTGAGATCCCTATAGCTGGTTCTACGACCAGCTAAGTATCCGTGCTTCCAAATCTTTAAGGCTTTGTCACTACAGCCCTCATCAAAAAAGATATTGAGGGACCAATAATCTCTACTGTCCACTTGCCTCTCACGATGACTATGTGGTGACCTTTGGGAAGTGGGGTTTGCCTAGCATGCAAGAATGTGGTGTGCTGCCACTCCTCCAGTCCTGCATTAATTGCAGACATCTCTAATCCCTGCAGCCTCTTCCACTAAGCCAGCCTTGGCCTCACATAATTTCCTATAGTTCTGTAGATCAGAAGTCCAACACAGGTCTCACTGGGCTAAGATCAAGGTGTTGGCAGGGCAGTGTCCCTTTCTGGAGGCTGGAGGGGAGAATGTTGCCTTGTCTTTTCTCACTTTGGGAGGCTACCTTTATTCCTTGGCTCCTTTCTCCATGTTCAAAGTCAGAAAGAGAAGGGCAAATCCTTCTCACATTGCTTCATTCCTACTTTTCTGCCTCCATTTTCCACTTTTAAGGACTGGTGCGATTAGATTGGGCTCACCTAGAAAACCCAAGATGTTCTCCCCATCTCAACCTTAGTCATATTTGCAAAGCCCATTTGGTCATAGAAGGTAACACAGGCTCCAGATATTAGGACTTTGGACATCTCTGTGGAAGGGGACTATTCTGCCTTCTGCAGATAAATGTATATTCATACATGCATATGTAGAATGATTAAGATACACTAAGAAACAATGGGCTTTTTTAATATATAGGATTATAATTTTATCTGTGTAAAAAGTATTTCTTATATCTACATTTAATGTGATGTTTGCAAATATGTAACAAAAGGAGTAAAACTCACTCCTTAGTTATATATAAACATTCCTCTACAGTGAGGAATGGGATTAGGAATGGATAGGAAAAATAATGTACACATTTTACTGGACTTAAACTTATATTGTTTGATTTTTTTAAGCACATGGGGATTTTATATTGTTATTTAGACAGCATGCTTAAAATATATACAAAATAAAATCACAGTAATTTTAATATACTGTACTATGAAAATACATTACATCTTAGACTATATTTCTGTTTTTAAAAAATGGTCAAAAAATCACATGTACAATACGAAGAAAATATTTTAAAATTGCAGACATGAAATGGGTACAGCTATTTATTAAAATTATGAAACATGATTGGGGAATTTACAAAGACACTTGAAATAAATATACAGATATTCTACAAATGTGATAGAGGAAATTGAATATTATATTGATATTAAGTCTTCCAAAATAATTTATTGGTTAACAGACTGGCCCAACAAAATATTAATACATTTTTAAATGCAATAATAATTAGAGTCATATGGTAGTGTCACCAAATTCAATTTCTGCAGAAGTGGAAGAAAATAAATAGCCCAGACATACGTGCATAAAAAGAGACACACACATTCTATTTGGAGAATTATTCAAGCTTATCTTATCACAAATGCTAAAAAGAATTGTGAATAGTTTAATGCAGGGTTTCTTGACCTCAGTGTTACTAACATTAGGACCTGATAAATCTTGAGGGTAGCAAGTGCCTAGCAGATATCAGTAGCAATCCTATCCCATCCACCTCTCCTGTATATATATATACACACATATATATAAAGTATTAGTAGTATGTGTGTATAAATATATATATACTCTAAGATATATATATATATATCTTTTTTCAGACCAATATCAAAAGAAAAAAGGTTTTTTTCTCACCTCACTAGTAATCAAAGAAATACATATTAAAAGAATAAGCAGCATACTTTTTGTTTAACAAAATTTAATCGAAACAGGGGCAACTAAAATGTGTGAGATACTAAACACTGGCAAAGCTGGATTAAAATAGCACTGATTGTGGGAAGGAAAGGTCATAAAAACTTCTGGAAAGATTTCTAGAAAGATATTTAGCAATATGTAACAAGGGCCTTACCTGTCATTCTAGTAATCTTGTAATATAGTAATATTGCTCTGGAGTCTTCAGGACTCTAACCTGAGGAAATAAATCAGAGATACGAAGAAAGATGTTTATTACAGAATTATTGAAAATAGTAAAAGTTAGTTTCCAATAATAGGTAAGGGGTAGAAATAAATAAGATATAGCCATATAATACAACATTATGCAAATATTAAAAGCATATGTTTGAAAAATAAGTATATTGAAAACTACTTGTGATAAAATATTATATGGAAGAGCTAGAATACAAATCTGTGTCTAAATTGTGCCCCAGCACCTGCTGTGGTACTTAATATATGTTTGCCAAATTAATGAATAATTATAATTTCAGATATGTATATCTAACGGTAAAACTGTAATTACTTTTGCACCAATCTAATATAATGGGGTAGGGAGTATTAAGAAGTGGCAACTGAAATGTGTGAGGTTAGAAGAGAGAAAAATAAAGGGGAGCTTAATAAGAATTTAGCTACTTAAAATTAGTTTTGGTAGCTAGATTGAATTTCTCAAACAGAAAGGAGCAAAAGTGGATTTGGGTGATTTTAATTTTTTTTTTTTGAAACTTCTACATTTTCCAACATTTGTATAATAAATATGTTACTTCTATAATTATTCAATTTTTTTTTAATTTGAGAAATCCCTCTGGATTTTCAAACTCCATTCTCATTTGACTTCTTCTGCTACAGACCAGACTGTCAAATGATGTCATAAATCAACTAGATTATTTGGTATGTGCAACATAGTCCATTTTTTTAATATCAAAAAAATGATTGCAATACTGTCTTCTCCTAACTCAGTAATAGTTAAGGAAAGACTTAACACCAAAGTGGGTGCCTGTCTAGGTCACAATCCCCTTCAGCAATCCTCTTTCACAAGCTTTCAATTCATGTGACTCAGTCCCTATTCCATCCACATTCGTGTGTGAAAACTTTGCAAGACACTTTTCTGTGTGCTTCACCAAAAAACAAGGGATATTGTCTCTGCAGCACTTCTGTTATCAATTAATTCTGTGGTTCCACTAAAACAGCAATCAAATCCCTCTGGTATCAGTTGTTAGACTGCCAGTATCTTCCATTATTACTCAAGAAACAATTATTTCTTGAAGGTTTACAGATGTTTTCCCATTTCTGTTGTTTACTGTATTTAGTTAAAATATGAACTGAAATAACCAGATAGCATTTCAAAATTCAGTGCCCTCCATTCGCTTGGTTTTCCCTTAAAATTCATAGATGGGCTTGTCTGGAATCCTGTAACCCTTTTCATCTCTCTTGTGCATAACTAGGTGAACTGCTCAATGAACCCTATAGGATTGTTCTACTTAGCCTTCAGAAAAAAGCTTTAAAGAGCACTCTCAGCAGAAAGTAAGCCAAAAAAAAAACAAGCCATTCTAAGACTTCTGTTATACTCTATTACTCTCCTGCCCCTCTCATTTAGTAAATTTAGCAAACACCTCTAGGCTTCCTCCTCACTCTTCACACAGTTCCCATAAAAAGGCTTAACTCCCTAGCAAAAAATTTTTTTCTATGTTTTCCAAAAGAGATTAAGTTTTCAGTTGTAGTTAACCACAGAATCTCTCCGGCCACCACAGAACATTAACTAGTGTGCACTGGTTTTGTCTAATGAAATCATGAAACTATTATAATCAATATTTGGTAATAAAATTTCAGAATGGGCCATCTTTATGATGTCAAACATGAAGCAAATGAGATAAGTACCATATATGTTGCCTACCAAAAGCCATGATTACTTGCTGACAGTAACTTTCCTTTATGCTGAAATATCCTTTTTGATCTCATGGTCAGATGTCCATTTAAGTTAGCCCCCAACCTGAAACTTTTTTTTTTCTTTTTTCTTTTTTCTTTTTTTTTTTAAGATGGAGTCTCACTCTGTTGCCCAGGCTGGGGTGCAGTGGCTCCATCTCGGCTTACTACAACCTCTGTCTCCCAGGTTCAAATGATTCTCCTGTCTCAGCCTCCTGAGTAGCTGGGATTACAAGCACATGCCACCATGCCCAGCTAATTTTTTGTATTTTAGTAGAGACGGGGTTTCACCATGTTGCCCAGGATGGTCTCGAACTCCTGAGCTCAGGCAATCCACCCACCTCGGCCTCCCAAAGTGCTAATGTGTCCGGAGTTGGTTCCTTCCGGTGGGTTCTTGGTCTCGCTGACTTCAAGAATAAAGCTGCAGACCTTTGCAGTGAGTGTTACAGCTTTTAAATGTGGCTTGGACCCAAAGAGTAAGCAGCAGCAAGATTTATCGTGAAGAGCAAAAGAACATAGCTTCCACAATGTGCAACAGGACCCCAGTAGACTACTGCTGCTGGCTGAGGTGGTCAGCTTTTATTCCCTTATTTGTCCCTGCCCACATCCTGCTGATTGGTCCATTTTACAGAGCGCTGATTGGTCCATTTTACAGAGTGCTGATTGGTGCATTTACAATCCTCTAGCTAGACACAGAGCGCTGATTGGTGCGTTTTAGAGTGCTGATTGGTGNCAAGAATAAAGCTGCAGACCTTTGCAGTGAGTGTTACAGCTTTTAAATGTGGCTTGGACCCAAAGAGTAAGCAGCAGCAAGATTTATCGTGAAGAGCAAAAGAACATAGCTTCCACAATGTGCAACAGGACCCCAGTAGACTACTGCTGCTGGCTGAGGTGGTCAGCTTTTATTCCCTTATTTGTCCCTGCCCACATCCTGCTGATTGGTCCATTTTACAGAGCGCTGATTGGTCCATTTTACAGAGTGCTGATTGGTGCATTTACAATCCTCTAGCTAGACACAGAGCGCTGATTGGTGCGTTTTTAGAGTGCTGATTGGTGCATTTTCAATCTTTTAGCTAGGCACAGAGCACTGATTGGTGCATTTACAATCCTCTAGCTAGACAGAAAAGTTCTCCAAGTCCCCACTCAACCCAGGAAGTCCAACTGGCTTCACCTCTCAATCCCCCCTCTAAACAGGACACCCTAACTGCTGTTGGGAATTGGGCAATGACCACTTTAGCTACTTACTGCTGGATAGGGGCAAAGAAGGGGCCCTGCAGTGTTAGTGTCCTCCAGAGGGGAACTCTCTAGGCCAGCCAAAGGACCAGTAGGTTGGTCCAGGGGTCCTCAGTAGAAGTTGTTAGTTGAGCTCATTTGGGGTTCCATTCATAAGACCATCTGTAGCTTGATGGCCTCAATCCTGGAGGAAACAAATTTGACAAGGAGGTTAAAAACACAGGGCTCGAAGGTGAGTAATAGCAAGTTAGCTGTCACAGGACCTAGAAACGGGAGAAGCCATGTTGCCCAACTACAGAGGTTGGTATAAGAGTTTGAAAGGTGTCTGATTTCAGAAGCCTTTTCCTGTAAATGTTGGGTGGCATCTCGTACTATCCCTGACTGGTTAGTATAAAAACAACACTCTTCCCCTAAGAAGGTGCAAAGTCCTCCTTTCTCAGCAGTGAGGAGGTCTAGGCCTCAGTGGTTTTGGAGAGTCACTGCTGCCAAATAGTCTATTTGGGACCATAGAGTAAGGATAGATTTTGCTATTTCTTGCAAACTGTCTGAGAAATCCTTCGAGAGTGTGGTAGTAGGATAATGAAGTAGATAAACCTGCTATTCTGGTTTCTGTAGCAGTAGACATTCCTAACCCTCTAAGTAGGGGTATTTGTTGTATGGCTCTGCACTGATGGACTTGAGCTTTGAGGAGCACTGATAGGGTCTGACTAGGATTACAGGCTTGAGCCACTGCAAGCAGCCCAAACTGAGATATTTTTTATAGTAACAGCAATGTTTATTACAAAGTAGAGTCAAGATAATATGAGTAAACAAAAATGTAGGTCATCCTATTTCTGGGACACCCACTTCTCATAGCCATGGCAACCAGAAATAGACATCAGAGGTAGCACGGACTCCAAAAATAGTTGTGACGTATCAGCTTTACTAGAACTTATGATACTATGAAACTTTGACCAAGAAGATGTCAAGGTAAGTGTATTTTATAAATTCTGGTACTTTAAAATACCAGAAAGTAACTAACTTTTCTTATTCAGGATAATTTATTTCAAAACTCTGAAAAAATCATCTAATTCCTTCATTAAACTGGAATTAAATGTTGGAGATAAAGTGGACTATTGGCATGATCTTAGAGAACTAAATTTTAGACCAAGTTTTGTAAATAAATAAAAGTATGTTTCAATACTGATTTTTAACTTGTAAGCTTTCCCAGGACAGATATCTTCCCCAAATCTCCACATATCAGTGCAATTTATAATTTTTGCAAAATGTCAGTTGGGAACATTTGTATCTAAAACACAGTTTAAAGATTGAAAAGGGGCTGGGCATGATGGCTCACTCCTGTAATTCCAACACTTTTGGGAGGCCAAGGTGGGAGGATCGTGCTAGCCCGGAAATTCAAGCCCATCCTAGGCAACACAGGGAGACCCCATCTCTACAAAATTTTTTTTAAAAAATCACCCAGGCATGGTGGTGTGCACCTGTGGTCACAGCTACTTGGGAAACTGAGGTGGGATGATCGTTGAGCCCAGACAATGGAGGCTGCAGTGAGCTGTGATCGCCAACACTGCACTCCAGTCTGGGGATCTTACCTAAAGCCTGTCAATCAATCAAATCAATGGATGCTAAATCTTTAAAAGCTATATAACCTTGTTGCTCCAAGTATTGATAATTTAGGAGTTTTTAATACCTCCTTCCATATTCAAGTCATTAATGAGTTATTTCATATTCTTTCCCAAGTCTCTGTGGATTTTTTTTCACCTTTTTCTGGTTCCATTATTGTCCCCCAAGCCCTAAATATGCCATTATCTCTAGCCTGGTCTACTACAGCATTCTCCTAACTAGCTTCTCCTATCTAACTTTGCCCTTTTCCAATCCATTCTCCACATGGCACAGAACAACCTTTTCAAAATGCAAACCTAGTTATATTACACCTCACCCCACACAGAACCCTTCAAAAGTTTTTTATTTTCCCATAGATAAAGGCCAAAATGTTTCACATGGCCATTAGCACCCTACTTGCTCTGGATCCTCAGAGTAAAATAATGTATTATCTTTGCTACAGTCAGAAAATACTGTTTTCTATTTTTTTCTATTCATCTGGCTGAGTTTCTAAGCAAATATATTACCTTTTCCCAAGATGCATTTTATTAGAAACATCTCTAATCAGGAGAGTCTACATACTTCATACCAGTTTACTTTGGTCTACTATTTTACTACTTTGAAGCAGTTTTAATTAATGGTTTACTCTTTTCTCTGGAAAGCAAACCCTTTACTCCAAAGAGAGTGAAAAACCCCTGAGATAAATTGTACAATAACCAAGAAGCTGAATGCAGTTTTCTCTAGGAATTGAAATCATTTCCTGAGAAATTCAATGTGCCTGTTTCACTGGAAGAAATTCTACTGCCAGCACTTTATTGATTCTCTTAGGCTTGTGTGATCTTTTGTTCCATAAAATTGGGCAGTTGCAAGGTTTGATACACCTCAGCCAACTAACAGCAAGAAAACAATCTACCCATTCTCAGAACCATGCGGCAAAAAGTTGTCCTGAGCTTGACCTAGCCTGGGAATCTTACCTCTTCTCATCCTTTGTTCTCCTCTTTAATGCTAATCATGTGAACTGTGCTAAAAAAGCCAAGCAAAAAAAGTGAAATCCTGCTCTCAGCCCCAAGGACCTGTCACCTTTTATGAAACTCAGCTTAACTGAGATCTAAGAGGTTCAGTTCTATACCAGGTTTTACAGAATGATTGTCTGCACCCAGGAAAGCTAACCTGAGGTCAGGCAACTAGATAGTAGAGGAAGCTACCAATCTGCTTGAAAGACTTTTTATAAATCTTTTATATGCTGAGGTTTTAGGGGTTTTGTCCCAGCAGCCCAGGATCTTTGCCATGATTTCCAATATAGTCTTACTCCAGATGTAACAGGGTTTTACTAAAATCCAAGTTACTTTTTTTGGTGTATCCTCTTTATTCTTATCATTCCAATCATTTCCTTTATGCATTTCAAATCCTGATATTAGATAGACCTTAGAAGCTTTCATTATGTTCATGTATATGGTATTATCTTCCCCCAGAATCTTGTTTTCACATCTGTTCACAACTGTGTCCTTAGTGTTACATGCAACAATATTGATCCTCACACTTGGTGCCTTAGTAACACTGGTGGGACATTCCTTGTGACTAATGCCTGCATTCATTTTCTACTGCTGCAATAACAAATTACCAGAAGCTTAGTGGTTTAAAACAACACAAATTTATTTTCTCGGCGTTCTGGAAGTCGTAAGTCTGCAGTGTTTCTCACTGGGCTTAAATCAAGGTGCCAGCAGGGCTTGTTTCTCCCTGGAGGTTCTGAGGGGAGGATTTTTTTTCTTCTTCTTTTTTTTTTTTTTTTTTTTTTGCCTGTTTTTGGCTTCTAGTGAGGTCTCACCTTCAGCTTGTGGCCCCTTTTCTCCATCCTCAAAGCACTTCACTGCATTCTCTGCTTTTGCCACCACCCCATCTTTTTCTCTGCTGCTAGTCAAATCTCACCCTGCCTCTCTCATGTAACTACTCTTACAATGACATTTAAGGCCCACACAGATAATCCATAACAATCTCACCAACTCAAGATCCTTAATCACATCTGCAAAGTCTCTAAGATAACATTTATACAGGCTCTGCGGAATAGGGAATGGGCATTTGGGGGACCATTATTTAGTGTGCCATAATGTCCATACTGTTGAAATCTTCATGATCACTCTTTTGGAGAGTCACAGAAAACTTGCAACATAGACATGGTTCAAAACCCTAGCCAATATAAACCAGGCTCACCTAACACTTTCTTGAGATCTTAGTGATAAGGGTCCCCATCTTTCTAGTGATGAACCAGTAAGCTCATCCTCCTCAGCATCTCACCTGACCACACACAGATGCAGCCTCACCTATGCCCCAGAAACCAGCATAGTGCTGAATGAGAGCACCTGGTTTTAAAGTATTTTAAAATCAAATACTTTACAAATGACAAGAGCAAAAATTGCAAAGTAAAAATAGTTCATACAGGTTACCCGCTAGGTAATAGCAAAACATACTGTTTGGGCTCTGCTTTAACTAGTGTAGAAAGGAGGAAAAACAAAACTAAGTTCTTCAGGTGCCACTTTCTAGTTAATTTCAAAAATATTAGGCTCCAAAATGACATATTAAAAGAATAACTTGAACTCAATACACAGTCCCTAGATTATTTCACAAACATGAATGTACTGAGAGGTAAAGCCAGCTGGGCTTCCGGGTGGGGTGGGGATTTGGAGAAATTTTCTGTCTAGCTAAAGGATTGTAAATGCACCAATCAGCACTCCGTAAAAAATGGACCAATTAGCGCTCTGTAAAATGGACCAATCAACGTCTGTAAAATGGACCAATCAGCAGGATGTGGGCGGGGCCAAATAAGGGACTAAAAGCTGGCCAGTGGAGCCAGCAGCCGCAACACACTCAGGTCCCCTGGAAGCTTTGTTCTTTCACTCTTTGCAATAAATATTGCTGCTGCTCACTCTTTGGGTCCACACTGCCTTTATGAGCTGTAACACTCACCATGGAGGTATGCACTTCACTCCTGAAGCCAGCAAAACGACGAACCCACTGGGAGGAACAAACAACTCCAGATACACCGCCTTTAGGAGCTGTAACACTCACCTCGAAGGTCTGCAGCTTCACTCCTGAAGTCAGCAAGACCACAAAGCCACCAGAAGGAAGAAACTCCAAACACATCTGAAGGAACAAACTCCAGACACACCATCTTTAAGAACTGTAACACCACGAGGGTCCGTGGCTTCATTCTTGAAGACAGTGAGACCAAGAACCCACTGGAAGGAACCAATTCTGGACAGAGTACCTCCTTGTCTATTTATAATTTTTAGTCATCATTTAGTTCACTCTCTGCCTCCAGGATTGTACATATTAATACCGATAACTTTTCCTTTAAAAAGTTTCTAAATATTCAAAGTGGCTGATTCCAATCCTTAATCTTCTCAAGAAAGGACTTCTAAACATGAATGTAGGTGCTTCGCCAATGCTTCAAAATGCAGTGCGGCAGCTCTCTCTCACATCTTGGAGAAGCTATTTTCATCCTGTTGTGCTATCTCACACATGACGGTGCAAAATAGTTAACATAAACTGGTTTACACATTCTGCAGGGAACAAATTTTAAAAAGTTAATGCAACTTATTTTTAACTTAAATACGAAATTACTTTCACAAAAAGGACTTAAGAGTATTGAAAATGGCCAAGAGTGGATGATTATTGATTGTGCCTGATGGTCAATATTTTTTTTTTTTTTTTTTTTTTTTTTTTTTT
>NW_016807671.1:252689-259692 GCF_001698545.2 Rhinopithecus bieti
GCCCGGCTAGTTTTTTGTATTTTTTAGTAGAGACGGGGTTTCACCGTGTTAGCCAGGATGGTCTCGATCTCCTGACCTCGTGATCCGCCCATCTCGGCCTCCCAAAGTGCTGGGATTACAGGCTTGAGCCACCGCGCCCGGCCAGATGGTCAATATGTTAAGGTATGGTTAAAATAAAAATGAAGGATTCATTTATGCAGAATGACATTTTATCAAGCCCACTGAGAAACTGTCTTTCTGCATCTCTTCCACTATAATATTTATATTATTAATGGCAATATTATCTGAAGCCAGTCTCATGCCCATTTCCTGAGGCACTACTCTGGGCATCTTCCTGTGGTTTTAATACATTAATGACCATCATTATTCTCTATGAGAATTTGACAAAAATTGAGCCCTTGTGACAATATTCACATCTGAGCTAATGTAACTTAATTTTCCAAGTTGGCTTCATGAAGCACAGTAGCAAAGTGCTTTATTAAAATCTGGATAATCAATTAGCCCGTTCATCTATTTACTGTGTGCTTATATCACATGATTAAATTAATTTTTTATACTAAAGTCCTATCAATTATACCAGAGTAGATGAAGTCAATGATCATAAACATTCTGCTTCCCTATGTTTTCCATGCTAGGTAGAATTAGATTAGCTTTGGGCACATAGCCTAAAATACAAACTGCAAATTTAACCTTTGTTGAGGTGATATTTATATTGAAGGGCTCACAGTAGAAATCTAGAATATTGGAAACATTATTTTAAAAGGTGCCTCTGGGCTTTAAAAGAAAAAGTCTTTCAACTCCATTGGGTTAAATAAAGATACCTCCAAAGTTATAACATGTGTTGCTTTTATTTGGGGTGTAGGCAGATGGGGATGCAAGGTCAATATTTCAATAAACTTGAAAGATTTTATTTAATTCCAGATGTCTTTACTTCTAGAATTTTATTCTCACACAGATTGAACAGCCTGATCTGCAAGCCTAAGAAGCAGTAACAGGATCAAAGACTTCCTAAAAAGCCAGCTTTATCAATGGATCAATCCCCATAAATATGTCTTACCAGGATGGGTTCTAAGTGCTCAGGTTTACTTCATTGCTAATCTGGAAATCCTCATATAAACTCGATCCTGGAGCCAAATAAAATGGATTTAGTCCTACAAGTGACTCTGAGCTTTGGGACAATATGTGGACAAATATTTGGTTCCAAATCTAAATTTTTTTTGAGAAACTTTTTATTCTCTGTAATCACCCATAATATTTGGAGATATGACTCAGGCAAAAACGTGTGGACATGTGGACTAAGGAGGGGAGAAGATATCTTAGGGCTGGAATAGATTGATTAGCAAAAAATAATTGCCAATTTTCTGAAAAATTTTCAAGTCTAAATTTTCGATGAATATAAACCAGGCAAACATGATGCTTTCATCCATCCTTGGTGGAAACCATTAAATGTGCTTCCAGTGTCACGGGGCTCCAGTTCTGAAAAATATCAAGGCCCAGGTCCCTCAGGTCCCCCAGTTCACCCCTACCCTGTTTCAGAGATCAGCATATTGTCAAAAGGACCTTTCTGACTCTCAGGCAACATTTTCCATCTCTTACATAGAGTAGTAACTAAAAAGACTGCATCTTTAGGAAACAAGGACAAATTGTTGCAGAGAAGCTACCTGTCTTTAAAAGAAGGGATGATTTATTTTTTTCTCTCTCTTAACTAGAACAATTAATTTGTAACATAATAGAAACTCTCAGCAGTAAATGAGAAATGGCCTAATCCCTGAAAAGATCACAAACAGAGTGGGAAGTGTTTTTTCTGCTTTAATTGCAGGAGTTGGTGTTCAAAGAATTCCTCTGGCTCCTCTTGTTTCTGCTGTGTTGCTGATTTCAGGACTTAAAAATCTGAGAAAAGAGGTTCAACTTGTTAATCTAAGGAAAAATTAAAATTAAGAATTGGAGGCCTAATTATCTTTGTTAAAAATAAGGGAAGAGCCAGTTTCTAGTTCTGTGTCTAAGGGCCTGGAAGTCACCACTCAGTCTTAACATGTAAGAAGCTGAACCGATTGAAAAACCAACAACTGTTCTAGAATCCATAAGAGAAGTGAGGACACAGGGAAAATAATCAAACAGAAAGACTGCCCCCAATATTGGAGAAACAGGTGAATACGGAGAGTTGCAACTTACCAGAACAGAGACTTCTAAGTGGAAACTGCCACAAGAACCAGTGCTGCTGTGGAAAAGCCTGAACCGTAAACGACAAATTGTTGGACAACTCTGAGAGTCAAAAATAACTACAGGGTGACTCAGTTATAGGAAGCCCCCACAATTTTATGAGGTTTATTTCCAGGAGCTTGACGAGGTTCTCACTGTAAATATCAGAACAAATATCTGTCAGTTCTAGCCATCCTATCCCACCTAAGGGAAGGAAAAAAGTGGAAAAATACTTGTGAATTTCACAGAACAGAAGCACAAGGCTTACTAAAAGGCTGAGATATAATCATAGACTTATAGAACACTTCCCTTGTCCTCTCATCTCACCACCACATTACTGAATGACAACTTATACCAGTTTATTTTGCTCAGTACATTTATGTTTGATTTTCAATAAATCACAATGCAGGCCAGGCGCGGTGGTTCACACCTATAATCAATCCCAGCATTTTGGGAGGCTAAGGTGGATGGATCACCTGAGGTCAGGAGTTTGACACCAGCCTGGCCAACATGGTGAAAAACCATTTCTACTAAAATACAAAAATTAGCTGGGCGTGGTGGTGGACACCTGTAATCCCAGCTACCCAGGAGGTTGAGCCAGGAAAATCACTTGAACCCAGGAGGTGGAGTTTGCAGTGAGCCAAGATCCTGCCACTGAACTCCAGCCTTGGTGACAGAGAAAGACTCTGTCTCAAAAAGAAAAAAAAAAAAATACAATCCATACTAAAAGACAAAACCCAAAATTTATTTATTTATTTTTAGATAGGGTCTTGCTGTGTTGTTCAGGCTGTAATAGAGTGGCGTGATAATAGCTCACTGTGACCTCAAACTCTGAGCGCTTCAGCCTCGTAAGTAGCTGGGACTACAGGTGTATGCCACCACTAATTTTTTATGTTTTATTTTTTGCAGAGAGGGAGGCCTCACTATGTTGCCCAGACTGCTCTTGAACTCCTAGCCTCAAGTTATCCTCCTGCCTCAGCCTCTCAAAGTGCTTGGATTCCACGTATGAGCCACCATGCCCAGCCAAAAACCATGATTTGAACAGACAGAGCAAGTGTTGGAACTAGACATAGCAGGGATGTTGAAATTACTAGACCAGGAATTAAAACAACTATAATGAATATGCTAAGAGTTCTTATGGATAAACAAGAGAACATGTAAGAACAGAAAAGCAATGGAAGTAGAAAAATGAAAATCTTATGTAAGAACCAATGAAAATACTAGAGATCAAAAACACTGTAAAAGAAATAAAGAATTCATTTGATAGGCTAGGCTAGTTTGCAGATTGGACACAGCTAAGGAAAGAATCTCTGAGCTTGATGATATCTCAAGAGAAATCTCCAAAATAGAAAAGTAAAGATAGCAAAGACTGAGAAAAAAAAGTATCCAAGGACTGTGGGACAACTACAAAAGGTATAACATGTGTATACTGGGAATATCAGAAGGAGAAGAGAGAGAGAAAAGGAAGAGTAGAAATTCCTGAAATATTAATGGCTGAAAATTTTCCCAAATTAATTTCAGACACCAAGCCCCAGGTCCAGAGAGCTCAGAGACTACCAAGCAGCATAAATGCCAAAACAAAACAAAACTACGACTGGGCATATCATTTCCAAACTACAGAAAATCAGATATGCAAAAAGTGTGAAAGAAGTCATAGGAAAAAAAGACCTTACCTATGGAGGAGAGAAGATAAGAATTACATCTGACTTCTCCTCAAATAAGCGAAGATAAGAATTACATCTGACTTTCTCCTCAGAAACCATGGAAGTAAGAAGAGAGTGGAGTGAAATATTTAAAATTTAAAAATTGAAAATGTTGAGAGAAAACAGCAATATAGAATTCTGTACCCTTCAAAATTAGCCTTCAAAAGTAAAAGGGAAATAAAGACTTTCTCAAACAAAAATTGAGGGAATTTGTTGTCCACAGATTTGTTGCTCATATATAAGTAAAATGCATAATAGTAATGACACAAGACACAAGAGAGAGGAATTTAAATTATTTACTATAAAATACTAACACTAACCATGAAATTATATAGTATTATTTAAAAGTGGCACCTGTAATCCCAACACTTTGAGAGGCCAAGGCAGGCATGTCAGTTGAGGTCAGAAGTTTGAGACCAGCCTGGACAACATGGTGAAACCCTATCTCTTCTAAAAATACAAAAAAAAATTAGCTGGGCACTGTGGTGCATGCCTGTAATCCTAGCTACTCAGGTGGCTGAGACAGGAGCATTGCTTGAACCTGGGAAACAGAGGTTGCAGTGATCTGAGATTGTGCCACTGCACTCCAGTCTGGGTGACTCCAAAATACTATGACTCCAAAAAAAAAAAAAAAGTGATATGTATTAGTTATAAATGGGTATTTTAAAATCTACTGAAACTACTAAAAAACATTTTAAAAAGGAGAAATCTAACTGACACGTTGAGAAGAGAAAATATATAAAATGCTCAGTTAAAACAAAAGAATAAAATACAGGAGGAAAATGGCAGATAGGAGACAGGAATAATGTGGAGCTCCTACTTGGACAGACAAAATGGCATGTGTAAACTCACATCATGAACTTTTGTTCCAAACACCTCTGCAGGAATATACCAGGAAAAAAGTAAGAATTAACTGACCCTTTGAAAAAAGCAGCTTGGGCCTGGCACGGTGGCTCATGCCTGTAATCCCAGCACTTTGGGAGGCCAAGGCAGGTTGATCATGAGGTGAGGAGTTTGAGACCCTGGCCAATATGGTGAAACCCTGTCTCTACTAAAAATATAAAAATTAGCCTGGCATGGTGGTGGGTGCCTGTAATCCCAGCTACTCAGGCGGCTGAGGCAGGAGAATCACTTGAACCCAGGAGACAGACATTGCAGTGAGCCAAGTTCGCACCACTGCATGCCATTCTAGCTTGGATGACAGAGCAAGACTCCATCTCAAAAAAAAAAAAAGAAAGAAAAGAAAAAAAAAGAAAAGAAAAAAACAGCTTGCTGCTGCAAACCCAGACAGACAAAAAAACGGGGTTTCCCAAAGTGTGAGGGGGGGGAAAGTCTACCTCCAAATACACATCCTTACTGGGGAACCTAAAAATCCAGATCATGGGAGAAAGATTTAACCTTACCTAAAGCTGAAATGGATTTAAGGAGCTGAGTGAAATATAAAATCAGAAGAAACAGCAAAAAGAGCCCTTTAGTCACTGCCAATCCTCAGCTCAAACCCAGGGAAGCCATCCCTGGCTGTATCTTGCAGGAATCCTTGGGGAAGGCAGCTAACAGAACTGGGGAGGGGCCACAGGATAAAGGAAGCTTCCAGCTGAACTTTGTAATAATTTCAACTGAGAACAAATTTTCCTCAGAATCCAAGAAGTGAATAGGAAGTGCAGATACAAGCGCAAAAGCCACAGCCAACAGTGCAAGCAGTGCACTAAACACAACTACAACCAAGAACTCCCAGAGTCCACTTCAATCCCTGCCATCTCCACCAGAGGAGGTGCTGGTAACCACGGTTGATTACCATGGTCTCTCAGCCTGAAGATATATAACATCACAGGACTCTGCAGACATTCCCTAGCACCAGCCCAGAGGTGGGCTACTGGGTGGTTAGACCCAGAAGGGCAATAATAATATTTTAAAATCTACAGATTCCTGAGGCTCTCAGGAAACCCCATTCCTTTGTGAAGGGAGAGAGCCCCCATTAAGGGATCACCCTGTGGGACAAAAGAGTCCGGACAGCAGCCTTTGAGTTCCCTATATTTTCCACTGAAACAATCTACACAAATGAGAAGAAACCAGAAAAGCAATTCTGGTAATATGACAAAAAAAGGACAGGTAACACCCCAAAAGATCACAATAGCTTCCCAACAATGAATCCAAACCAAGAAGAAATCTCTGGATTGACAGAAAAAGAATTCAGAAAGTTGACTATTAAGTTACTCAAGGAGGTACCAGAGAAAAGTGCAGTACAACTTAAGGAAATTTTAAAAACAATACAGGATATAGATGCAAAACTTTCCAGGGAAGTAGATATCATAAAGAAAAGACAATTACAACATCTTGAACTAAAAAACACACTTAGAGAAATAGAAAATACACTGGAAAGTTTCAACAATAGACTGGAACAAGTACAAAAAAGAACTTCAGAGCTCAAAGATAAGGTTTTTGAATTAACCCAATCTGACAAAGAAAAAATATATATATATATTTTTTTTATTATACTTTAAGTTCTTGGGTACATGTGCATAATGTGCAGGGTTGTTACATACGTACACTTGTGCCATGTTGGTGTGCCGCACCCATCAACTCGTCAGCACCCATCAATTCGTCATTCATATCAGGTATAACTCCCAATGCAATCCCTCCCCCCACCCCCCTCCACATGATAGGCCCCAGTGTGTGATGTTCTCATTCCCGAGTCCAAGTGATCTCATTGCTCAGTTCCCACCTGTGAGTGAGAACATACGGTGTTTGGTTTTCTGTTCTTGTGATAGTTTGCTAAGAATGATGGTTTCCAGCTGCATCCATGTCCCTAAAAGGATGCAAACTCATCCTTTTTTATGGCTGCATAATATTCCATGGTGTATATATGCCACATTTTCTTAATCCAGTCTGTCACAGATGGACATTTGGGTTGATTCCAAGTCTTTGCTATTGTGAATAGTGCCGCAATAAACATACGTGTGCATGTGTCTTTATAGCAGCATGATTTATAATCCTTTGGGTATATACCCAGTAGTGGGATGGCTGGGTCATATGGTACATCTAGTTCTAGATCCTTGAGGAATTGCCATACTGTTTTCCATAATGGTTGAACTAGTTTACAG
>NW_016807671.1:262885-269337 GCF_001698545.2 Rhinopithecus bieti
GTGGAGTCTACAGAGACAGGCAGGTTTCCTTGAGCTGCTGTGAGCTCCACCCACTTCAAGCTTCCTAGTGGCTCTGTTTACCAAGGTAAGCCTCAGCAATGGCAGGCGCCCCTCCCCCAGTCTCGCTGCTGCCTTGCGGTTAGATCGCAGACTGCTGTGCTAGCAATGAGGGAGGCTCCGTGGCCCTGGGACCCTCCCGGCCAGGTGTGGGTATAATCTCCTGGTGTGCCCGTTTGCTTAAAGTGCAGCATTGGGGTGGGAGTTACCCAATTTTCCAGGTGTTGTGTGTCTCAGTTCCCCTGGCTAGGAAAAGGGATTCCCTTCCCCTTGCACTTCCCAGGTGAGGCGATGCCTCGCCCTGCTTCAGCTCTCGCTGGTCGGGCTGCAGCAGCTGACCAGCACTGATTGTCCGGCACTCCCTAGTGAGATGACCCCAGTACCTCAGTTGAAAATGCAGAAATCACCAGTCTTCTGTGTCGTTCGCGCTGGGAGTTGGAGACTGGAGCTGTTTCTATTCAGCCATCTTGACTCTCTTTTTCCAAAATAAAATTTTTAATGAACAAAGCCTACAAGAAATTTGGGATTATGTTAAGTGACCAAGCATAAGAATAATTGGTGTTCCTGAGGAAGAAGAGAAATCTACAAGTTTGGAAAACATATTTTATGGAATAATCAATGTAAACTTCCCTTGACTTGCTAGAGATGTAGACATCCAAATACAAGGAGCTCAAAGAACACCCTGGAAGTTCATTGCAAAAAGATCATCAGCTAGGCACATAGGCTTCAGGTTATGTAAGGTCAAGATGAAGAATCTTAAGAGCTGTGAGACAGAAGCATCAGGTAATCTATAAAGGAAAACCTATCAGATTAACAGCAGATTTATCAGCAAAAGAGATTGGAGTCCTATTTTTAGCCTCCAAAAAAAAAAAAATATTATCAGCCAAGAATTTTGTATCCAGTGAAACTAAGCCTCATAAATGAAGGAGAGATGAAGTCTTTTTCAGACAAGCAAATGCTGAGATAATTCTCCATTACTAAGCTAGGACTACAAGAAATCTCAAAACAAAACCTTAAAATACACCAAAATAGAACTTGCTTAAAGCATACATCTCACAAAGCCTATAAAACAATAAAACAATGAGAAAAAAAGGTATTCAGGCAACAACTAGCACAATGAATAGAACAGTACCTCACATCTCAATACTGACGTTGCATGTAAATGGCCTAAATGATCTACTTAAAAGATACAGAATGACAGAATGAATAAAATCCACCAACCAACTATCTGATATCTTCAAGTGACCCACCCAACCCATAAGGACTCATATAAACTTTAGGTAAAGGGGTGGGAAAAGATCTTCCATGCAAATGGAAACCAAATAGCTATTGGAGTAGCTATTCTTATATCAGACCAATGAGGCTTAAAAGCAACAACAATTTTAAAAAGCAAGGAGAGACATTATATAATGACAAAAGGATTAGTCCGGCAGGAAAATATCACAATTCTAAATATGTATACGCCTAACACAGGAGCTCCCAAATTTATAAAACAATTACTACTACAACTTACAAATGAGACAGACAGCAATATAATAATAGTGAGGGACTTCAATACTCCACTGACAGCACTAGACAGGTTATCAATACAGAAAGTCAACAAAGAAACAATGGGTTTAAACTATACTGTAGAACAACAAATGAACAGATATTTACAGAAAATTCTACCCAATAACTGCAAAATACACATTCTTTTCATCAGCAAATGGAACATTCTCCAAGATAGATCATATGACAGGTCACAAAGCAAGTCTCAATAAACTTAAGAAAATTGAAATTATATCAAATACTCTCTCAGACCACAGTATAATAAAACTGAAAATTAACTCCAAAAGGAACTCTCAAAACTCAAATATGTGGAAATTAAATAATCTTCTCCTGAATGATCTTTGGGTCAATAATGAAATCAAGATGGAAATTTAAAAAATTCTTTGAATTGAACAGTAATAGTGAAACAACCCATCAAAATCTCTAAGATATGGCAGAGTGAGGCTAAGAGGAAAGTTCACAGCATTAAATGCCTACATCATAGCATATATGCCTACATTGCTCATCATCACTGGTCATCAGAGAAATGCAAGAATGGCAAAAATTAAAAAATTGAAACATATGTTTGACATGGATGTGATGAAAGGGGACACTTTTACACAGTAGTCGGGAATGTAAACTTGTAGAGTCACCACGGAAAACATTATGAAGACTCCTTAAAAAACTAAAAGTAGAGCTACCATTTGATCCAGCAATCCCACTAGTAAGTATCTACCCAGAGGAAAAGGAGTCATTACATGAAAAACACACTTGCACCTGCACGTTTATTATAGCACAATTCATATTTGAAAAAATATAAAACCAGCCTAGATTCATTGATTTTTTTAAAGGTTTTTTGTCTCTATCTCCTTCAGTTCTGCTCTGATCTTAGTTATTTCTTGTTTTCTGCTAGCTTTTGAATTTGTTCTTGCTTGTCTGGTTATTTCAATTGTGATGTTAAGGTGTCAAATTTAGATCTTTCCTGCTTTCTCTTGTAGGCAGTTAGTGCTATAAATTTCCCTGTAAATACTGCTTTAGCTGTGTCCCAGAGATTCTGGTATGTTGTGTCTTTGTTCTCATTGGTTTCAAACAACTTATTTATTTGTGCCTTAATTTCGTTATTTATCCAGTAGCTATTCAGAAGCAGGTTGTTCTGTTTCCATGCAATTGTGCAGTTTTGAGTGAGTTTCTTAAACCTGAGTTCTAATTTGATTGCACTGTGGTCTGAGAGACTTATGATTTCCATTCTTCTGCATTTGTTGAGAAGTGCTTTACTTCCAATTATGTGGTCAATTTTAGAGTAAGTGCAATGTAGTGCTGAGAAGAACGTACATTGTGTTGATTTGAGGTGGAGAGTTCTGTAGATGTCTATTAGGTCTGCTTGGTCCAGAACTGAGTTCAAGTCCTGAATACTCTTGTTAATTTTCTGTCTTATTGATCTAATATTGGTAATGGGGTGTTAAAGTCTCCCACTGTTATTGTGTGGGAGTCTCAGTCTCTTTGTAGGTCTCTAAGAACTTACTTTCTGAATCTGGGTGCTCTTGTATAGGAGGCATATATATTTAGGATAGTTAGCTCTTCTTGTTGCATTGATCCCTTTACCATTATGTAATGCCCTTGTCTTTTATCTTTGTTGTTTAAAGTCTGTTTTATCAGAGGCTAGGATTGCAACCTCTGCTTTTTTTTTTTTTCCTTTCCATTTGCTTGGTAAATATTCCTCTGTCACTTTATTTCAAGCCTACATGTGTCTTGGCATGTGAGATGAGTCTTCTGAATACAGCATACCAATGGGTCTTGACTCTTTATCCAATTTGCCAGTCTGTGTATTTTAATTGGGGTATTTAACCCATTTACACTTAAGGTTAATATTGTTACATGTGAATTTTATCCTGTCATTATGATACTAGCTGGTTATTCTGCCCATTAGTTAAAGCAGTTTCCTCATAGTGTTGATGGTATTTATAATTTGGTGTGTTTCTGCAGTGGCTGGTACAGATTTTTCCTTTCCATACTTAGTGCTTCCTTCAGGAGCTCTTGTAAGGCAGGGCTGGTGGAGATGAAATCTTTCAGCATTAGCTTATCCACCACAATCAAGTCACCTTCATCCCTGGGATGCAAGGCTGGTTCAACATATGCAAAGTAATAAATGTAATCCATCACATAAACAGAACCAATGACAAAAACCACATGATTATCTCAACAGATGTGGAAAAGGCCTTCAATAAAATTCAACACTGCTTCATGATAAAAACTCTGAATAAACTAGGTATTGAGTATCTCAAAATAATAAGAGCTATTTATGACAAGCCCACAGCCAATATCATACTCAATGGGCAAAAGCTGGAAACATGCCCTTTGAAATCTGGCCAGGAAACTCAGGCAAGAGACAGAAATAAAGGATATTCTAACAGGAAGAGAGGAAGTCAAATTGTCTCTGTTCACAGATGACACGATTGTCTATTCAGAAAACCCCATCGTTGCAGCCCAAAATCTCCTTAAGCTGATAAGCAACTTCAGCAAAGTCTCAGGATACAAAATCAATGTGCAAAAATCACAAGCATTTCTATACACAAATAACAGACAAAGAAAGAGCCAAATAATGAGTGAACTCCCATTAACAATTGCTACAAAGAGAATAAAACATCTAGGAATACAATTTACAAGGGATATGAAGAACCTCTTCAGGGAGAACTACAAACCCCTGCTCAAGGAAATCAGAGAGGACACAAATAAATGGAAAAACGTTCTATGCTCATGGATAGGAAGAATGAAAATCATGAAAATTGCCATACTTCCAAAGTAAGTTACAGATTGAATGCTATCCCCATCAATCTACCACAGACTTTCTTCTCAGAACTAGAAAAAAACTACTTACATTTCATATGGAATCAAAAAAGAGCCTGTATGACCAAGACAATCCTAAGCAAAAAGTACAAAGCTGGAGGCATCTCGCTACCTGACTTCAAACTATACTACAAGTCTACAGTAACCAAAACAGCAGGGTACTGGTAAAGAAACAGATATATAAACCAGTGGAACAGAACAGAGGCCTCAGAAATAACACCACACATCTACAACCATCTAATCTTTGACAAACCTGATGAAAACAAGAAATGAGGAAATGATTCCTTATTTAATAAATAGTGTTGGGAGAACTGGCTATCCCTGTGCAGAAAACTGAAACTGGACTCCTTCCTTACACCTTATACAACAATTAACTCAAGATGGATTGAAGACTTAAACATAAGACCTAAAACCATAAAAACTCTAGAAGAAAACCTAGCCAATATGATTCAGGACATAGGCATGGGCAAAGACTTCATGATTAAAACACCAAAAGCAACTGAAACAAAAGCCAAAATTGACAAATGAAATCCAAATAAACTAAACAGCTTCTATACAGCAAAAGAAACTATCATCAGAGTGACCAAGCAACATACAGAATGGGAGAAAATTTTTGCTATTTATCCATGTGAGAAGGGCTAACATCCAGAATCTACAAGGAACGTAAACAAGTTTACAAGAGAAAAGCTAACCACCTCATCAAAAAGTGGGTGAAGGATATGAACAGACACTCCTCAAAAAAAGACATGTATGTAGCCAACACACATACAGAAAAAAGCTCATCATCACTGGTCATTAGAGAAATGCAAATCAAAACCACAATGAGGTACCATCTCACACCAACTACAATGGTCATCATTAAAAAGTCAGGAAACAACAGATGCTGGAGAGGATGTGGCGAAACAGGAACACTTTTACACTGTTGGTAGGAGTGAAAATTAGTTCAACCATTGTGGAAGAAGTGTGACAATTGTATTGCAGCACTATTTACAATAGCAAAGACTTGGAACCAACCCAAATGCCCATCAATGATAGACTGCATAAAGAAAATGTGGCAGGGGGCGCACCCAAGATAGCTGAATAGGAATAGCTCCAGCCTCCAGCTCCCAGCGTGAGCAACGCAGAAGATGGGTGATTTCTGCAATTTCAACTGAGGAACTGGGTTCATCTCACTGGGACCTGTCAGACAGTTGGCGCTGGTCCGCAGGTACAGGCCGACCAGCCAGAGTTGAAGCAGGGCGAAACATCACGTCACCTGGGAAGTGCAAGGGGGAAGGAAATTCCTTTTCCTAGCCAAAGGAAATTGAGACACACAACACCTGGAAAATCGGGTAACTCCCACCCTAATACAGTGCTTTACCAAGGGTCTTAGCAAACGGCACACCAGGAGATTATATCCCACACCTGGTCCAGAAGGCCCCACGCCCACTGAACCTCCCTCATTGCTAGCACAGCAGTCTAAGATCTAACTGCAAGGTGGCAGGAGGCTGGGGTAGGGGCGTCCACCATTGCTGAGGCTTAAGTAGGTAAACAAAGCTGCTGGGAAGTTCAAATTGGGTGGAGCCCACCACAGCTCAAGGAGGCTGGCCTGCCTCTGTAGACTCCTCCTCTGGGGACAGGACATAGCTAAACAAACAAATAAAAGCAGCAGAAACCTGTGCAGATGCAAACGACCCTGTCTGATGTTCTTTGAAACCAATGAGAACAAAGACACAACATACCAGAATCCCTGGGACACATTTAAAGCAGTGTGTAGAGGGAAATTTATAGCACTAAATGCCCACAAGAGAAAGCAGGAAAGATCTAAAATTGACACTCTAACAGCACAATTAAAAGAACTAAAGAAGCAAAAGCAAACACATTCAAAAGCTAGCAGAAGGCAAGAAATAACTAAGATCAGAGCAGAACTGAACGAGATAGAGACACGAAAACCCTCCAAAAAAATCAATGAATCCAGGAGCTGTTTTTTTTTTTAAAGATCGACAAAATTGATAGACCGCTAGCAAGACTAATAAAGAAGAAAA
>NW_016807672.1:0-1377 GCF_001698545.2 Rhinopithecus bieti
TGCTGCCCAGGCTGGAGTGCAGTGGTGTGATCTCAGCTCACTGCAACCTTCGCCTCCCAGGTTCAAGCAATTCTTCTGCCTCAGCCTCCCACGTAGCTGGGATGACAGGCACCCGCTACTATGCCCAACTAATTTTTTTTGTATTTTTAGTAGAGACGGGGTTTCACCATGTTGGCCAGGCTGGTCTCGAACTCCTGACCTCAGGTGATCTGCCCACCTCAGCCTCCCAAAGTGCTGGGATCACAGGCACGAGCTGCCGTGCCCAGCCTAAACATTTTAAAATTAAAAGAAATTCTCTTCTAACTGTATAGGATTTAACTTGTGTCCTGAAGTCAGACACACTACAAAGCAAATCATTAACATCATGAGTCCCAAGAATGTTTGACTCTGAAGATTTTCATTTCATGGCTCCGGCAGAAAATACTAAACAAAAGTCAGCTGGTTGAACTGAGGAAGCCGCTCCTGGCTGGAGGTACTTGGCCTTAGGGCTTCGGCCTGAGGCATCCGTGTCTTAACCCATCTGCAGTTCACCACTTGGCAAGCTCCAAGTTAATATAATTAACTAGAAGAAGGAAACATCTCATTATTACCATAATGAGTACAACAAGGGATTCAATGAATTTCAACTTCTGGATCATATTACAACTTGGGGAAAATAAACTTGGAAGTTTTATTTCTTTTTTATTTTTTTGAGACGGAGTCTCGCTCTGCCACCCAGGCTGGAGAGCAGTGGTGTGATCTCTGCTCACTGCAACCTCTGTCTCCTGGGTTCAAGCAATTCTCCTGCCTCAGCCTCCCGAGTAGCTGGGATTACAGGCACCCATCACGATGCTTGGCTAATTTTTTTGTATTTTTAGTAGAGACAAGGTTTCACTGGGTTGGCCAAGCTGGTCTCGAACTCCTGACCTCAGATGATCCACCCCTCCTTGGCCTCCCAAAGTGCTGGGATTACAGGCGTGAGCCACTGCGCCCGGCCTTTATTTCTTAATATGATCATCTGTGAGTATTTTAAAACAGAAACTAACAGTATACACAAAACAAAAGTGTTTCATTTATAATGTGAATAAAGTTGCTTCTTGTCTCTGATTCTGTGTAATTCTACAGAAGACATACTGGCGATGCTTGGTCTGATTTTTTTTTTTTCAGACGGAGTCTCACTTTGTTGCCCAGGCTGTAGTGCAGTGGTGCAATCTCCGCTCATTGATACCTCTGCTTACTGGGTTCTCCTGCCTCAGCCTCCTGCATAGCTGGGATTACAGGTGCCCGCCACCACACCCATCTAATTTTTTATATTTTTAGTAGAGATGGGATTTCATCATGTTGACCAGGCTGGTCTTGAACTGTCAACCTCAGGTGATCCACCTGCCTCGGCCTCCG
>NW_016807672.1:3622-7125 GCF_001698545.2 Rhinopithecus bieti
AAATCATGACTATTCCTTAATGTTTTCTTTAAAAGTAGAGTTTAGGATGCTAAACATATGCTTATTGTTTGCAAATGCCTATGCACTGGGATTTATGTAAGCCAAGCAGTCTGATTGGGCCAAACCCTGGAACATGTAAATATATTTATTTTTATTTTACTATTTGGCACAGCCTGTGTCTCCCAATAATTGTAATAATGTCTGCTATTGAATCTTGGCAGACACCATCCAGTGTTTCTCAGAATACAGGCAGCCCTCCTACACTCTGCATCAGAACCCCTCCTGCAGGGGATGCTTGTTAACAGATGGATTCACAGGACCTGCCGCAAACCTGCTGGATCAGAACTTAAGTTTAAAACAGGCTGCACCTTCACGGGTGCTTGCTCTGTCCTACCACTGGGCTCCCCTTTGGTTTCGCGTTTCCACAGGAAACGGGACATAGATCTAAAATTGTCTTTGCACTGGGACTGGTTTCCTTTGCTGATCTAATACAGAATAGCTGTTTGTACTGTGACTGCGAGTGTGTTGAACAGATCCTTTGTATTGTAGGAGAAGAAATTGAGTGCCTCATTGCTCACCATCACCACGGGCCCTGGTAGCTCTGCGGATAAACCAGCTTGGATTTCGCCCTTGAGGATTAACATTGCAACATTGCATAGGCACATAAAGCCACCTGAAAGTCAAGATGAGGCAGGGAACGTGCGCACTGGGATCTTTGTGTGGTTGGTGTCTTGTCTTTTGCCATTTGTCGGGCACAGCAGCTGCGGTTGCTGAAGCGGGTGAGTAACGTTCAAGAGCCAAATCAACTGCAAGAAGCTCTCTGGGAAAAGGGCACGAAGGCTGCTGACCCACGTCCTGCCCCTCCGCCGACCAACTCCACACCTGGGATTAGAGGGGAGGAAACATTTGTCCCATACTGTCATAGGTTCTATTGCTGGGGATCTGCAAATGAAACTGACAGAACACAGATTAACAAGAGAAAAAGTATACAAATGTTATTGATGTTAAGATTTTAGGCACAGGAGCTTCACAAAAAGAAGCAGAAAACTCCAATAAGCGTTTAGACTTGAGAAATTATATACGATTTGAGCAAAGGGTGATAGGTTATAGAGAAGTGACCGGATAAAGAAAAGAATGTTTGGGCTTCCGGGGTAATAAACTGTGAGAAAGTGTTTAGGAATATATGGGAGAAATTAATGGATGAGAAGAGTTATCTCTCTTCTATTTGTTGGTTTATGCAGACTCTTCTCAACGCAGCTCCCGTCACCGGTGATGTCACTCTCCTTCTTCCGGGTACAGACGGGCATCTTCCTCAAAGCAAAATTTAGGTCCTGCATTTAGGCAGATAAGGGTGGGCGGAGAACTTTTATTACATCTGTTGTTTCTTCGTTGCCTACAGCTCGAAATGTCTTTCTTCCCAGGTAGCATATTTTGGGGGTGGCATGTTCTGATCCTCTTTAGGATCATCAGCACCTCCAGCTGGGGTGAGGCTGGACGGGGACAGGCGCAAAGGAGGCTTTCAGGCAGTTTTCTTGAGTTCTAACTGCAACCCCCACAGAACAATTGGCCTGTGGCCTGTGTCCTGCTCTCCCCACTATGCCTCAATTGCTGTGGACTAATTTATGAGTAGCCCTCTGAACCCAGGGGAAGCTCGAGGAGCAGGATTGACATACCCCCTGGGTAGAATCGCTGTAGGAAGATAGAATCGGTGAACATTAAGCCTCCAAGTTCAAACAATTGAAAATGAAAGAATAATTCACTTTTAAAAGAGTTTTGTGAAACATGTGGATAAAGCATACTTTCCAATGAACTTAATACTATCAATAATAAATTATAAATGGGAGTCTTATTTCAAATCTAAGCAAGGATGCCTAGGTGCAGTGGCTCTTGCCTGTAATCCCAGCACTTTGGGAGGCCGAGGCGGGCAGATCACTTGAGGTCAGGAGTTCGAGACCAGCCTGGCCAACTTGGTGAAACCCCGTCTCTACTAAAATACATAAATTAGTTGGGTGTGGCGGCAGGTGCCTGTAATCCCAGCTACTCAGGAGGCTGAGGCAGAAGAATTGCTTGAACCTGGGAGGCGGAGGTTGCAGTGAGCTGAGATTGTACCACTGCACTCCAGCCTGGGTGACAGAGTGTGAGACTCAGTCTCAAACAGAAAGAAAAAAAAATCTAAGCAAGGTCTTTGACTCAAAGAAATCATTATGTTCCACGAGAGGGCAGTATAGTAATTCGTTTATAAAACAGTAGGCTCGGAAGAGCAGAGGAAAAAATTTGTGATCAGTTTTAAAATTTGTGATGAGCACCCGGCACGGTGGCTCACGCCTGTAACCCCAGCACTTCGGGAGGCTAAGGTGGGCGGATCAACTGAGGTTGGGAGTTCGAGACCAGCCTGACCAATATAGAGAAACCCTGTCTCTACTAAAATACAAAAAAATTAGTGGGACATGGCGCACGCCTGTAATCACAGTTACTCAGGAGACTGAGGCAGGAGAATCCCTTGAACCCGGGAGGCGGAGGTTGCAGTGAGCCGAGATCGCGCTATTGCACTCCAGCCTGGGCAACAAGAGCAAAACTCTGTCAAAAAAAAGAAAAAAAAAATTGTGATGAGAACTGCTTTGAGCAGAAACAAAATCAAATAGCATTTTACCATAAAATGTTTGTCTCTATGACATGAAAACTACTAAGGAGATTGGTTTTTTCAGGTCGGGATGACATACTTTTGAAAAGTAAGTTGCTTGACTTGGAACTAAATGGCATTGCTTTCGTTTGTTGCTATGTTGGCCGGTTGCTATGTGGTCTAGTAGAAGCTACACACGAAATCCAGGAGATCACATTTCCTCTGCCTCAGCCCCTGGAAAATCTTCATATGCCTGAGTCCTCACCTCCAGTTGTGCCTGGAGCTATGAAGTTTGCGGGAGAGTTTAAATTGGGAAAGATAGTCATCTTTATAGCTAGCTTTATCTGAACTCTGAGTACCAGGCTAGGCGTGTTACATGGGTTCTTTCTTTCAGCCCCATGGTAGCTCCATGAGTTAGGAACTATTATTATCTTCATTTGACAGACGAGGAAACCAGGCCCGTAGAGGACTGAGGGCTTGCCCGTGGGACACGGCTCATCGATGGCAAAGTCGGGATTCAAACGGGGCAGATCAAATCTAGATCCCAAGTTTGAGCTATTTCTAGGCAATTGGTGGCAAAGACAGAACTAGAACCCATATCTCTTTGTTACAAATTAAAGAGTGACTTTAATGTTGAAAACGGTGTGTTTGGTGGGACTGGGTAGAAGAAACCTTTGGAAGAGGGCTGATGGGACAGACACAAAGAGACTGTGTTTGCAAAAGACAGGTTCACGCCAAGAAACAAGAACATTCCAGGCTGAGCTGGGATGCCCCAGTTATGCCGATTATGCAGTGTCAGAGTGGCCAAGACCAGAGGGATTTCCCCGCTGCCTTCGCAAACTCCAAAGAGCTCTGAGATCCACAGGCTGGTGGGGTTCCCAGG
>NW_016807673.1:0-8026 GCF_001698545.2 Rhinopithecus bieti
TTGGACTCAGGAAGGGGAACATCACACACCGGGGCCTATTATGGGGTCGGGGGGGAGGAGGGATTGCATTGGGAGGTATACCTGATGTAAATGACGAGTTGATGGGTGCTGACGAGTTGATGGGTGCAGCACACCAACATGGCACAAGTACACATATGTAACAAACCTGCACGTTATGCACATGTACCCTAGAACTTAAAGTAAAATAATAATAAAATAAAATAAAAAAGAAAAATATAAATAAAAAAAAGCTAATGTCTATCAATGGGGTGGTTAATAAACAGTTAAAATGAATAAAGAGGAAATGAGAGTTAAACAAGATATTCAAAGGGTGGTAAGAGAATAGTTCTGAAAGAGCTACCAGCAAGAGTGAAATCCCTAATGTGCAGTTGTGTGGAAACTGGCTTATAATGGTTCACAAACACTCACTGTTAAATTATTAGAAATTGTTTGAGCCAGTTGTTAAAATGGTCATTATTAAACATTTTATTACATACACTTAAAATTAAATAAAATACATGAGAAACAAAGATATTCATTACTTCTTAATCATTTTATTACATTTTATTGATGATCTTGAAATTATTTACTCCTGTTCTTTCTGTATTCTGAATACAATATAATGATGTACTTCTGTGAATTTCTTCCCAATTCTGTGTTCAAAGATGTCACAATTCTCATTTGAAATCTCCAATGGTGGAAGTACTTACATTACAGAAGTTGGCAAACACTAAAAATCAGGGCTTTCTTTCATGTTGTATTGATTATCTAGACACAAGAAAGAGAAGAATGTTAGTAATACATATTGAACTTAATAGTGTGCTGTATCCTATTATTTCAAGATCTTAGTCAATTTCACATATAAAGCATGCTGTGCTTCTGGGTTAATTTTTCTAGGAAATTGCTGTGGTTTCTTCTTCTTTTGTATATGTGAGCGTCTTACTATGTTTTATGTTGCCATAAAAGAATACCCAAGACTGAATAACTTATTAATTAAACAGTTTTATTTAGCTCTTGTTTCTGCAGGCTGGACAAGAAGCATGGCACCAGCATCTGCTTTTGGTGAGAGCCTCAGACTGCTTCCAATCATGACAGAAGGCAAAAAGGAGCCAGTCTGAACAGAGATCACATGGTGAGAGAGGATGCAAAAGAAAGAGGGAGGTACCAGGCTCTTTTTAACAACCAGCTCTCCCAAAAACTAATAGCTAGAACACACTCATTCCTGTAAGGGTGGCACCAAACCTTGCATGACTAGGCCCCACATCCAACATTGAGAATAAAATTTCAACATGAGCATTGTGAGGGACAGACAGCCAAACTACAGCAGTGAGTCTCACTTGACTAAGGATTTTTACCTATACACTGAAGGAAGATCAGAGAGCCTAAATAGATACAACATGCTTAACTTTAGGGTGACAGGATGGAGGTAGAATTATAAGCTGAGCGGAATGCACATGCCAGAAAGAGTAGAATGCCAACATCTATCCTAGGAATCATAATTCCCAAACAGTTAATTTTACCTCTGTCAAAAAGAACCCTGTTAATTTTTCCTAGGAGTAAATGCTGCATTACAAGCATTTGTAAAGGGGATGTGGAGAGAAAACTGGGGTATTAGACCTATAGGTAGACTTTTAATTAATTACCCTGATTACTCTGCTTTGATTTCCCTTTGATATGGTTGAGGTGTCTCTCCACCCAAATCTCACCTCGAATTGTGATCTCTGTTATCTCCATGCATTGAGGGAGTGATCAGGTGGGAGGTGATTGGATCGTGGGATGATTTCCCCCATGCTGTTCTTATGATAGTGAAAGAGTTCCCGTGAGATCTGATGGTTTTATAAGGCAGTTTTCCCTGCTCTTGCTAGCTCCCTCTTTCCTGCTGCCATGTGAAGGTCTTTGCTTTCTCTTTGCCTTCCACCATGATTGTAAGTTTCCTGAGGCCTCCCCAGCCATATGGAACTGGGAGTCAGTTAAACCTCTCTATGTAAGAAAGGGTGCCCATATATGCCTACACCAAATGGTTAATAGGAGTTCTTTATGTGCAATAGTACTAAGTAACTTTTTTTCTTCTCTATATTTCCCAATTTTGCAAATAAACATATTTACTTGCTTAATACAATTGCTTTGAAGGACATGTTACTTTCTGATTTTAAGTTTGCAACTGGTAACATTACTGCTGCCTTCACCAGTTGTCTAGAACTGGCTGATTGGTTATTTTTAATAATAACATTAACCAATACTGTCTTAGAAGATTAATTTGTCTTTCAGAACTGGGATAATTTTCTTCATTCGTCATCGTTGTTGTTTTTCTAGTTTGCTGATATGTAGCAATGAAAGGACAGTATAATTACAAAGATATCAGAGCATAAGATAAAGCTATCATCTGTATCTTATTCCTACTTTCATGTTTATTCCTCATTTTATTGGCAGCATATTATGAATGAAGATGTCTGTGTAATGTCAGCATTGTTATTATAATCCCTAAGCACCAAACTAAACATGGGATCTGAGTTCTGCCCAATGACTTCTTTTGTTCTTTATAGGAAATAAAGTATGATTAAAAATTTATGGCTTCATGTTTGTAAGGCAAATATTTTCCAACTTTGACTGGGCCAGTTCGGCTGTGACAATACTGCTTAAGGAAGCCAAGTATATGACTTACTTTTTGCAGCTAAAAATTTCTTTGTTGGTGGATTTTTTGCATGTAGGTATAGTAGTACATATAGGATAAAATGGATATATTAAACAAATATTCTTATATCCCAAACAATTCAAACTGATATTGTCATGAGAGCACCATTATTCTGCAATTCGTCTTCTGGGGGAGGATAGAGGGGGTAGAAACTCACTTCTTGGAGGAAACCTTACTTTGGGAAGTTAGAAATTCACTCTTGGAGAACAACATAAGACCTGGTAGTATGACCAATAGCATTGGCCTGTAGGGGACAACCAAGAAAAAGGTAAATATGTTCCTTACTAGGGAAATACATAACTGCCTATTGTGAACATTGCAGTTAACTCTCAAGTTTGGAGGAGTATTGATTGGTGGTGGTGGTGTGAGAAGTGAGTGAGAAGATGTCGTTTTCTAGTTTTCACCATTTTGTGCATTTAGGCGCAGACCGGTCTCAACTAAGAACATAATTTATTGAGGATCCATACTCTAGCTTTTAGCATCACCACTTTGCCGCGCCGCTGTCCCCTGGGACTACCTGCCTTAGTCCGTCAAGTGGAATCAGTTGAAGCGAAAACGCTCACAATTCAGGATGTATCTTTGCAACTCCTCCCCCTGTATCACAATAGCATGAGTAGTCCTCTCCTCGACTTATTCAAACAGTCACATTACTTTACAGCTAGTGATATTCAGTGAAGTTGTCCGTCCCTCACATTTAGTGGCCAGTGAAGAGCACAAAAGTATTGAAGAGGGTTGCCAGTGAGAGTCCACTAAGCACTATCCTTGTCGATGGCACAATAGAGGCTGCCCCTGCTACCGTCGCAGCACATGATATTTCGTGGACCAAATTCCAAGAACCTGATGGTGAGCCCATATTGCCATGCTGCCCGAAACTCAGGCTTAAAACCTTAAAACCGCAGGTTACAGAGCATTGCGATGGGCGCCCCACGAGAACTGCACAAGCCCATTCCAGCCGTGAAACGCGATAGGAAGCATAGGGATTGCTAAGAAAGCACTTTGTGAATATCTATTCTGGCTGGAAGACTGATTAAGCACCATACTCATCCCCCATGATTCTAAACTGAGTCACATCAGTCGAGTCAACCATTGTTGAGACGACTGGTACAATGATTACTTCATGAGAACTCTGCGTGGAGCAGTGGACTGAAAAGAATAGTGTGTAGACGTATAATAGTTAATCAGACTTAATCACTTATAGTTAAATTTGAATCTGTCGTATTTATTTAAAATATTTTGTAATAAAAATAGATTGATTATAGGCTTTGTGGGTTTCAGCTGTGAGAAAATAGGAGGTTTTGTAAACTGAATTGTGATTATATTTAATAGGAACTCAGTTCCTGGATTGTGTAATTTATTTTGTTTAGATTAATAAACACTGTAATGATCATGTTTAAATATATAGATGTTAATTCATAAAATTTTAGTTTAGTATGCTGGAAGAATAATGTACTCTCACTGCTTTTGTAGGCAAGAATACTGGTTAGGAAACCATTAACCCCTTTACTTGGGTTACAGATTAAATTTTAAATAAGATGAAAGAGACCGTACTCTCATTTCATCTAGAATGACTGTTATAAGTTATCAAAACATAGAACTAAAAGGTCTAAGGGAAAAACTAATATTTAAGCTAAAATGAACTATTACATTTGAAAGATCGCACAAATATTAAAACTCAGTGTCAGCTTGCTGCAAGCCTGAGCTAACATAAATTCTGTATATAATCAACAATTGATAAGATGGCATTCCATACTTCCCGTCAGTCGTCGAGAGAAGAGTTTATAGTTTCTAGGGATGTTATGGATCGTGAGAAAGACGTGGACAGAGGGTCCAAAGAAATGAGGTCAGGTATGGAAACAGTTGAGCAAGCGTCGACGCGCGTCGCATAAGAGCCTCAAATCATGCCCCATCAGTATTTAACTCAAAGTGGGGCTAATAGCCACTAGGTGTGCAACATACTGCCCCTAAACCAGTTGATGGATTTAGCTCACCACAAACCATCGGGCCTCATTTGGATAATACATGAACTTGGAACACCCAATTAATCATGTAACCTCACATTAATTGAATTGCATCCTTTTACATAACAATGTCAACTTCTGGCCTTCAACTCACAGTGGAGTTGGGATTTTACTGCTTGACTATTAATGTATTTTGATCTTTTAAGGTCTTTCGACCTACACAACATTTAAAAAATTTGGCCGAGTTCAACATAGAGCATACGTTGCCTTATAGAAGATGGGAATGTACAACGCTCGCCAACTTTTCGTCTGCGTTCTAAAGTTATTTGAACTCAGTACAAATTTATCTGGTGTTAGTTAAGAATTATTAAAACTTTGGTCTACATAACTCAATGGGGTTAGCTAGAGAATATTCCACAAAAATGATTCTGGTTATTAAAGTTAGATAAAATAATTTGTAATACTATTACCCCAAATAATTTCTCAAATACACTATACATAATTTGTTACGACTATTTACGATGGAGATAAAGTATGTTTACACAGAGTTGTGGTATGGGAGGTATTTACAAGTATACTAATCTGACAATTGAACTAATTTGATATTCTAATGTCAGGCCATTTGTAGTGTAGTCATGATTGATGATGGGATTAAATAGGCCAAAGTCTTTATAGCGCTTCCATGCTTCGCGGGACATCAGGCTTGTCATTCATATGTCAACGGAGAGTGAGGATGAGTGGGTCTCCTGAAGAAGCTGATATGCACATTGTAAGAGGTTCCTTTAATCTCTGTATGAGTTACTCCAGTGTTCAGATCTGTGCATGTCTAGTACTCTAAGCGTATACATAATCAACTTAATTGTATTCTGATACTATCTTTATTTTACTAATTGGTACTATCATGAATCTACAGCAAACACTATTCGTTATATCCATGAAGCCTGCAAATGTGCGTGTTATCTGAGTGCTTTATCTATCTATGAGACAAGGTTTATCACCTGGGCTGAACACTGAGGTTTCTTCCATGGGTTTTTGTATCTCTTTGTAAAGATGACCTGTCTTCAAAGAATCTCTGCTCTTGAGGGTGAGACTAATCTTAACTGACTGAACTGAAAGCTTCATTATAAAGAGAATTTTATGCCTTTACATGCTAATTACAGTCACCCGCCGCGCCGGGCCACCCAGAAAACTAGGTCCAACCACAAGCATGGAAGCTATGAAATACATCCAATTTATGTGAACTGTGACGATACTAGTCATCCAACCACCCCCCCCCACCTCTCCAAAAGGATCCCTTACTATATCAAAATAGAGAGCTGGGCTCACAATTATAAACTGTACCATTTGCTTTTAAAAATTTTTTTCGAATTTTTTGTCTTAATTGTATTTTTAATGAGCAATACATTGCCACCTATTCATACATATTCAGTGGGAGTACCATAGTAATGGTTGCAAATATCCTATAATGTATGTGATCTCAGATCGAGGACTAATTCAGCATCATCTCTGTTATCGTCAAAGCTTTATCAGTTATTTGTGTTGGGAACATTCAATATCCTCTTCCTAGCTATTTGAAACTACATCATACATTGTGGTTAACTATAGTCATCCTACAATGGTATAGATTTCATTATGATATAAATTTAGTTGGTGGCAGCCTACCAGGTACATAGGTCAGAGGGGAGACAATCCTGTAATCAATTATATGACCCAGAGAGCAGACTGTAATCATTGAAACAAATTTATAAAATAAGCATAGACCTGACCTTGGAGGCCCTTGTTTGAACATATCCTTACAATCGTTTGAATGGCATGCCTCCAAAAAATTCAGCAATACCCCATTGGTTGTCTTCCCACGATGTTAAGAGCAGTAAGCAGTTAGTATTTAAGATAACTGATAGGATCATGAAGAAACTTCATGGAATTTTAATGATAAAATCTGAGTTGAGGGGAAGCACATTTTAGAGTGCTTGCAATTCTTTCTATGGGACAGTAATTCAAACTATTTTTTTTGTAAAATATATAAGGCTAAAGTGTTAAAATCAAGTATGTTAGCAAAATGAGTAAAATTTTAGAGTTATAAAAGCAATATCAGCCAAGCAGAAAGTAAAAGTATTTCTACTCAAGGCATAAAATTTCTGTATTAGAAAATAGACCACTGACTTTGTTGAGGGGTGGTCCATTTGTCAAGTTATAAGTAGTCAATAACTGTCTATCTTTTGAAGACATAGAGAATACCTAATGTCTAAATTTATATCCCAAGTACCTAACATTGTGCTAAGACCTTTTGAATCTTCAATAAAATCTAGTGATTGACAGTGAAAATAGATCATACTTTTCACAGTCTCCATATGAAGAGCTTTTAGTTTGGTAGGTTTGTTTGGCTTCCTTACTGTCAAGTTTGCGCATAACAAAATGGGATAAGAGAAACAATCTCTTTTGATCTTTAAAACTATATGGATTTGCCTCACTAATTCCAAGTCCAATAAATAATCAATTTACAGCCTCTTTCTGGATATATATGTATATGCAAGTGTATGTTTTAACAAAGTGAATGTTTTAACTAAATGGCATAAAATGAAAAGACGCAATTCCTACCTTCAAGGCACTACAGTCCCTAAGGGAGACAGGTTCATAGTGGTGTAACAGAGGAATAGACATATGCTTAGTCATACGCAAGTTATTTGAAAAGTTAAGTACATGTACAATAAACCTATTGTTATTAGTACGAGGAATTGCCTTAATTTGAAGGTAAATAATTTGAAAAGAATTTTAATTTTCTTACACTATATTCCACATTCTTGATGAATTGTGTATTGTACATCCTTCTTGGTATCTCTGGATCTATACAACTTTTTTCCAATTGTCTTTGTATCCAGATTGGCTATGTTCACTGAGCAGAAAAAATGAAACTTGTTTTTTCAGAAAGATGGTGTCCAATGGTAATTTGTGATAACATTGATTAGAAAACAAATATACCTGTATTCAACATGGTCAATCAATATTCTCTGGAACACAGGTAGATCTCAAATTGTGTGTTTAATTTGATCAATATTATGCTGCAGTGTCAATAAATGCATAATTTTATTTCATCTCAACAATGTGAGTAGAATCAAAGTCCTAGTTTACATGAATCTATTGGGTAATTAGACAGTTCTCTCTGAACTCAGTAGTGACATTCATTCATTGGCTTCTGTAACATGTTTTATTGAATCCTTACAATGCAACAAGCACTGTACCAGGTGGAGAGTATATAGACATGGAGCAAACAGATAAATGTTTGCCTTGGTCAAAATCTTTTCTACTGTGAGAGGAAAACCCAAACAGGATAAATATAGAAATATATATTTCTAATACATATAGTGTTAAGTGCTAC
>NW_016807674.1:0-7015 GCF_001698545.2 Rhinopithecus bieti
CAGAAGCCCCGCCTGTGGCCTGCACGTTGGGTGTCTGTGCGTTGGGTCTCTGCTCTGCAGCCTCAGCAGGTACTGTGACGGGGGATGGCCAGGCAGGAACCTGGCCAGCTCTTTGTCTTAGCTGCCTTCACACGTCAGGGTTTGCTTTGCACATCACATCCCTGTGACCATACAGGTAGGATTAGTTTGCTGGTTTGTGGCAGCGTGGTTTTCTCTTCTTCCTAAAATGGGATTTAGTGGATTTTTAGCTTCCCGGGTTTCACCTGAACCAGTGACTTGGAATTTCAGACAATGGCTACGTGCTTTTGACTGGATTTGGAATTTGTGATCTAAAGGGGTTCTTTGATCATTTTGTTATATGGCTAGAAGATGAGATGATTTTAGTGGCTTTAAAGAAATATAATGAAGCGTTGGCCACGTCAACATCGACCAAGACCAGAGCAACATTTAAAAAAGGGGCAAAATCGCTGGAGAGTGTGGCTTCTTGTTGCTGGGGGACTCCCAGCCTTCTGCGTGGCCGGAGAAGAAGCGGCGGCACGGGGAAGCAGGCATGGAGAGTAGAAAACTGATTTCTGGTCCGTCGTGGTGGCTCACACCTGTAATACCAGCACTTTTGGAGGCCGAGGTGGGCGGATCACCAGAGGTCAGGAGTTCGAGACCACCCTAGCCAACATGGCGAAAGCTCATCTCTACTAAAAATACAACAACTTAGCAGGGTGTGGTGGCAGGCGCCTGTAATGTCAGATACTCAGGAGTCTGAGGCAGGAGAATTACCTGAACCCAGGGGCGAATGTTGCAGTGAGCTGAGATCCTGCCATTGTATTCCAGTCTGGGCAAAAAAGACGGAAACTCCGTCTCGAAAATAAATAAATAAATAAATAAATAAATAAATAAATAAATAAATAAAACATAATGAATCTGGAGGACTGCATGGTGTCCTATAGCATGATGGTTAAAAGTTGGGGTTTTGGAAACAAGTCAGCCTTGAAATTGCAGCTTTGCTGCTGCCTGAGCCACTGGACCTTCTGAGCCTGGTTTTCCTCCTGTGTCAACTGAGGGTGGTGACTTGGGCTCCTGCTCAGAGGTTGAAAGAGATTCTGCAGCCTCTGGAGCTACCACTCATCACATCATCACTGGGTCTGCTGTTCTCGGTACCTGTCTGGGTGGAGGTTTCTATGACTTCTCAACAGAAGTGGCAGTCTCAGGCGAACGCTGTAACAATGGCCATCCCTTGAGGTGCCTGTTTCTTGCTCTGTTTTATTTAAAGATCTGTAGAAATGTTGAACAGGAAAATGAACTGCAATATCTGGAACGAAGATAAACTAGGCGAAGTATTCTTGATTAAAAAAACTTTTATATATAATACAAAATTAGCCAGATGTGGTGGTGATCACCTGTAATTCCAGCTACTTGGGAGGCTGAGGCAGGAGAATCACTTGAACCCGGGAGGCAGAGGTTGCAGTGAGCTGAGATCACGCCATTAAACTCCAGTCTAGGCAACAAGAGCAAAACTCTATCTCAAAAACAAACAAACAAACAAACAAAAAAACCTTTTATCTCAGGTTTAGGGGAGCATGTGCAGGACTGTTACATAGCTAAACTCCATGTCTCGGGAGTTTGGTGTACAGGTTATTGAGTCACCCAGGTAATAAGCATGGTACCCGATAGGTATTTTTTTTTATCCTCTCCCTCCTCCCACGCTTCACTCTCAAGTAGACCCCGGTATCTGTTGTCCCTCTCTTTGTATCCAAGCATTTCTGATTAATGAACCTAAAGAAATAGTGAAAGAACAAGCGAAACAAATCTGTTCTCTTTGCTGCTCCACGTTCCCCTCTCTCTAGAAAACAACGGTTTTAACCTTGGCTGCATATTAGAGTCACCTGGGGTGCTTTTAAAATTCCCTTTGCCAGGCCCCACACTTGAACATTGTGATTTAGTTGTCTGGCCCAGGCATCAGTATTTTTTTTTAAGAGATGGGGTCTTTCTCTGTTGCCCAGGCTAGAATGCAGTGGTGCAATTATAGCACACTGTAGCCTTGAACTCCTGGGCTCAAGAAATCCTCCCACCTCAACTTATTGAGTAGCTGGGACTACGGACACGTGCCACCATGCCTGGCTAATTTTTAAAAAGTTTTGTAGAGATGGAGTCTCACTATGTTGCTCAGGCTGGTCTCTAACTTCTGGGCTCAAGCAATCTCCCGCCTCGGCCTCCCAAAGTTCTGGGAATATAGGCATGAGCCACTGTGCCCGGCTGGCCTCAGTATCTTTTGAGGTTTCCCTGATGACTCTACAGAGCAGCCACAGTTGACAGCCATTGCCCTGGAATCACTGTGTTCACTCACATTTCATTTTTACAATAACTGTAATTGGAAAGACACATTTGGTCATGAGGAAGAGGAAATGGACAACTCATGTCTCATACAAATCACAAGTACCTCCCGCTGGAAGCAACAGGCCTCTGGGAAGGTTCTAGAAAGAATGGGTCCCTGTGCCTGGAGCTGTGCTTCTGAGCAACTGCCTGGCTGGGGCGCCCCCGCTCACTGGGTGGTCACTAAGCTTCACACACTGCTCCCCAGCTACGCTTTCCTCCTTCATGCTCCCTTCTCCTTGCTTGACTGGACTCCAACCAGGAAGGCTCTTTTTCTTCATCATTAAAGGAGTCATAAGTGCTGATGGGAGAAAAATAAAGTCACATAGAAGAAGACAGGCTGGGTGCGGTGGTTCACGCCTGTAATCCCAGCACTTTGGGAGGCTGAGGTGGGTGGATCGCTGGAGGTCAGGAGTTTGAGACCAGTCTGGGGAAGATGACGAAATCCCATCTCTACAAACAATGCAAATTAAAAAAAAAAATTTAGCCAAGTGTGGTGGTGGTACTCACCTGTAGTCCCAACTACTCAGGAGGGTGAGGCGGGAGGTTCACTTGAGCCTGGGAGTTCAAGGCTGCAATGAGCCGTGATCAGGACACTGCATTCCAGCCTGGAGGACCGAGCTAGACAATGTCTCAAAATAAAATAAAACAAAATAAAAATAAAAATAAAAAAGGAAGGAGATGAGCAGAAAGTAACCACCCATCCCCAAAAGCTCCTCTACCTGGGAGTGTAGGTGGGGGGAATGTGGCACCCTGGAACCAAAGTTCGCAGGCTCCTGACCCACTCACTACAGGCCATCTCTGTCTCTAACCCCAAGCCTGAGTCTCCTTGCCTGTAAAATGGAGAGGACAGCAGAGCCTGCCCCTGGCCTGGGAATGAGGAGTAAAGGAGTCTGAGCATTACCGGCACATGGGGCGGCAGAAGCGCTGCGTCCTGTTTTTACACATATGCGCAGCTGTAAAAGTTTTTGTTTATTTTTATTTTTTTGACAGGGTCTCGTTCTGTCGCCCAGGCTAGAGTACAGTGGTGCGATCTCGACTCAGTGCAAGTTCCACCTCCCGGGTTCACGCCATTCTCCTGCCTCAGCCTCCCAAGTAGGTGGGACTACAGGTGCCCACCACCACACCTAATTTTTTGTGTTTTTAGTAGAGACGAGGTTTCACCATGTTGGCCAGGCTGGTCTCGAACTCCTGACGTCAAGTGATCCACCCGCCTCAGCCTCCCAAAGTGCTAGGATCCGTGTGCCTTTAACTCCTTGCATTTCGGAGTCCCCGTGCTGTAAGCAGCACTGCGTCAGGGTAAGTAAGCGTGGACACTGGAGACTGGCAGTGCTCACCAGCTCCCCCAGGTGGTAAGTATGGCAATCATCGAGCCTGGGGTCACGGAAAGAAGCACTGGGATTTCTACCCGCTGAGCTGGGCAAGTCTCCCCTCTGCCAAGGGCGCTGCTGTGCCCCCAGAGGGCTTTGGGAATGTGAGTTGCTCTTGTGGCTGTTCCTATGCCTGGGGAATTTGGGAGAGACCAATGTCATTGGGAGGGACAGAAAGTACCACGCACTGAAGAAGCGTGCCCAGTCCCCCAACTCCATGCCCAGAGTGCTCAGGAGAGGACGACTGGGAAGACGGCTGATGAACATTCCAGATCTGTCTCACTGGGTGACTGGGGAGAGAAGGCGCTCCTGGCCAGCTGGTTCCTGAGCCCACGAGCACTCCGTGTTGGAGCCCATTTAGAATAAACATTCAAACTCTCAGAGCCCATTGGAGGGCTCAGGGCCATTCACCTTGGCTAAGAAACGATCCCCACAGCCTTGAAGCTGAGTGGAAGCTCAGGTAGGTGGTCAGCATCCCTGGGTCAGCCTGTCTGCCCAGCTCCAGGCTGGGTGCAGCTCCGCACCGCCGGGTCCCACCTACCGGCCCCGCCCCGACCACGCCCACTCCGCCCCTCAACACAGCCTTGACCCTGCCCCACTGGACCTGCCCCAACCACGCTCCTCCCACTCCTCGGCCCCGCCCATCTCGGCCCCGCCTCCCCCGCTCAGCTCAGCCCCCACTGGGCCTGGACCTCCCTGGTCCCTTTCTATGCTCTGCCCTCTCTAACCGAATCCCCTCCCCGTCTAGAGCCCCAGTCTCTAGATGGGGCAGGGGTTCATAGATCATAAGCCAGGCCCTGCTGCTGACGTGGAGGCCGCGGACAGCCGCCCTTCACCCTGGTGGGGCCACCCTGCCAGGAGGTGGCCGGGCCTGCAGGCGGGGCCCGGGGCTGAATTTGGAGTCGCTGCTCCCACTGCCCCGGGTTCTTCCCCCAACCCTGGCCCGGCTCTGCTGCGGGGCCTTTCTCTCACCTCTCTTCCTTTTGTTGTTGCTGAAAAATGCTGCTGTCTTTCTCATGGGTAAGTTATATATGCTCTGAAAAAGCAATGCCTGGCGTGGCGGCTCACACCTTCAATCCCAACACTTTAGGAGGTGGAGGCAGGAGGATTGCTTGAGCCCAGAAGTTCAAGACCAGCCTGGGCAACAAAGTGACATCTCCAGCTTTCCAGGCAGCAGCTGCCTGAGTGGCGGGTGGTATCTGGGACCAGGAGACCTGATTCTGCCTGGCTGGGACTCAATTTCCCAGGAGGTGACCTGAACAGGGTCACACCACCCCCTCTCTATGGCACCTGGCTTGGGACTCCCTCCCTCCCTCCCCGCTGCTCTTCCTTCTCCTTACTCCTGGGATCTTCCAGGAAAGTGCTGATCCCGGAGTAAGATTTGGAGGACTGTTCCTGTGCTGGCCTCAAGCCCCCTGCACACTCCTTCCCCAGCTGCAGAGCGAGGGCGTCCGGTCCTCCAGGAGAGGAGCTAGGCTAGGAGCTTAGTGTGTTCCCCGTGTCACGGGGCCTCTTCCACCCCCTGGCTCATGGACCCCATGCCGGCCGCACTGCCTGCCACTCCCCTCCAGGGATCAGCCTTCTGGAAGGGGGGTGTTGAGCCCGTGAGGAGCTCCATGAGTGGGGAAGCAGATAGGGACAGCCATGTCCACAGCATCACCTTGGCAGCTGATGGGCAGGAAGACAGGTCCAGGCGGCCTCCAGGCACGTTCCTGTTTGTGTGACATTCACCGTGACATGGTGCATGCTGTGGCACACAGGGTCCTGTGTTCAGATAAGCCAGGGCCTCGGAGGAACTCAGGCAGAAGAGCAAGTGGGAACACAAACACAGTGCGACCTTTCCTGGGAAGGAGGCCCTCCATGAATGCACCCTGGGCCCCCTGCCACGCCCTGGGCCCCCATGGCCAAGTGCCCCTCTCTTCCACCACCCGCGACTCCGCTCAGCCCAGTTGAGCCCTAAGAGCCTCTGCTGAGCCCCGGAAGGGCGAGGGAGTCTGGGTGGCCAGAGAGGGCCGAGGCCTGTCAGGATGACTGGGCTCCTTCAGGACAGGCACCCACCTGTGACAGGGACATGCAGGGACTGCTGCAGCTGCCCTGGCCCAAGACACCCCGGAGGCCATGCGGGCAGGGCCCCTTCCTCCTCCAGGAGGTGGGACTGGGCTGGGATTTGAAGGATGGCAGTGGCCGGGTGGACGCAGGGCACAGACAGGGAAGGCCACGCAGGCCCAAAACACACAGACTCAGGCAGGCGGGAACTTCGAGGTCAAGTCCCAGAGCCCTCGGAGGGAGACTGAGGAAATCGGATGCCCAGTGGGGGGCCTAGTTTGGAGCCCCGGCCTTGGGGCAGGAGGCGGCATGTCCAGCAGAGGGGCTGCTGCCCGCCATGGTGGGCCTTGCCCTTGGCATTGGCCCCGGTGAAGTGCAGGGTGCAGGAGAGATGCCACAAGGCCCTTGGGTGTCCTTCCTGTGGCTTCCTTCGGTCCCAGGTGGGTGACACATCTATGTCACCGCATCCACACAAGACATGCTGTTAGAAAAAAGACAGGAAGCTGGCCGAGCAGCCTGTACCCCAGTCTAGGGCCTTCCCTTTCCCACCCAGGAGAGCTCTGGTGCTGGGGAGGTGGACAGACCTACTGGGAGGCCCCTCTCAGCCCCTCCTACAACACTCAGCACCTGGCAGCCTTGAGGGCAAACTGTGCCACTGAGGTGCCTCGACTGGAGGGGCCCTGAGGGGCAGAGGCCCCGGATCAGACCCTGTGGGTTGCCAGGGGCAGTGCTGGGTACCGCTCACCTCCTGCTCTGACTGGGGAATGTGATCTGTGTGCTGAAGTCTTCTGCTGAGCTGGGGCAAAGGTTTCTGCCTCCACCACTCCCCATTCTCTCCGACCTTATCAACACCCTCAGATGAAAGCTGAGAGCAAAGGGGCAGTGCTCAGCAAGATACACCTGACAGAAAACTCTCAATGATGCCACCTGCTGTTATTATTGTTCCAATTAAGCACAGAGTAATTTTGGAAGAAAGTGTAAAAGAATAAAATAAGAGCCAGGTGCGGTGGCTCAGATCTGTAATTTCAGCACTTTGGGAAGCCAAGGTAGGCGGATCACTTGAGGTCAGGAGTTTGAGACCAGCCTGGACAACGTGGCAAAACCCCGTCTCTACTAAAATATAAAATTAGCCAGGCATGGTAGTAGCACATGATTCTCCCGCCTGGTGGTTCAAGCAATTCTCCTGCTTCAGCCTCCTGAGTAGCTGGGATTACAGGCGCGCACCACCACAC
>NW_016807675.1:0-3492 GCF_001698545.2 Rhinopithecus bieti
GTAATAGGAGGCTGAGTGCGGTGGCTCACACATGTAATCCCAGCACTTTGGGAGGCTGAGGTGAGTGGATCACAAAGTCAGGAGTTCGAGACCAGCCTGCCAACATGGTGAAACCCTGTCTCTACTAAAAATATAAAAATTAGCCAGGCATTGTGGCAGGCACCTGCAGTCTCAGCTACTCAGGAGGCTGAGGCAGGAGAATCGCTTGAACCCGAGAGGTGGAGGTTGCAGTGAGCCAAGATCATGCCACTGCACTCCAGCCTGGGCAACAGAGCAAGACTCCAGCTCAAAAAAAAAAAAAAAAAAGTAATAGGGGACACAATGTGAGAGTGAGAAAGAAGAGTTGGAAAGGGAGAAGTTTTATTAAGTATATTGTGGAGGGCAGGGTTGGGGAGAGATGTAAAAGAAGAAGTCAGATTAAAATACATTAAAATCAGATCAATCAGTGAATTGACACATAGATACATAGATGCACAGATACATAGATAGAATTGACTTTAAAAAAAGAGAAACCAGTAGTAAAGACAGGACAAAAATATAGAAAGTGAGAGGGAAGGAAAGAACAAATTTTATTTAAATAGTGAATATAAGCAAAGTAAAATAAATAGGGAGGCAAGGAAGGAGAAGGAAGTAAAGTTTATGAAATATGAGTCAGTAGAGAAAAGAGTTAAATAAAGGAGAGGGAATGTGAGAGTGAGGAGGAGCCACTAAGAAAATCAAGTACAATTGTGTGATAGGGGACATATTTTAAAAGTAGGAGTCAGGAAAAAAAAAGGCAATAAAATTGACACAGAAAAATAGATGATTGATAACTAAATGGCTAGCTAGCTGGGTTGGCAGGAAGGTGGATAGGTAGAAAAATACATGATAGAAAGGTGGAGAGCACATAAAATTAGAGGCCAGTGAAAAGAATGCATGAAACAGAATGAGAGACAGAAAGAGGGAAAGGAAGAAAAATGCTTTAAAAGAGGAGCTCAGTAAAAGAGTAAAAGAAGAATGGAAGGAAAGAAAGGTGGAGAGATGGAGAAAGAAAAGAATAAGAAGGAGAGAATAAATAAGGAAAGTAGGAAACAGTGAAGGGGCAGGAAGGAAAACACGAAAGTTAGCAGGCATGCATACAGGCAGAAAAAGCAAAGGTATAGTTGGGAGACAGTAAAAGAAATGGAGTGAGAAAAGACAGGAAGGGAGGGAGGGAAGAGACAAAGGGAAGAAGTACGCAGGAAGTTTGTGAAGGAAGAGTCTAGGAAAACAAGTAAAATAAAATGTGAGCATTAGAGACAAGATGTTGAAAAGGAGAAGCTAGTGAGAAAATTAAGCATAATTGTGGATAACAGAAAGACAAAGATCAAAGAAGAAGTCAGTAAACAAATATAGATAATAGATAGATAGATAGATAGATAGATAGATAGATAGATAGATAGAGAACAAATGGGCATTAAAAGTAGAAGCCAGTGATAAAGAGGCAGGGCAAAAGGAAAGAGTTACAGAAATGAGGGAAAAGAAAAGAAAACATTTTTAAAAGAAGAGGCAATTAAAAAAGTATAGAAGGGGCCAGGCACGGTGGCTCACGCCTGTAATTCCAGCATTTTGGGAGGCCGAAGGGGGTTGATCACCTGAGGTCAGAAGTTTGAGACCATCCTGGCCAACATGGCAAAGCCCCGTCTCTACTAAATATACAAAAAAATTAACTGGGCCTTGGTGGTGTGCACCTGAAATCCCAGCTACTCAGGAGGCTGGGGCAAAGGAATCGCTTGAACCTGGGGGCAGAGGTTGCAGTGAGCCAAGACCACAACACTGAACTCCAGCCTTGGTGACAGCATGAGACTCTGTCTCAAAATAAATAAAAATAAAAATAAGTATAAAAGGAAGGAAGGAAAAAAGGAAGAAAAGAAAGGAAAGAAGGACCAAAGTTTAAAGGAATGAGTTGGCAGGAAAATGCAAAGTAAAAGGAATGAAAGAGATAGGAGCGTGAAAAGGAGGAGCTAGTAAGAAAACTATTTTGTGGAGGGCAGGGAGAAAAATAGATCTGAACAGAAAAAGTGAGTTAAAGATACAATAAAATAAAGATGACAGGTAAAGAGATACCTACGTAGGCTAATAGATAAGTGGGTAGAATGAACTTTTAAAGGACCGGCCAGTAGGAAAGATAGTGATAAAAAGATAAAAGGAGAGACTAAAGGAAAGAAAAAAATTTTTTAGAGGAACATATATATATATATATTCTTCATATAGATATATGTATGTATTCTTCATATAGATATAGATGAAGAAGAGAAAAAAAGGGAGGGAAGGAAGACAAAGAAAGGCAAGCATGTAACACACAAAGTGAAGACAAATCCAGAGAGAAGAAGAGTGAAAGAGAAGACATAGAGAAAAGTAATGAAAGTAGAAAGATAAAAGAAAAGAAATGAAAAGGAAAGAAGGAGGGAAGGAAGGAAACTAAAACAAGAATTTTAAAAGGAATAGGCTAGGAAAATAAAATACAAAAGAGAGAATACTAGTGGCAAACAAAGTTCTGACTTTAAAAGGAGCTAGTAATAACATTAAATACAATTGTGGAAGGGAGGGAGAGATCTAAAAAAAAATAGAGTAAAATAAATATAGATAGAAATATGACTCTGTCTCAAAAAAGAAAAAGAAAAAAAAGACGAGTCAATGGAGAAAAGAGTTAAAGAATGAGAATGTGAGAGTGAGAGGGAGGAGCTATTAAGAATATTAAGTACAATTGTACTGATGGAGAGGAGATTTTAAAAGTTGTTTTGAAAAAGCAAAAATAAACATAAAGATGACTGATAACAGTATAGCTAGCTACCTTGGTAGGTGAGTAAATAGGTAGGCAGAAGAAATTGATTTTTAAAGGAGAAGGCAATAGTAAAGACAAGATAAAATGGAGAAAGAAAGAAAAAGAAAGAAAGAAAGAAGAAGAAAGAAAGAAGGAAAGAAAGAAAGAAGAAAATTCAAAAGAAGAGTAGTAAAATAGAATACAAGAAGAATTGAAGGAAAGGAGGGAGGAGAGAATGCAGGAAGACTAGAGGGAGGGAGAATGGGGTGGATGGCTGGAAAAGAAGCAGGAGGTTGGAGGAAAGAAGAAAGAAATGAGAAAGGAAAGGATGAAGAGGATGGGAAGAAGGCAGGAAGGCACACATGCAGCAGGGTAGGAATAGAGACACGGAGAGAGGCAGTGAAAGAAATGGAGCAAAACTAGATAAAGGGTATACAGGCAGGGTGGTGGGACAGAAGAAAGGAGGGAGAGAATGAAGGAAGAAAAAAGTGTAAGTGAAAGGCAAGGGGAGAGATCGATGAAGAAGTTAGTAAAAAATACAATAAAATAAAAATAGTTGGATGACAGCTAGGTAGCTAGGTAAGTTGATAGGTAAAGAGGTATGTAGACAAAAGTTTTAAAAGGAGGGCCTAGTCGAGAATACAGTGTTAACAAGATGAAAGAGAATGAAGGAAAAAAGCTTGAAAGAGGAACCACTTTTTTTTTTTTTT
>NW_016807675.1:3718-15894 GCF_001698545.2 Rhinopithecus bieti
TGCGGTGGCTCATGCCTGTAATCCCAGCACTTTGGGAGGCTAAGGCAGGCCGATCACGAAGTCAGGTGATCAAGACCATCCTGGCCAACACGGTGAAACCCCATGTCTACTAAAAATACAAAAAATTAGCCAGGTGTGGTGGCACACACCTGTAATCCCAGCTACTCTGGAGGCTGAGGCAGGAGAATAGCTTAAACCCAGGAGGCGGAGGTTGCAGTGAGCTGAGATCGTGCCACTGCACTCCAGCCTGGGCAACAGAGTGAGGAGAAAAAGAAAAGAAAAGAAAGGAAGAAAGAAAAAGAAAAGTAAAGAAAGAAAGGAAAAGAAAGGAAGGAAGGAAGAAAGGAAGAAAAGAAAGAAAGGAAAGAAAGAAAGAAAGAAGAGGCAGGTAGTAAATGTAAAATGGTAAAAGGAAGGGAGGAGGAAAAGAAAGAAGGAAAGGAAGGGAGGAAGAAGGGGAGGTAAGGAGGGAGGGAAGGAAAGGAAGGTGGAAGAAATAATTTTTAAAGGGATGAGACCAGGAAAATAGCAAAATTAAAATGAAGACAGAAAATTTGAGAGAGACATAGAAGTTTAAAAGGAGTAAGAAAATTATGTACATCTTTGGAGGACAGAGACAAAAAGAGATATGAAAAGAAATCAGTTAAAAATAGAGTAAATATTAATAGAAGGATGATAGGTGGAAAGAAGAGAGGTAAGTAGATAGATCCATGGATGGATGGATGAATGAATGGATGATGGATGATGGATGGATAGAAGTTTTAAAAGGATGAGTCAGTAGAACAGAGTTAAAGAAAGAATATGGGTGTGGGAGAAAGGAGTCAATAAGAAAATCAAGCACAATTACATTGAGGGAGTGGAGATTTCAAAAAATTGAGTCAGTAAAGAAAAAGTAAAATATAGACAGATAGCTAAGTGGGTACATAGATAAGTAAATAAGTATATAGATAGATAATAGACAAACCAGGGAGGCCTACAGACAGACAGACACGGTAGATGATAGATACATAGATTAGATAAATAGATATTAGATAGATAGATAGATAGATAGATAGATAGATAGATAGATAGACAGACAGACAAACAGATCACACTTTAAGGCATAAGATCAAGGAGACATACAGACATGATAGATGATAGATTAAAAAGATATATAGATTAGATAGATAATACATCAGGCTTTAAGAAGCATAAGCCAAAACTGTATGAAATAGATACTAAGAAGAAAAGAGATACAGATAAAGTGAAAAATGTTTAAAAACAGAAGCCAATAAACAAATGAAAGAATGGAACAAAGGAAATAGGGAAAGGAAGGAGGGAGAAAGTCATGAAAGAGGAAAAAGGAAGGGAAGAAGGAAGGAAGGATAAAATGGGCAGAAGAAAGAAATGAAGGCATGCAGGCAAGGTAAGAGTAGAGAAAGAACAAAGTGGAGTGAGAAAAGACGGAAAAAAGGCAATAAAGAAGAGAAGGAGGGATGGAAAAAAAGAGAAGTTTAGGAGGGCAGAGTCAGATGTCTGAATAGAAGCCTACATCGGTCATCCTCCCAGTAAGAAAACCAAATTTTAACAACTACACACACAAAAAAATCACTGTCACCACCACCAAAAATCAGGTTAGCAATTGCTGTACCTGGTTTTAACTTCATATTACTGAAAAAGGCACTAAAGAGGCTAGGAGAGACAGTCTTGGATCACTGATGCCACCCCTCCTCCATCCCCTGGGAGGAAAATGGCCACGCTGCGCAGAAAGAGAATCTGTGTGCTTAGGGGAGGGACAGTGCAGCCACTGGAAGAATTTACATGGAATTCAGTGCTGCCCCGCCAGCAGGAGAAATGCTGTGCTGGGCTCAGTCAGTGCCTGTACATGGAGGGAGCATTTGGATGAGACCCAGCCAGAAGGAAATTACCCATCCCAGTGGTCGGAACTTAAGTTTCTCCACGGGCCTGGCCACTGTGGGCCAAAGTGCTCTGGGTCCTAGCCAACTCCTAGTGCTAGGCTGGGCTCAGAGTCAGAGGACTATGGTAGCATGTGACTTAGGGAGACACCAGTCAGGGTGGCTAAGGGAATGCTTGTGCCAGCCCTCCCACAGCCCTACGCTGCATAGCGCTAAGAAATGAAAGTGACTCCTTCTTTCTGTTTAAGGAGAGGAGAGTGAAGAGTAAGAGGACATTGTCTTGAATCTTGGACACCAGCTCAGCCACAGAACAGGGCATTGGACATAGTCATGAGGCCACCATTCCAGGCCCTAGCTCATGGACATTTCTAGACACACCCTGGGCCAAAAGGAAACCCACTGTGTCTGGAATTAGTTCTTTCCAGTGAGTTTTTGGTCTCACTGACTTCAAGAATGAAGCCACAGACTCTCGCAGTGAGTGTTACATTTCTTAAAGATGGTGTGTCCGGAGTTTCTTCCTTCAGATGTTCACATGTGTCCGGAGTTTCTTCCTTCTGGTGGGTTCATGGTTTTGCTGACTTCAGAAATGAAGCCGCAGACCTTCCCAGTGAGTGTTACAGCTCTTAAAGGTGGCATGTCCAGAGTTATTCATTCCTCCCTGTGGGTTCGCAGTCTCACTGATTTCAGGAGTGAAGCTGCAGACCTTCCCAGTGAGTGTTACAGCTCTTAAAAGTGGCATGTCCAGAGTTATTCGTTCCTCCCTGTGGGTTCGTAGTCTCACTGATTTCAGGAGTGAAGCCACAGAACTTCACAGTGAGTGTTACAGCTCATAAAGGTAGTGCGGACCCAAACAGTAAGCAGCAGCAAGACTTATTGTGAAGAACAAAAGAACAAAGCCTCCACAGCACGGAAGAGGACCCCACCAGGTTGCTGCTGCTGGCTTGGGTGACCAGCTTTTATTCCCTTATTTGGCCCCGCCCACATCCTGCTAATTGGTCCATTTTACAGAGCGCTGATTGGTCCATTTTACAGAGTGCTGATTGGTCCGTTTTATAGAGTGCCGATTGGTGCATTTACAAACCTTTAGCTAGACACAGAGTGCTGATTGGTGTGTTTACAAATCTTTAGCTAGACAGAAAAGTTCTCCAGGTCCCCACCTGATTAGCTAGACATGGAGTGCTGATTGGTGCATTTATAATCCTTTAGCAAAACAGAAAAGTTCTCCAAGTCCCCACCTGACCCAGAAGCCCAGCTGGCTTCACCTCTCACCACTGCCTTAAAGGGAAGAATCCAGGCCTGGCAGGATTCATCACCTGCTAACTAAAAGCCCTTGGGATCTGAATAGTCAACGGTAGATAGCCAGATAGTATACCATGAGCCTTGGACTCTGAGATGTGTTGGCTTCAGGTGTGACCCGGCACATTCCCAACCATGGTCGCTATGGTGACAGACTCCTTCTGTTTGAGAAAAGCAGAGGGAAAACGTAAAGAGGACTTTGGCTTGCACCTTAGGTACCAGCTCAGCCAAAGAGAGGTAGAGTGACTAGCAGTCTCTTGGGGTCCCTGAGTCCAGGCCTAGACTCTTGAACAGCATTTCTGAACCTACCCTGGGGCAGAGAAGAGTCTACCGCCCTGAAGACTGAGTCCCAGGCTGGACAGCAGTCACCACAAGCTGACAGAGGAGCCCTTGGGTTTTAAGTGAACATCAGCAGTGGACTGGCAGAACCTCCCATGTGCCAGTGTCGGTGGCCACAGGGAGAGGCTCCTCTGTCTGTGGAAAGGGAAGGGAGGAAAGGAAAACACTTTGTCTTGTGGTTTAAGTGACAGCTTAGCCACAGTAGTATAGAATATCAGATAATTTCTAAGGTTTTGACTCTAATCCCTGCCTTTCAGACAGCATCTCTAGACCCGCCCAGGGCCTAGGGTAACTCATCAACCTGAAAGGAGGGACACAAACCTGGCTGGCTTTGCCACATGCTGGTCATAGAGCCCTTGAGTGAACATAGGTTGATAGCCAAGTAGTGATTACAGTGGGATCTGGGTAAGACCCAGTGCCACACTGGCTTCAGGTCTGACCTAGCACAGTCCCAGTGGTGGTGGCCACAGGGGCATTCAGGTCCCCTCACCCCAAGTTTCAGGTGGCTCAGCAAAGACAGACTGCATGTTTGACAGAAAGGAAGGGAAGAGAATAAGAGTCTGCCTCTGCCTGATAATCCAGAGAATTCTTCTGGATCTTATCCAAGATCACCAAGGTTGTACCTCTATGAGTCTGCAAGAACCACAGCATTATTGGACTTGGAGCCCAAGTCCCTTTGAATACTTGGAAAGCTGTCTTAAGTAGGATGGACACAAACAAGCCCAAACTGCAAAGACTACAATAAATGCCTAACTCTTCAATGCCCAGATACCGACAAACATCTAGAAGCATTAAGACCATCCAGGAAAGCATGTCCTCACCAAGTGAACTAAATAGCACATAGGGATCGATTATAGAGAAAGAGAGAGATGTGACCTTTCGGAGAATTCAAAATAGCTGTACTGAGGAAACTCAGAGATTTCCAGATAATACAGAGAAGGATTTCGGAATTCTATCAGATAAATTTAACAAAGAGATTGAAATAATTTAAAATCAGGCAGAAATTCTAGAGGCGAAAAGGCAGTTGACATGCTGAAGAATGCATCAGAGTGTTATAATAGCATGCCCCAGTCCACACAAAGAAACCTGAGGTGAAGGGCCAGGCAGGGTGGCTCACGCCTATAATACCAGCACTTTGGGAGGCTGAGGCAGGAGGATCACTTGAAGCCAGGATTTCGAGACTACCCTGGCCAACATAGAAAGAGCCTGTTTCTACAAATAAAATAGATTAGCTGGCCACAATGACATGTGCCTATAGTTCCAGTTAGTTGGGAAGCTGAGGTGGGAGGATTGCTTGAGCCCAGGATTTCGAGGCTGCAGTGAGCTATGATTGTAACACTGCACTCCAGCCTGGGCAACAGAGCAAAACTTGATCTCCAAAATAAATAAATAAATAAATAAATAAATAAATAAATAAATAAATAAATGAAGTGATGAGTCTGTAAAACAGAGTAAAATAAGAAAAAAAAAGAGGATGTGAGAGTGACAGACAAAATGAGGGGTTTGAAAAGGAGGAGCGGGTAAGAAAATTAAGTACAATTATGGACAGCACAGAGGGAGATGAATAAGGAAGAAGTCAGTTAAAATATTATTGTAGGCCAGGCACAGTGGCTCACACCTGTAATCCTAGTACTTTGGGATGCCGACGCGGGCAGATCACCTGAGGTCAGGAGTTTGAGACCAACCTGGCCAACATGGCGAAACCCCGTCTCTACTAAAATACAAAATTAGCTGGACTTGGTGGCACACGCCAGTAATCCCAGCTACTCAGAGTCTGAGGCAGGAGAATTGCTTGAACCTGGGAGGTGAAGGTTGCGGTGAGCTGAGATCATGCCACTGCACTCCAGCCTGTGCAAAGGGAGTGAGACTCCATCTCAAAAAAAAAAAAAAAAAAAAAAAAACACTGTAAAATAAGATGATGACAGCTTGATAAGAAGGGAAGGAGGTATACATAAAAGAAAGAACAGAAAAAAATGATTTTCAAAAGGAGAACACAGTAAAATATGTATATAAAGGGGAGTTGGAAAGACAAGAAATAAAAAACATTTTTTAAAGGAGTCAGTAAATAGAGTAAAGGAAAATGGATGGATAGGATAGGATAGGATCGGATCAAATAGAATAAGATCGGATCAGATAGGGTGGGGTAGGGTAGGATAGGATAGGATAGGATAGGACAGGACAGGACAGGACAGGACAGGACAGGACAGGACAGGACAGAAAAAAGGAATGGGGAAGAGGAAGGGAAGAAGGCAGAAGGAATGTAGTATGGTCGGTCAGGTAAGCATGCATTCAGACAGGCACAGAAGATAAATGGAAATAAAGAAAGGGAGTGAGAAAAAAGACTAAAGAAAGGGAATAAGGGAAAGAAAAAAAGAATGAAGGCAAGAAGGAGTAGAAATTAAGAAAGATATAAAGAAGATGTTTAAAATAGACGAATCAAAAGTACAATAAAGGGAAAATACAAGAATGAGAGACAGTAAGACGAAAGAGAGAGAAAGAAAAGGGAAAAGGAAATGGAAAAGAAAGAAAGAAGGAAAGAAAGAAAGAGAAAGAAAGGAAGGAAGGAAGAAAGAAAAGAAAGAAAGAAAAAGAAAGAAAAGAAAGAAAGAAAGAAGAAAGAAAGAAAAGAAAAAGAAAGAAAGAAAGAAAGAAAGAAAGAAAGAAAGAAAGAAAGAAAGAAAGAAAGAAAATAAAGAAGTCATTACACAAGCAGGAAGCATAAGCAAGTCCAAGCTTGTATCACCCACCAAACAACATCCAATAAGTCTAGAGACAAGGCATTGGGGCAAAGAAAGTGACTTTATTCAGAGAGCCAGCAAACCAAGAAGATGTTGGACTAGTGTCCTAAAGAACTATCTTAGGTTAGTATGAACTTTGGGCTCCTTTTTATGTTAAGGGAAGCAGGAAGAGGAGGGAGTTGAGGTCAAGAGGTGACAGATGACCACAGACATCTGGGTGCCAGCAAGGGTCTGGGGAGCTTGTAAAACTTCCTTCTTCAGATGACATAGGTCAGGTCACAATGTTCCTATAAATCTTTAACATAACACTATTATCTGTGTGTACACTTCCTTATCTCCTTGGAGGTTAATTTCAAGAAAGGGAGTTTTATTATCATTTTTTTAAAAGTTGAACTGTAAGCTAAATTCCTCCTACCATTAGCAGGTGTACATGCAGAGCTGAGCAGAAGCTTTTAACCTAAAGGAAATTACCACGGGGAGTCAGATGCAAAAATGGAGTCAGTCATGCTAAGCCTCCCTCTATTGTTACAAAAGGAGCCAGAATAATAAAGTATACCAAAAATACATAAGAAAAAAAGAAAAGATATAAAGAAATAGAAAAGGAAAGAGAGATAGATATGGACAGAGCAAAAAAGAGAGAAGAGTTTTACAATGAGAACCCTATAAGAAGACTTTACAAAGAAGAGAAAGAGAAAAAGGGAAAATGTTAAAGAAGGTGCCAACAATAAAAGATATTCAAGAGAGATACAGGGATAAATATGTAAAGAAAGTGGAGGGAACAATTAAGAATGAATATGAAAAGATACTGAGAGAAAAAGAGAAGAGATGAAGAGAGAAAAAATTAGATGTTTAACAAGGAAGAGTCACTAAGAAATGCCACTGCAAAAAAAAAATGAATGCAAGACAGAAAGAGAATGAAATAAGTTCTGAAATGAGCCAATACAAAAATTGGTGCAAAAAGATGGAAAGAGTGAAATAAAGTGAGAGAGAAAGGGAGAAAGGGGAAGAGAGGAACTTAGGAAGGAGGGAAGACATTTATAACGGATGAGTAAGTAAGGAAAACAGACTTTTTAAAAGAAAGGGAGGCCGGAAAAGAAAGGGAATATTAGAGTGAGAGAAGGGAGCCAATAAGAAATTAATCAAGTACAATTTTGCAATGGCAAACAGATGATAAAAAGTGGAGTCAGAAAAAAACCAGAAAATAGAGACAGAAAATAGAAGATTGATAGCTGAATAGATAGCTAGACAGTACGTAGGTTGGCAAGTAAGTAGATAGATGTGTGAGTGAGAGAGAGAGAGAAGGCAGAAACTAGTTTTTAAAAGAAGGTATGAAAAAGGATTAGAAAGAAAGACTGAGGGGAGAGAAAACAGTATGGATGGGGAAACAAAAGAAGGATGGAAGGAAGGAGGGAAGGATGGAAGGAAGGAGGGAAGGAAGGAAAGAAGGAGGGAGGGAGGGAAGGAAGGAAGGAAGGAAGGGAGGAAGGAAAGAAGGCAGGCAGGCAGGCAAGTGAGCAGGAAGTAAGGATGAACGGGACAGGAGAAAGGGAGAGAAGAATGGAGGAAGAAAAGAAGGTGGTTAGGCATGGAGGCAGAAAACAGAAAGAGAAAGTTCGGAAAAGAGAAAGTTAAAGAAATTGAGTGAGAAAAGACAGAAAAATTATAGAGGCAGGCATAAAAGAAGGAGGAAAAAAGAAGGGAAGAACTGGAGGCAGCAAGCAAGAGATGTTAAAAGAAGAGGCTAGGCCAGGTGCACTGGCTCACACCTGTAATCTTAGCAATTTGCACCACCACACTCCAGCCTGGGCAACACAGTGAGATCCTGTCTGGAAAAAAAAAAAAGCAGTAGCAGCTAGTTGAAAGTAGAGTGAAATAAAGAAAGATAGATACAAAGGATGGCAGACATAAGGCAGGAAAACAGGCAGGCAGATGGACTAGATAGATAGATAAATTTGGTATTAATGGTGGAAGCCAGCAAAACAAAAAAAATCATGAAATCAATAAAAAGAGACGGTAGCCCCCCCCCCCCCAAAAAAAGGAGAGGGAAGGAAATAAATAGGTTTTAAAAGAGGAGGCACTAGAAAAAGTGTAAATTGAGACTTGAAGGGAGGAAAGAAGGAAAGAAGGGAGGAAGAAAGGAGGATGGAATGAAAATAAGAAAGAAGAAAAGAAATTTACAAATGGTGAGTCAATAGGGAAAAGAGTTAAAGAGGAGAAACCAAATATGAGAGTGAAAGGGAGGAGCCAATAAGAAAATCAAGTACAACTGTGTCGAAGGGAGGAGATTTAAAAAGTAGAAGTCACTTAAAAAAAAAAAAAAAGTAAAATAAAGATGGATAAATAGCTATGTAAGTACTTTGATTAAGTAAGTAGATAAACAGAAAGACAGATAGACACAATCCTAGACAGTGCTAGGATTACAGGCATGAGCCAGCGTGTCTGGTCTAGCTTCTTCTTTTAATATCTCTTGCTTGCTACCTCCAGTTTTTCCCTTCTTTTTTCGTCCTTCTTTCATGCTTGCCTCTATAACTTTTCTGTCTTTTCTCACTCAATTTCTTTAACTCTCTCTGTTCCAGACTTTCGCTTTGACTTTAAAACGCCTATGCCAATATAAAAGACTGTATGAGGCCCAGGGTGGTGGCTCACACCTGTAATCCCAGCACTTTGGGAGGCCGAGGCAGGCGGATCACTTGAGGTCAGAAGTTTGAGACCAGCCTGGCCAACATGGTGATACCCTGTCTCTACTAAAATACAAAATTAGCTGGGCGTGGTGGTGGGTACCTGTAATCCCAGCTACTCGGGAGGCTGAGGCAGGAGAATCACTTGAACTCAGGAGGCAGAGGTTGCAGTGAGCCAAGATTGTACCACTGCACCACTACACCACTGCACTCTAGCCTGAGTGACAGAACAAGACTCCATCTTGAAAAAAAAAAAAAAGAGAGACTGTATGGAATAGATATAAAGAGAGAGGGTTAGAACAAAAGAGACATGGAAAGAAAAATGTTTAAAAACAGGAATAGTAAGAAAAGAAATAGTGGAAGGAGGAAAGAGGGAGGAAGGGAGAAAGGGAGAAAGCAAAGAAGAAAGAAAGGAAGTAGGTAGGTTAGAAAGGAAGGATGAAGGGCAATAGGGAGGAAGGAAGAAAGAAAAACGTGTTGGTCCCAGTGGCTCACACCTGTCATCCCAGCACTTAAGGTCAGGAGTTCGAGACCAGCCTGGCCAACGTGGCAAAACCCCGTATGTACCAAATATACAAAAATTAGCTGGGCATGGTGGTGCATGCCTATAATCCCAGCTACTTGAGAGACCGTGACAAGAAAATCACTTGAACCTGGGAGGCAGAGGGTTGCAGTGAGCTGAGATCGTACAACTGCACTCCAGCCTGGGCGACAGAGTGAGACTCCATATCAAAAAAGAAAAAGAAAAAAAAAGAAAGGAAGACATGCAGGCAGGGTAAGAATAGACAAAGATAGAGAAAGCGTGAAACACAGTGCGAAAACATATAGGAAAAGGCAATTAAGAAAGGAAGAAAAGAAGGAGGGGGCAAGACAGAAAAGGAGGGGATGGAAAGAAAGAGAAGTTATAAGTCATGAGTCTGTAGGAAATCGCTCTTAAAAAAAGAATGAGAGGAGGCAGAGAGGGGCTTGAAAAGAAGGAGCTATAAGACGATTACATAGAATTGTGGATAGCAGGGAAAGACAAATCTTTAAGAAATAAGTCAGTTAAAATATTACAGTAAAATAAGATAGATGGATGACAACTAGATAGGAAGGGGGAGGTATAAAGACAAAGGAAGATGGAAGGAAGTAAAGAAGGAAGGAAGAAGGAAAGAAAGGAAGGGAGGGAGGGAGAGGACAGAGGGAGATTTTCTAAAGGAGAACCCAGTAATAAAAAAAGTCAGTGCATAAAAGATAGAAAGTTAGAAAGGAAAAGAGGAAATGAAAAATGTTTTTGAAAGGAGCCAGTAAATAGACAGTGAAAGAAAGAGGGAATATAGGAGAGGATAGGAAGAGGGGAAGGAATAAAGGCAGAAAGAAGGGGAGAAGGCAAAAGGAACAAAGGCAAGCAAGTGGGCAGGCAGAGGAGAAACAAAAGAAATAAAGAAAGGGGCAAGACAAAACATAGAGAAAGGAAATAAGAAAGAAAGGGAAAATGAATGTAGAAAGAGGTAAAATGAAGAAGCAAATACAGATGTTTTAAAGAATTTTTTAAAATAAAGAATATGAAAATGAAAGAAAAGAAGGAAGGGAGGAAGGAGGGAGAAACAGAAAGAAAGGGAGAGCATTACACAAGTAGGAAGGAGCAATAAGAATAAACTGTACAAAAAAAGATGAAAAGAGAAAGGGGCCGGGCGCAGTGGCTCACGCCTGTAATCCCAGCACTTTGGGAGGCCGAGACGGGTGGATCACGAGGTCAGGAGATCGAGACCATCCTGGCTAACACTGTGAAACCCCGTCTCTACTAAAAAATACAAAAAACTAGCCAGGCGAGGTGGCGGGCGCCTGTAGTCCCAGCTACTCGGGAGGCTGAGGCAGGAGAATGGCGTGAACCCGGGAGGCGGAGCTTGCAGTGAGCTGAGATCCGGCCACTGCACTCCAGCCTGGGCAACAGAGCGAGACTCCGTCTCAAAATAAATAAATACATAAAAACAAAAAAGAAAAGGAAAGAAAGACAGAAATAAAGACAGAGCACAAGAAAAGTTTAAAACAAGTAACCTGTAAGAAGACTTAACACAAAAAAGAAACAGAAAAGAAAAGTTTTAAAAGGAAAGGCCAATAATAAAATAAATGTAAGAGATGTAAAAAAGAAGAGCAAGTAAGAAAAGACTGCAAAAATGATAGAGAGAGAAAGGAGAGAAGAAAGATGTTTAACAAACAAGGGTCAATAAAAAATGCCACAACAGTAAATAATGAAAGCAAGAGAGAAAAAGAATGAAACAATTTCTTAAAGAAGGAAACAAGAAAGAAAACATAATACAAAAAATATGTAAGGAATAAAGTAGATCTAGGTAGAGAACCATATTGTCACAAAATAAGGAATTAGTAAATAAAAGATAAAAAAGATATAATAAGAATAAAATAGAGAGTAAAAGAGAGAAAGAGGGAGGGGGAGGGAGAGAGGAAGGAAGAAAAGAACAAACTTAGGAACAAGGAAAAAAGTTTATGAACGGCGGAAGCAGGAGGATCGCTTGAGGCCTGGAGTTCAAGACCAATCTGGACAACATAGCAAGACCCTGTCTCTAAAAAATATATATTTTAAAAAATTAGCCCAGTGTTTTGGGAGGCTGAGGCGAGAGGATCGCTTGAACCCAGAAGTTTGGGGCTGCAGTGAGCTACAATAGTGCCACTGTAGTCCAGCTTGGGTGACAGAGAAAGACCCTGATCCTAAAAAATAAATAGAAAAATAGGACATTTATAGAAGATGAGTTAGCAGTACACACAGTTAAAGCAAGAAAGAATATAAGAATGAGACAGAGGAGCCAATAAGAAAACCAAGTACAATTGTTTGGGAGAAACAGATTTTAAACTTGGAGACAGGAAAATAAAACACAAATGTAAAGAAAGAAAGTAGATGATTGATAGCTATAATAGACAGGTAGATGGGCTGGCAGGTAGGTAGATGGATGAGACAGAGAGAGAGAGATGAAACATAAAAAGCAGAAGCGAATAAAAGAATGTATAAAAGGATAGAATGAGAGTGAGAGAAAGGGGAAACTGTTTAAAAAGAGGAGGCAATAGAAAGCATAAAAGAACAGTGGGAGGAGGGAAGGAATGATAGAAGAAAGAAAGTAAAAGGGAGGGAAGGAAGAAAAAGGTGAGAAGGAGGAGGGAGAAATGAGTGAAGATAGAAGGGAAAAATATCGGAGTATGGATGGAGAAACAAAAGGAGGACAGAAGGAAGGCGGGAT
>NW_016807676.1:0-2028 GCF_001698545.2 Rhinopithecus bieti
CGGAGCTTGCAGTGAGCTAAGATCAGGCCACTGCACTCCAGCCCCAGTGACAGAGCGAGACTCCATCTCAAAAAAAAAGAAAGTGAAAAGACAACTCATAGAATGGAAGAAATATTTGCAAATCATATATCTGATAAGAGTCTAGTATCCACAATATATATAGAACTATTACAACTCAACAATAAAAATAATCAATTAAAGTTGGCAAAGAATTTGAATAGAAATTTCTCCAAAGAAGATATACAAATGGCCAATAAACATACCCAACGTCATTAACTAGCAGGAAAATGCTAATCAAAACCACAATGAGACACTACTTGATACTCAATAGGGTGGTTATATTACAAAGAAAAAAACAGATAATAACAAGTGTTGGTGAGTATATAGAGAAACTGAAACTCTTACAATTGTTGGTAAAAATGTAAAATGGTACTGCTACTGTAATAAACAGTTTGACCGTTCCTCAGAAAGTCAGACATAAAGTTACCATGTGACCCAGCAATTCTACTCCTAAAGAAGTGAAAACATATGTCCACACAATAATTTGTACATGAATGTTCACAGCAGCATTTTTAATAATAACCAAAAAGTGCCGGGTGCGGTGGCTCAAGCCTGTAATCCCAGCACTTTGGTAGGCAGAGGCGGGCGGATCACGAGGTCAGGAGATCGAGACCATCCTGGCTAACACGGTGAAACCCTGTCTCTATTAAAAATACAAAAAATTAGCCGGGCGTGCTGGCAGCAGGTGCCTGTAATCCCAGCTACTCGGGAGGCTGAAGCAGGAGAATGGCGCGAACCCAGGAGGCAGAGCTTGCAGTGAGCCGAGATAGCGCCACTGCACTCCAGCCTGGGCGACAAGAGACTCCGTCTCAAAAAAATAAAAGTCCATCAACTGACAAATGGATAAATAAAAGCTGGTCTAACCATACAATAGAATATTACTTAGCTATAAAATGAAAGAAGTATTGATACATTCTACAACGTGGATGAACCTTGAAAATATTATGCTAAGTGAAAGAAATCAAACACAAAATATCACATATTATAGAATTCCATGTATGTAAAACTTCCAGAATAGGCAAAATCCATACAGACAGAAAGTAGATTAGTGGTTGCCAACGGCTGAAGGGAATGGGAAATGGGAAGTGACTGATAATTGATAGAAGGTTTTTTGCTGGGGTGATAACAATGTTATGAAATTAGATGAGATAGTGGTGATCATTGTGCAACTCTGTGAATACACTAATAACAGTGAATTATACACTTTAAAATGGTGAATTTTATGCTATGTGAATTATACCTCAATAAAGCTATTATTTAAAACAAAGCACAAATTTCTCACCTGTCAATAAAACTCTTCTGTTTTTTCTCTGACTCCAAGTCCTTATCCAGGGTCATGGCCCTCAATACTCAAGCTTGTTCATCATGATAGCTATTTGTCCTTCTGGGTTGTTGTTCACTGCAGTTCCTCAAGTAATCACTTATACTCAGCACTGATATTCATTTTTTTTTATTCATAGAAATAGAGATAAATGCACTAGAATTCAACACTACTATATTTTATTAAGTAAAAAGGAGGAAGTAAGGCTCATATGCACATTTCTTTATTTAAAATATTTTTTTGGGCCAGGCAGAGTGGCTCATGCCTGTAATTACAGCACTTTTGGAGGCTGAGGCAGGCAGATCACTTGAGGCCAGGAGCTTGAGACAAGCCTGGCCAACATGGTGAAACCCCATCTCTACTAAAAATATAAAATTAGCTGGGCATGGTGGCACATGCCTGTAGTCCCAGCTACTCGGAAGGCTGAGGCAGAAAGATTGCTTTAACCTGGGAGGTGGAGGTTGCAGTGAGCCCAAATCAAATCACGCCACTGCACTTCAGCTGAGTGAAAGAGGGAGGGTCTGTCTCAAAAAATATAAAAATAAAAATAAAATATTTACTTGGTTATCTATAGTATTGGTGTTGGGAATCAAAAAGGATGGGGCCCTCTTATATTTGGGAGGGAATTAAGTCTTCTGATCTTTTTG
>NW_016807676.1:5207-8169 GCF_001698545.2 Rhinopithecus bieti
CTTTCTTTCTTTCTTTCTTTCTTTCTTTCTTTCTTTCTTTCTTTCTTTCTTTCTTTCTTTTTCTTTCTTTCTTTCTTTCTTTCTCTTTCTTTCTTTCTTTCTTCCTCTCTCTCTTTCTTTCTCTCTCTCTCTCTTTCCTTCCTTCCTTCCTTTCTTCCTTCCTTCCTTCCTTCTCTTTCTCTCTTTCTGTCTCTCTTTCTTTCTCTCTCTCTCTCTCTTTCTTTCTCTCTCTCTCTCTTTCTTTCTTTCCTTCCTTCTTTCTTTTTCGAGACAGAGTCTCACTTTGTCACCCAGGCTGGAGTGCAATGGCACAATCTCGGCTCACTGCAACCTCCACCTTCCAGGTTCAAGCAATTCTCCTGCCTCAGTCTCCCAAGTAGCTGGGATTACAGGCCCGGGACACCACGCCCAGCAAATTTTTGTATTTTTCGTAGAGACAGGGTATCGCCATGTTGGCCAGGCTGGTCTCGAACTCCTGACCTCAAGTGATCCACCCGCCTTGGCCTCCCAAGGTGCTGGGATTACAGGCGTGAGCCACCACACCCGTATGTCTGTAGTTTTAACAAGTTCCCCAGGTGCCTCCGAGACAAAGGATCCCAACTGCATTTTGAAAAACCCATCTTACAACACTTTACAACCTTACATCATTCTCTACCATGTGGCTTACACTATCATGTTTGTCCTGCCCTCCCAATGAGACTATGGGTGCCAAGACCTAAGTGCTGCATACAAATAAAGCCTCACCACCAAGCTGTATCAATTCCTTTCTCTGATTTTTACTTTTTAAATCTTCCTGGCATATAACATTAAGTTACAATGAGCAAAGAAAGACAATGGGCAAAAGAAGATTATTAGAAGAAATAATTAATAGTGAGAGAAGTTTAACATATGGCAGCAATAACTGAGGACAATTAAGGAACCAAGGTCAGGGGCAGTAAAAGCTTTCTCTGGACTGCCATGACTCTCAAGGATGCTAAGTTCCTATTCAAAACAACAGGCCAGGAGTGGCCAAGTCTCAGTTACCCACATTAAACATGCCTAGTGGCAGGTGTGGGTCTGAGCTGGGTGCCACAGCCACCTTGGTCACACTGGACAACTACTTAACATTTCAAAATTGACATGACACCAAAATTGCATCAAGGCCTAAATGGGGCTGAAATCAGCAGATAATCCCTTAGAAACTTGAAAAAGGGGAGAATATGTCTGCAGATTTACAAATTCCCAGAGGTCTCTATCCTGCCCAAGTTTACAGGATGTGATGATTAATTTTATGTGTCGACCCAAGTTGGCACATAAAATTAATCACCACATCCTGTAAACTTGGGCAGGATAGACAGGGTGCCCAGATATTTCGCTAAACATTCTTTCTGCGTATGTCTGTAAGGGTTTTCCAGATGACATTAGCATTTAAATTGGTAAATGGAGTAGAGCAGATTGCCTCCCTATTGTGAGTGGGCTTCATCCAATCTGCTAAGGACCTGCATAGAACAAAAAGGTAGAAGAAGGGAGAATTTGCTTTCTCCGTCTGCCTATTTGAGCTAAAAAATTGATCTTCTCCTGACCTCAGAGTGAAATTAACACTATCAGCTCTCTGGTTCCCAGGCCTTTGGACTTGTACGGAATTACACCACCAGGTTTCCTGGGTCTCTAGCTTTGAGACAGTAGAGTATGGAATTTCTCAGACTCCATACTCACATGTGCCAATTCCTTATTCATTCTCTCTCTCTCTCTCTCTCTCTCTCTCTCTCTCTCTCTCCTATTGGTTCTGTTTCTCTGGGAAACCTGACTAAGACACAGGACCAAACTAAAGGCAGCCTTGGGCTGGCAAAGACTCACTAAATGGAAGAGCATAAGAACAGGTCTGGCTGGGTGCAGTGGCTCACACCTGCAATCCCAGCACTTTGGGAAGCCAAGGCGGGAGGACCACCTGAGGTCAGGAGTTCGAGACCAGCCTGGCCAACATGGTGAAACCCTGTCTCTACTAAAATACAAAATTAGCCGGGAATTGTGGCGCATGCCTGTAATCCCAGCTACTCAGGAAGCTGAGGCAGGAGAATCGCTTGAACCTGGGAAGCGGAGGTTGCAGTGAGCCAAGATCATGCCACTGTACTCCAGCCTGGGCAACAGAGTGAGACTCCATCTCAAAAAAAAAAAAAAGAATAGGTCTGGTCAGAAACAAGTATTATTGGAGTGTGGGGATAGAAAAATCTGTATGATACCTGATATAAATGACGAATTGATGGGTGCTGACGAGTTGATGGGTGCAGCACACCAACATGGCACAAGTATACATATGTAACAAACCTGCACATTATGCACATGTACCCTAGAACTTAAAGTATAATAAAAAAAAATAAAAAAAGAAAAATCTGTATGGGCCAGGCGCAGTGGTTCACGCCTGTAATCCCAGCACTTTCGGAGGCCAAGGTGGGCGAATCATGAGGTCAGGAGTTCGACACCAGCCTGGCCAATATAGTGAAACCCCGTTTCTACTAAAACTAGAAAATTAGCTGGGCGTGGTGGCGCTTGCCTGTAGTCCCAGCTACTCAGGAGACTGAGGCAACAGAATCGCTTGAACCCGTGAGGCAGAGGTTGCAGTGAGCCGAGATCGTGCCACTGCACTCCATCCAGGGCAACAGAGTGAGACTCCGTGTCAAAAAAAAAAGAAAGAAAGAAAACAAAAAAGAAAAATATTTATGAAAAGAAAATACATAATTTCCTGTTTTATTTGAAAATTATATACACACATATATTACAGGCTATATATACATATATATGCAAATATATGGTACACATACACCTACCTCAAATAAAATTTGGCATGAGATTCACTAACATGTTAATAGTGATTATTTCTAAGTGGTGGGATTACATGTGGTACTTACTTTCTTTTTTATATTATTTCTGTATTGTCTGATATTTTTAAAACAGCTGTTTATATAACTAGTTATATAAGAGAAAA
>NW_016807677.1:0-3938 GCF_001698545.2 Rhinopithecus bieti
AATATGTCATTATTACAGAAAATAAGGGGAAAAGGGAAGAAGAAAAAAATTACAAATTATTTCAAGACAACCATTGTTAATGAATTAATATATTTTATCCCTTTCTTGTTTCTATGTTTTATTTTTTAGCATAACTGAGATTAGAATGTACAGTCAGCTCTTTGTATCTGTGAGTTCTGCATCCTGGGATTCAACCAGCTACAGACTGAAAATGTTTGAAAAAGGAAAAGATGGCTGCATTTGTACTGAACATGCACAGGTTGTTTTTGTCCAGTCACTATTTCCTAAACAATACAGTAAAACTACTATTCACACAGCATTTACATTGCATCAGGTATTGTAAGTAACATAGAGATGTATATGGGAGGATGTGAGTAGGTTGCATGCAAATACTACATTATTTTATATTAGGAACTTGTGGCCGGGTGTGGTGGCTCACGCCTGTAATCCCAGCACTTTGGGAGGCTGAGGTGGGCGGATCAACTGAGGTCAGCAGTTTGAGACCAGCCTGGCCAACATGGTGAAACCCCGTCTCTGCCAAAAATACAAAAATTAACTGGGTGTGGTGGCACACGCCTTGTAATCCCAGCTATTCGGGAGGCTGAGGCAGGAGAATCACTTGAACCCAGGAGGCAGAGGTTGCAGTGAGCCGAGACCCAGCCAGCCTGGGCCACAAGAATGAAACTCCGTCTCAAAACAACAACAACAACAATAACAACAAAAGAAGGAACTTGTGCATTGTGGATTTTGGTATCTGCGGGGACAGGGGGAGTCCTAGAACCAATCTTCCACAGATACTGAGGGATGATAGTAAATACAATTATGTATTTTGCACTTTTTAATTAACATTGTAATAGGCTAAGCGCGGTGACTCATAACACTCTGTGAGGCCCAGGTGGGCGGACCACATGAGGCCAGGAGTTCAAGACCAGCTTGGCAAACGTGGCAAAACCCCATCTCTACTAAAAATATTAAAAATTTAGCTGGGTGTGTTGGCACACGCCTGTAATCCCGGTAGGGAGGCTGAGGCACAAAAATCGTTTGAACCTGGGAGGCCAAGATTGCACCACGGCACCCCAGCCTGGATTGTAAAAAAGCATTTTCTCATGGTACTAGAAAACAAAGCATCTTTCCTAATGGTTGCATTAGTGTTCTACTGTGAGAATATATTATCATTTATTTAACCAGTCTCATATTTTTTCATACCTAAGTTATTCCCATTTTTTAAAATAAATAACACTGCATCATTGTGATAAATTTTTGTATATGTTTTGGATAACTTCCTCAGGATAATTTAACAGGAATATGATTGACGTGTCTCATCAGATGGTTTCCCTAAAAGTGGTATCAATCAATGTAGCCCACTACTAGCAGGGCATAAAGACAGCCACCATACTGCATGCTTGCCAGTACTGGGTATTTTTCCACCACCCCAACCCTTTTTTTTTTTTTTTGATGGAGTCTTGCTCTGTCGCCCAGGCTGGAGTGCAGTGGTGCAATCTTGGCTCACTGCAACCTCCGCCTCCCAGGTTCATGCAATTCTCTGCTTCAGCCTCCCAAGTAGCTGGGATTGCAGGTGCCTGCCACCATGCCCAGCTAATTTTTGTATTTTTAGTAAAGACGGAGTTTCACTATGTTGGCCAGGCTGGTCTCGAACTCCTGACCTCATGATCCACCTACCTTGGCCTCCCAAAGTGCTGAGATTACAGGCGTGAGACACTGCGCCCAGCCACACATTTTTAACTTTTGCAAATTTTACAGATGAAACGGTACCTGGTTTTTAAAATTTGCATTTCTTTTGTTATTAGTGAAGTTGAACATTTTCCCACGTGTCTTTTAGCCCAATATATTTCCTCTTTTGTGAACTGTTCAACTTCATTTATCTTTCAGCTGGGTCCTTGATTGATTTTTGACTAATTTCCTTGGACCCTACCTTTCCTATAACTTCCCAACTCTCTTTTTTTTTTTTGAGACAGAGTCTCACTCTGTCGCCCGGGCTGGAGTGCAGTGGCCGGATCTCAGCTCACTGCAAACTCTGCCTCTGGGGTTTACGCCATTCTCCTGCCTCAGCCTCCGGAGTAGCTGGGACTACAGGCCCCCGCCACTTCGCCCCGCTAGTTTTTTGTATTTTTTTTAGTAGAGACGGGGTTTCACTGTGTTAGCCAGGATGTTCTCGATCTCCTGACCTCGTGATCCGCCCGTCTCGGCCTCCCAAAGTGCTGGGATTACAGGCTTGAGCCACCGCGCCCGGCAACTTCCCAACTCTTAACACATGGGAGTAATTCACTCAGGACATAAAGAAAGGAGCTTTCTAAAGAATGAGAATATTCAAAAACATATACACATCTGAAATGGGACTTTTCTTCAGAAAGTGTAGAGATGAACAAATGGGATCAGAGTAAAACTATCACCTCTGACAGGAACATTAGCCCTCTCTGACCTGCTCCAATAGCCAGAAAAGTTGGCAAATGTATCCCTTCCTGGGCAAAGCACTTGAGAATTTCTGTATTTAAAAATCTGCAATTCTGGCTGGGCGCAGTGGCTCACACCTGTAATCCTAGCACTTTGGGAGGCCAAGACAGGAAGATTGCTTTTGTCCAGGAATTCAACACTAGCCTGGGCAACATGGCAAAGCCCTGTCTCTACAAAATATAAAAAAAATTAGCTGGCCGGGCGCAGTGGCTCAAGCCTGTAATCCCAGCACTTTGGGAGGCTGAGACGGGCGGATCACGAGGTCAGGAGATCGAGACCATCCTGGCTAACACAGTGAAACCCCGTCTCTACTAAAATACAAAACTAGCTGGGCGAGGTGGCGGGCGCCGGTAGTCCCAGCTACTTGGGAGGCTGAGGCAGCAGAATGGTGTAAACCCGGGAGGCGGAGCTTGCAGTGAGCTGAGATCCGGCCACTGCACTCCAGCCCGGGCGACAGAGTGAGACTCTGCCTCAAAAAAAAAAAAAAATAAGCTGAGCATAGTGGCGCATACCTGTGGTCCCAGCTACTCTGGAGGCTGAGGTAGGAGGATCGCTTGAGTCCAGCAGGTTGATGCTACAGTGAGCTGTGATTGTGCCACAGCACTCAGTCTGGGCAGCAGTGAGACCTTGACACACACACACACACACACACACACGCCCCTCTGAGTTCAAGTTCCCCATGTCTTACATATAACCTTCAACATCAGCTCCTTAGGACCATGATAAAGACCTAAGTGGTCTTGTATTTGGAAAAGACAAGAGAAGGAGGGGCCACTGTAAACGGGGAATGAGAAGCCATTATCTGTTTATGCCCAAGGCTAAATTGATTGACTGATTGAGTTTTCATGTCATAAGTTTATTGACAAACACATCTAGTATGCTATATGAGTTCAAGAGTTTGATCCGTTTTTCAAAGGGATTGCATCTCTTGAAACACTCTTCATGTCTGTTAAATGGATGAACTAAAACATTCTTATTTCTTAAGCAGTTGGTGTTTAAAGAAAGTTGCCACAGATCCAGATCCTAAGTACAAAATCATCATAGTTAGTAACTGCCACGTGTTTTTCATTGAAAATGGCAAATTCTTCCCTGGGCCCTCCACATAGTGGCTCCTGCAGACCACAGATATTGTCAACCATCTAATGCTCTGTCCCCACCCACATGGAGCTCTTGGAAGCTCCACCAAAGTTGTAGAGACCCAAGCCAGAAGCAGTTGTGGCACCATACCAAGTCCTCCTTTGTTCAGGACCTTGTTCCCCTGTGTCTGAAAGAGTAAATGTAAATGGTATTAACACAGGTATGGGGTAGATATGAACAAGAACTAGCCAACTTTCAGGAGTTTGAACTTCTACACAGACAATTGTAAAGATCTATGTAGGACTCTTCAATTATTTTGTAGGAAGAAATTGATAATTCCTTGATAACTGGAAATGCCTTATCCTTTTTTTTTTTTTTTTTTTTTTTTT
>NW_016807677.1:5653-8709 GCF_001698545.2 Rhinopithecus bieti
AGAGTGAGACTCCATCTCAACATAAATAAATAAATAAATAAATAAATAAATAAATAAATAAATAAGTAAATACATAAATGAAATGAAAAACCTGGATGGCTGTCATTAAAACAAGTCACGGAAAGCTCCAATGGAAATAATTTTCAGGCTGCCCTCTTGAAATACCTTTTTTTCCTTTTTCCTGCTAATTCATTTTCCTCTCTCCCTCATCTCCCCTTCTGAAGAGGCTTCCTTCACCCTAAGACCTACTCATGCAGGTTCCTAGTCCTCTGTTCTGTACATCAGAAAAGAAGTTTTCTTTCAAGACCCAGTTGCCTTCTAATCAGGGAAGCTGAAGGAGTGCTTAGAGAAAGTAAATACATTGTAATATTATCTTAAGTTATACAAATGTCTTCAGTACCTAGTAGGCACCAAATGTATTTAGCTTAATTGAAATCAGACGCAAAAATACATGTCCTTGAGAGCCAAAGAAAATTTAATTTTTAAATTATTTATGCACACATAATTCTTAAAATCTCAGGCTCTAGACAGACCTAAGTTTAAATTGAGGCTTTAACAATTACTGGTTGTGACCTTCAGCAACTCACCTCATTTCTCTGAACTGCCTCATTTATAAAATGAAGATTATGATAACAAGCCCCTTAGGGCTTTGAGACGATTAAATGTGATACTCTATGTAAATGAGCCACTTATTCACACTTGTAAACAGTTAAGCCACATGCATCATTCTGAGTGTGTGTACGTATTCTTTCATAAATTATCTCTGTTTTTTTTTTTTTTTGAGACAGAGTCTCGCTCTGTCACCCAGGCTAATCACAGCTTACTGCAGCCTTGACCTCTCAGGCTCAAGAAATCATCCCGCCTCAGCCTCCTGAGTAGCTGGGAAGTGCAGGTGCATGACACCACACACGGCTAAATTTTTTATTTTTAATGGAGATGAGGTCTCGCCATGTTGCCCAGGCTGGTCTCAAACTCCTGGCCTCAAGTGATCCTCCCATCTCAGCCTCCCAAAGTGCTGGGATTACAGGCATGAGCCACTGCGCTTGGCCTAGGTCTACTTTTTGACCAGGATCTCTATAAGGGCAGTGCCAGGCTGACTGCCTGAGGGAGTGAGGTTGTCCAGCCTACTGATCCTGTATGTATAATCCCCAGAGAGCTCCAATATAGTCTCATGGTACTTGGGGTAGACTCAGGAGAAAGGCCTGGATCATTGAATTTGAAACACAGGATTAGTATCTGCATAATGAACCAACCATGCTACATCAGGTCATGATAGATAATTGCTAAGTTTTAGGAAACTGATTCATTTATTTATTCATTCATTTATCCAAACATTTATTGAGCATCTGTTTTGTCTGAGGCTATAATGTTGAAGAATGTACAAGGTCTCTTTCCTCTTAAGTTTTCAGTTTAATTGTTTAACCTAAATAAATAATGAGGCAATTTAATTCATATTTGTTGGAAAACAATTCAGTTCAACCATGTAAAGGAACACTGTATTTTATTAAAACAATTAGAATCCCCAAAGCTTAGCTCTTGAAAGACAATATCTTACAGGAAGAACTGGCTGGCCAGTCTTGAATCTATCCCAGTTTCCTCCTCCCTCAGGTTTCCTGTGTCTTTGCTCTTCTCTTTCCATCCCTTTGGTCTAAGCATAGATTTTAAAACTTTTGTTTGTAGATGAAATGAGTTGAAGTCCTCAACAAAATATTTTGCTAAATATAAGGGAAAACAAAAGGACGTTTTTGCAAGCAGTATGAAACAATGGTATGACTTTAGAAAATTGTTTGGCAGTATTAAAACTGACCATAATCATGTACTATTTGTAATAGTCAAATATTAGAGACAATCTCTTTTGGTTTGTTTATTTTTTGAGACAGAGTCTAGCTCTGTCACCCAGGCTGGAGTGCAATGGCACGATCTCGGCTCACTGCAACTTCCACCTCCCGAGTTCAAGCCATCCCCCTGCCTCAGCCTCCTGAGTAGCTGGGATTACAAGCATGCACCACCATGCCCAGCTAATTTTTGTATTTTTAGTGGAGACGGGATTTCACCATGTTGGCCAGGCTGGTTTTGAACTCCTGGCCTCAAGTGATCCACCCGCCTCGGCCTCCCAAAGTGCTGGGATTACAGGCGTGAGCCACTGTGCCCGGCCATTGGAGACAATCTCTATCTCCACATGCAATAGAATGGATAAGCTAGGTTATTTCACTCAATGGAATAGCACAACAAGAATGAACAAACTACAACTACATGCAACAAATTACCAACATAATGTTGAGCAAAAGAAGTCAGAAAGGAAAATACACTGTATAATTCTATTTATCTAAAGTTCCAAAATAGTCAAGACTAATCTACGGTGTTTGAAGTCAAGATTTTTTTTTTTTTTTTTTTTTTTGAGACAGAGTCTTGCTCTGTCACCCAGGCTGGAGTGCAATGGCACGATCTCAGTTCACTGCAACCTCCGCCTCCCGGGTTCAAGCGATTGTCCTACCTCAGCCTCCTGAGTAGCTGGGACTACCGGCGCGTGTCACCATGCCCAGCTAATGTTTTTGTATTTTTTAGTAGAGATGGGGTTTCACTGTGTTAGCCAGGATGGTCTTGTTCTCCTGACCTTGTGATCCGCCCGCCTCAGCCTCCCAAAGTGCTGGGATTACAGGCGTGAGCCACCACACCTGGCCCAAGATACTTATATCTATCTCCCAACTAAGGGATTTTTCAGTCCCCAGAACACTGGTAGAATTATGGTATTTATATCCAGTGAATAAGCATATCTTTTGGGTAAGATCCCAGCTCCTATATTTAAAGTGTCTGTGTTCTCAGTATAAACCCAATAACAAAATAATACTTCAACGAAACAATCATTATCGCATTAATACAGTAAATTCTCCCCCTTTACAATAGAAGTTCCATGGGTGCTGGGATTTTGTCTTAATCACTGCTTTATTTTATTTTACTCATGGGTACCATAGGACATCTAGACCACATAGCACCTAGAACAGTCCTTGGCACATAATAGGCACTGAATAAAAATTGCTTGGATGTGATAACTATAT
>NW_016807677.1:9187-15965 GCF_001698545.2 Rhinopithecus bieti
AACAGAAGAGCATAGCACAGAGGATAACAGTATGTGTTCTGGAACAAGATTGCTTTGGTTCAAATCCCAACTCTGCCACTTTCTAGCTATGAGACACTGGACATGTTATGTAATCTATCCATGCCTCAGTTTCCTCATGTGTAAAACAGAAAAACTACTAGTATCTTCCTCTTACAGTTGCTATGAGTTTTAAGGAACACTTGTAAAGATAACATATGGAATTATTTGGTGACTACCATGCCAAAAGAGGGCTTGCCCTATCTCTTAGAAACATAGGAATTTGGTGTCTTCTGATCATCTGTGTGACATACAATAGAATAAATCATTTTAAAAACTAATATACATTAAATAAATGAAATGAAGAAAACTTTAAAATTATTAAAATTGAAGAGTCCAGCAAGATTTTCTGTAGGTAAAGACAAGCTTATTCTAAAATTTATACAGAAAGTCAAAGGAGCTAGAATACGGGAGGCCGAGACGGGCGGATCACGAGGTCAGGAGATTGAGACCATCCTGGCTAACACAGTGAAACCCCGTATCTACTAAAAAAAATACAAAAAACTAGCCAGGCATGGTGGCGGGCGCCTGTAGTCCCAGCTACCCAGAGGCTGAGGCAGGAGAAAGGCGTAAACCCGGGAGGCGGAGCTTGCAGTGAGCTGAGATCTGGCCACTGCACTCCAGCCTGGGCGACAGAGTGAGACTCCGTCTCAAAAAAAAAAAAAAAAAAAAAGGAGCTAGAATAGCTAAACAATTTGGAAACAGAAGAATAATCTGGAAGGAATCATTCTGTCTGATGTTAAGATTTACTGTATTGCTATAGACTCACTGTAAAGCTATAGTAATCAAAACAGTATGGAGTAGTGACAGATACACAGGTCAATGGAACAGGCCAGAAATTGATTTTTGACAAAGGAGCAAAAGCAATTCAATGGAGGAAGAATAGTCTTTTCAATGAATAGCCCTGTAGAAATTGGACATCCATAGGCAAAAGAAAATAAAAAGAAGCTTGACCTAAATGTCACATCTGTTTTTTTTTTTTGAGACCGAGTTTTGCTCTTGTTGCCCAGGCTGGAGTACAGTGGTGAAATCTCGGCTCACTGCAACCTCCACCTCCTGGGTTCGAGTGATTCTCCTGCCTCAGCCTCCTGAGTAGCTGGGATTACAGGTGCACGCCACCACGCCGGCTAATTTTTTGTATTTTTGGAGGAGACGGGGTTTCACCATGTTGGCCAGGGTAGTCTCAAACTCCTGACCTCAGGTAATCTACCCTCCGTGGCCTCCCAAAGTGCTGGGATTACAGGCATGAGCCACTGTGCCCAGCCTAACCTTCACATCTTACACAAAAACTAATTCAAAATGGATTGTGAATTTAAATATAGCATGTGAAAAAAGTTAATCACTGTATGATGCCATTTATATGACATTCTTTTTAAAAAATTTTAATTTGATTTAACTTAATTTGGCCTGGTGCGGTGGCTCATGCCTATAATCCCCGCATTTTGGGAGTCTGAGGTGGGCAGATCGCTTAAGCTAAGTTCGAGACCAGCCTGGTCAGCATGGTGAAACCCAGAGTCTACAAAAAGTACAAAAATTAGCTGGGCAGGATAGCATGCACCTATATTCCCAGCTACTCAGGAGGCTGGGGCGGATCACTTGATCCCAGGAAGTGAGGCTGCAGTGAGGCAAGATGGCGCCACTGCACCCCAGCCTGGGCAACAGAGTGAGACCGTCTCAACAAAAATAATTATTTTTATTCGTTTATTTATTTTTGGAGACAGAGTCTCGCTTTGTCACCCAGGCTAGAGTGTAGTGGCACTACCTCGACTCACTGTAACTTCTGCCTCCCGGGTTCAAGCGATTCAGCGATTCTCATGCCTCCGTCTCCTGAGTAGCTGGGATTACAGGGGTATGCCACCATGTCCTGCTAAGTTTTTGTATTTTTAGTAGGGATGAGGTTTTGCCATGTTGACCAGGCTGGTCTTGAACTCTTGAGCTCAGGCAATTCACCTGCCTCGGCCTCCCAACGTGCTAGGATTACAGGTGTGAGCCACAATACGCAGCCCTGATTTTTTTTTTTTTCAATTAGCAATAATCGCGCCTCGGATAAACCTCATTGGCTACGATACTGCCACTGTGCAAAGCTGCCCTGATTTTTTTTAACTTAATTTTATTTTTTGTAGAGATGGGGTCTCCTTATGTTGCTCAGGCTGGTCCTGATAAACATTATTCTCTTTTAAATTATTATCATTATTATTATAACAGGAGAATTATTCAGTCACACACTGCCTGGCATAGAGTAGGCAATCAATAAATATTTGTTGAATGAATAAATGATAGGTATGGGGAAAAGATGGAAGAGTGACAGATTTTCTTTTTTTTCTTTATCTTTCTTTCTTTTTTTTTCTGAGACAGGGTCTCATTCTGTCACCCAAGCTGGAGTGCAGTGGCACAATCTTAGCTCATTGCAGTCTCCACCTCGCCGGCTCAAGTGATCTCCCACCTTAGCCTCTTGAGTATCTGGGTTCACAGGTGCACACCACCATGCCTGGCTAGTTTTTGTATTTTTTTGTAGAGATGGGGTTTTCCTATGTTGTCCAGGCTGGTGTCAAACTCTTGGGCTCAAGCAATTTTCCTGCCTGGGCCTCCCAAAGTGCTGGGATTACAGGTGTGAGCCACCCTGCCATGTTGAACTCATGTTCTAATGAGGGAAACAGACTTAAGGCCTTAGGGCTTTGAGCTGAGGTTTTGAGGATAAGCAGATGGACAAGAAGGATGAAGAATATACTGGGAAATGAGAATATAAAGATTAATTGAGGCTGGGCATGGTGGCTTACGCCTATAATCCCAGCACTTTGGGAGGCCAAGGCAGCAGGATTGCTTGAGCCCAGGAGTTCAAGACCAGCCTGGGCAACACAGTGAGACTCTGTCTCAAAAAAGAAAAAAAAAAAGCAATTAAAAAAACAAAAAAGATTGATTGAGGAGGCTTCTGAATACATGTAAAGAGTGTGGTCCTGGCTGAGCGTGATGGCTCATGCCTGTAATCCTAGCACTTTGGGAAGCCCAGGTGAGCCCAGGAGCCTGGGCAACATAGTGATAGACACACACACACACACACACACTTATACATACAGAAAAAGAGACCTCTCTCTATATAGAATCTTTATATATATTATATATATATAAAGTCTCTCTCTCTCTCTATATATATATATGTATGTATGTATGTATAAAGACTCACAATGTTTGTGAGCAAATTTCCTAAAGTATAGTCCTCCTCTTGCAATGCAGATGTCACACAGTGTCTATCTGTTCCAGCTGCCTGGACCATTTCCAGGGCTGTCTTCCTCTTCTCTTCAGCCACTGAGGTCTTCAATCCAGATGTTTTTCTCTCCAGTTTCTGGTCCTCTTCCACCTCAGGGGTGGTTTCCAGATCCTCAGGTGGTACTGGTGGATGGGGGCTCTGCCCCATGTTGAGATGCTTGTGGGAGAAGCAGGAAAAAAGGAATGACCAATGCAGAGATAGTTCTCAACTTCCCCAGACAAATAGGTGTCTTGCAGAGGGGGGAAAAAAAAGATTTAAAGTGTTAAATCTAAAAACCAGTGACTTCTGTAAGGATTAACTCAAAGAAACTCTGCAACTAACTCTCCTAAGGTCCAGTTAAGGATGTTAATAATTTGGGAATTTGTATTTCTCTTCATTTCTCCACCAGGCCTATTTCCTATTAGAAGTTACTTTGGTTGCCATGAAAACAAACAAATACAACCAGTTTCCTCTAGTTGGACTACTGAATTCCACGCTTAGCAGAACCTCTCTGGTTCCTCTCTCACGACCACTCCCTACTACACTTCAGTGAACCTTTGCCTCTTCACATTAAGCTACCTGCTCCTCCATCTTTCTCTCCTAGGCTGCCTCTCCTGGTATGATTGCACCCTTGAATGTGTGGATAACTATGGGTGTTTGCCTCCCAACTTAACACATTCTGTGTGCAAACTGATCTCCCACTAGTGGGTTGACTCCTGCAAAGCCACATTCTTTATGGAGCTATATTAGTTGGTCATTGGAATTAGGAATACCTTGGATATTACCATTTTATTTCCTATTAAACAGCTATATAAGGAAATAGTAATCATTTTTTTGTGAGTAGGAATCTAAATAGCACAGAGATTCAAGGAAGTTGTGAGATGTATACAAATCAGTACAAAATGGTGATCCAAAACCATGAGTTACCTAGGCAAAATTAAGAATCAGGTTACTGCCTGGCTGTGGTGATTCATGCCTACCCAAAATGCCCCAGCACTCTGAGGGGCTGAGGCAGGTGGATTGCTTGAGTCCAGGAGTTTGAGATGAGCCTAGGCAGCATGACAAAACCCTGTCTTTACAAAAAATACAAAAAGTAGCCAGGCATGGTGGTGTGCACCTGTGGTCCCAGCTACCTAGGAGGCTGAGGGTGGAGGATCACCTGAGCCTGGGGAGGTCGAGGTTGCAATGAACTGAGATGGTGCCACAGCACTCCAGGCTGGGCGACCTAGAAAGATCCTGTCTCAGAAGAAAATAAAAGAATCAGTTTACTGTACAGCCCAAATATGAAGAAAAGGGATTCAGGCAAGTAATCAAAGCGTGGGAAGTTAATAAATGAACTATGAATTAATTATTCTCTCCCTTGCCTTCTCCTCCCTTCTCTTTTCTTCTCCCTACTATATAGTCATAACTTGGGGAAGGATGTGATTGCACATGGCATAAAGTGCAGTGACATTGCTAATGGGATGAGAAGCAGATCAGCTGGGGAGGACACTGGGCTTTCTGAGGAAAAGCTCCTGAAATGTCCTGAAGTAACAGGTGGATCTAATGTCAGAGCTGTTTGTAAAATGGAAAAAGGGTGAAATGTGTCATCTTCTGGGATAAGTGCTGTCAGTATGATAATCCACATTTTACGCACCTGTTTGTGCTTTTTACTGCTGGGAGCACTTTCCACCAACACACAACTTACTAATGAGGAAATTGCAAAAGAGAACCCAAGAGATTAAACACAGATCTGCAATGAAGGATGTGTTTACATCCTACATGTGAGTAAAGTGAGTATATTTTTAGGGTAGCAAGTTCTGGCCAAGCAAGCTGAACATGTAAACATGAGAATTGCCCTACTTTAAGGGACCCACCCAATTCAATGTTCTGTTTTGGAGTGTGGAACTGAAAATGTAATTAGTATATAGCGCTTAATGTATAAATGATCAATTTAGTTTTCACTTTTGCTGTCCTGTAATAAACCTACATCATCTTCTGAAGGAAATTAACTGTCCACTAGGACAGGGTCCCTGTTAAATCACTGGCTACCTGGCAACTTTGGAAAAAGTCATTCTGGACAGACAAGTTAAACACACAGACAAGGATGACTTCTCCAGATGTGAATTTTAAAATGTATATTACACTTCTCAGTCTCACACCTGTAATCCCAGCACTTTGGCTGAGGTTGGAGGATCACTTGAACTCAGGAGTTTGAGACAAGTCTGAGCAACATAGCAAGACTCAGTCTCCACAAAAAATTTAAAAATTAGTTGGATGTTGTGGCACATACCTGTAGTCAGAGCTACCCGGGAGGCTGAGGTGGGATGATTGCTTGAGCCCAGGTAGGTTGAGGCTGCAATGAGCCATGACTGCACCATTGCACTCCAGCCTGGGTGACACAGTGCGACCCTGTCTCAAAACAAACAAACAAACAAACAAACAAAAACAACCAAAAAAACCCAAAACCAAAACAAAAAACCCCCAAACCTTTTCTAAATAGATCATGATGATAATGATGTTACATAATAAAGTTTGTAGAACTATTTTTCTCTACACCAAATGTCCCAGAATGCTGCACTTCTATGTGGAATTTGTATAGTTTTTTCTGTCAGTCTCCCTGTTATCCACTTCTACTTCTCTTTGCTGTAAGGGTAGAGTTTACTTAATACAGACTCTCTTTCCTTCTAATATAGGGTCGAATCTGCTATGGACAGGTGATAATTGTTACATTTGCACACTTTACCAATTACAAAGTGCTCATCAGACCTTTGCAGGTGATATCATTGTCTTTGGATCACAGTCCTGGGGCTGGGGACTTGACCTTGCCTGGCCAATCAGAATATTCCATCTCCCTTACCAATGATTGGTTCTGGGATGAACACATGACCCAAGCTGGGCCTGTTAGAATCACCCTGGGAGTTTCATCAGAGTGATCAGGAAAGTGGCTATCTTGATATTCTCCTGATGGTTTTGTTTTTGTTTTTATTTCTGTGTGTTTTGAGACAGGATCCCGCTCTATTGCCCAGGCTGGAGTGCCGTAGTGGCATGATCACAGCTCACTGCAGCCTCAACCTCCTGGGCTCAAGGGATCCTCCCACCTCAGCCTCCCTAGTAGCTGGGACTACAGTCACAAGCCACCCCACCTGGCTAATTTTTAAATTTTTTTGTAGTTTTGGTAGAGATGGGGTCTCACCATGTTGCCCAGGCTGGTCTGGAACTCCTGAGCTCAAGCAATCCTCCTGCCTCAGCCTCCCAGAGTGTTGGGATTATAGGTGCGAGCCACCATACCTGGCCCTGATGTTATCTTAGGCATAAACAAACAGGTAAACCTGAGCTTCCAGAGTCCCTCTTGCTGCCACACAAAGAGCCTAAATACAGGAAAACAGCCAAAAGAGAGACAAACTTGACAACAGCATTTGAAAACCTAGATACTGGACTTTTTAGTTTGCACAAACTCCTTCACCCACCCCACCACACATATCAACATTTTGTTTA
>NW_016807677.1:16210-18714 GCF_001698545.2 Rhinopithecus bieti
TTTTTTTTTTTTGAGAGACAGTCTCACTCTGTCACCCAGGCTGGAGTCCAGTGGCGCTATCTTGGCTCACTGTAACCTCCACTACTAGGTTCAAGCCATTCTTATGCCTCAGCCTCCCAGGTAGCTGGGATCACATGTGTGTGCCACCATGCCTGGTTAATTTTTGTATTTTTAGTAGAGACGAGGTTCGACCATTGTATTATTCCGTTCTCACACTGCTGTGAAGAAATACCCTTTATAAAGGAAAGAGGTTTAATTGACTTACAGTTCCACATTGCTTGGGAGGCCTCAGGAAACTTACAATCATGGCAGAAGGCAAAGGAGGAGCAGGCACCTCCTTCACAGGGTGGCAGGATGGAGTGAGTACAAGCAGGGGAAATGCCAGACACTTATAAAACCATCAGACCTCATGAGACTCACTATCGCGAGAACAGCATGGGGAACTTGCCCCATGATCTAATTGCCTCCAACTGGTCCTGCCTTTGACACATGGGGATTATGGGGATTACAATTCAAGATGAGATTCTGGGTGGGGACACAGTCAAACTGTATCAGCCATGTTGGCAAGGCTGGTCTCCAACTCCTGGGCCCAAGTGATCCACCCGCCTCGGCCTCCCAAAGTGCTGGGATTATAGGTGTGAGCCATCGTGCCAGGCCAATATTTTTATTTTGCTTAAACTAGTTTGAATTGGGTTTCTGTCATTTGCTACTAGTCCTGGTGCAGAGCTGTCTTCCGACCTCTCCTCATCACCTTCTGGAGATCCCCTTTACCTTTTTCTCCCTTTGTATCGCCTCATCCCATATTTTCCTCCTTCTTGGCTTACTTCCTCATTTTAGTGACACATATCCCCCAGTAGCTTCCTGAATAAAATATAGATGAGAAAGAAATTTTTGGAGACCTTGCATGCTTGAAAATATGTGTGTTTGTTTTCATACTTCATACAAAAGTTTGGCTCTATTTGGGGTTCTAGGTTGTACAGAATTTTCCCCCTGAAACTTCAAGGCACTCCTTCATTAGTGTGGCTGTTAAGAGGGCTAAAGTCATCTTGATTCCTAAGCTTTTCTATGTGGCCTGTTTTTGTTTAGTTTAGGTTTTCCCTTTCTGGGACCTCTTCTCTTTGTCTTTGATTTTCTGATATTTATTGATGATGTGCCTTGCTGTAGGTCTGTTTTCATGGACTACGCTGGCACTAGATGGGACGTTTCAATCTAGCAATTCGTATCCTTCAATGTGAGGATCATTCTTTATTACTTGTTTGGTGATTTCCTCCCTTCTGATTTCTATCTTCTTTTTCTTTTGAGCACCCATTAATTAGATGCTGGATCTCCTGGCCTAATCTAATTGCCTTGGAGCTTGTATTTTGTGTTTTCCTCCTCTATTTTCTTTTTGTTTGTTTGTTTTTGAGACAGAGTCTCAGCTCTGTTGCCCAAGCTAGAGTGCAGTGGTACAATCGTAGCTCACTGAAGCCTTGACTCAAGGGTTCAAGTGATCCCTCCCACCTCAGCTCCCCTAAACCCCTAGCAGCTGGGACTACAGATGACTGCCACCACATCCAGTTAATTTTTTAATTGTTTGTAGAGACAGGAACTCACTGTGTTGCCAAGGCTGGTCTTGAACTCCTGGGCTCAAGTGATCCTCCCACCTTGGCCTCCCAAAGTGCCGAAATTACAGGTTTGAGTTACCGCACCCAGCCATCCTCCTCTGTTTTCTATGTTTGTCTTTTATCTCTAAGATTTCCTCAGTTTTATTTTCCACATTTTCTGTTGAACACTTAAACAAATTTTCTATCTATGTTTAATTTCCAAGAGCTCTTTCTTGTTTATGAAAATTTCTGTTTATGTGTACTGTTTTTGTTCCATTAATTCAATAGCTTATCTTATTTCTCAGAGGAATTACTGATAGATTTGAAACTTTCATTTTCATTTTATGCTGAAAGAATTTCAAATTTTAAAATATTTCAAGAAGTTTTTTTCCGACCCATCCAAGATTAAATTTCCAACACGATGCCCATCCTCCCTAACATGAGTACACACTTAAACAAGCATATGACAGCCATCTAATCCACAGGCCCCGATCAGATTTCTATAATTGTCCCCCTACTGTCCCCTCTCCCTCGTTTTTTTTCCGGACAGGGTCTCACTCTGTTGCCCAGACTAGAGTGCAGTGGTGCCATCATAGAATAATCTGGAACTGTTCTTCCCAAGGGATCCTCCTGCCTCAGCCTCCTGAGTAGCTAGGACTACAGATGTGTACAGCCATGCCTGGCAAATTTTTAAAAAAGTTTTTCACAGAGATAGGTCCCTATATTGCCCAGGCTGGTCTTGAACTCTTGGGCCCAAGCAATCCTCCTGCCTCAGCCTCCTAAAGTGCTAAGTTACAGGTGTGAGCTGCCATGCCTGGCCCTAATACTATCCTTTATATTAAAAGGGTCTATTCCAGGACCATGCATTGCATTTGTTTTCATGTTTCTTTCTTTCCTCTTTTTTTTTTTTTTTTTTTTTTT
>NW_016807677.1:20952-36635 GCF_001698545.2 Rhinopithecus bieti
TTTTTAACTGAGATGGAGTCTTGCTCTGTCGCCCAGGCAGGAGTGCAGCGGCGCGATCTCAGCTCGCTGCAACCTCTGCTGCCCGGGTTCAAGCGATTCTTCTGCCTCAGCCTTCCAAATAGTTGGGACTACTGGTGCCCATCACCGCACCCAGCTAATTTTTTTATTTTTAGTAGAGACAGGGTTTCGCCATGTTGGCCAGGCTAGTCTCAAACTCCTGAACTTAGGTGATCCACCCACCTGGGCCTCCCAAAGTGCTGGGATTACAGGCGTGAGCCACTGCACACCTGGCTCATGTTTCTTTCAATCTGGAACAATTTTTCAGTGTTTCTTTTTCTGGCAGGAACAGGACAGAAGTGATACTGTGTTATTGCCTCCCATCTGGTGGTACCTGATTTCAATTTGTACCATTATTGAGAATATTAACTTTGTTCTCTTTTTTAAAACAATTTGATACAATCATTTATTTTGTTCGCATATTTGACTTGTTTTTAATCCAAACCTCAACAGAATGTTAATTTTGACCCTGACTAAGGTGGTGTCTGCTAGGTCTTTCCACTGTAAAGTAACTCTTTTGTCCTTTGTAATTAGTAAGTGTTTTGTGGAAAGGTACTTCTTTGAGGTACATATCCTGTTCCTTATCATAGTTTTACTCACTATTTTTAGGTTTTTTGGCTGAATGAACTATTACTATGAAGGTTGCCTAATAGTGATTTTTTTATTTCATTGTTCCTCCTAAATTTATTAGTTGTTATTCTGCTGTAAAGAAAAATGTTCTCTTCTCATGTTTATTCTTTTATTTATATCAGTATGAACATATGGATTCCCACTTCATTTGATAGACTTTTACTGTCATTATTTATTTTGATGCTCAGAGTTGGTTAGGGGAGCCCCCTTCAAGCCCCTTCGACATCCTGTTGACATGTCTCTGTCATTCTTTAAGCACTTCTTTACTTTCTGCCACAGCAAGATGGTCTGTGGTCTGTGTTCATCTTGTACCTTCCTTACAGCCCTGAAATCAATCATTTCTCCAAGGATCCCTGGTTTCTTTTAGTGGAGAATGGTATTTAGAGACCAAGATTTGGGACTAGGGGTGTTAATCGCCATTGGAGTATGACTGTTTCCAAACTGTCTTGGTGCATAGAGCTAAGGAATACGCATATATGTCTACACTTTTTTTTTAAAAACTTTTATTTTTGGTTTGGGGATATATGTGAAGGTTTGTTACATAGGCAAACGTGTGTCATGAGGGTTTATTGTACATATTATTTCATCACCCAGGTATTAAGCCCAGGACCCAATAGTTATCTTTTCTGCTCCTCTCTCTCCTCCCACCCTCCACCCTCAAGTAGACCCCAGTGTCTATTGTTTCCTTCTTTCTGTTCAGAAGTTCTTATCATTTAGCTCCCACTTAAAAGTGATAGCATGTGGTATTTGGGGCTCTGTTCCTATCTTAGTTTGCCAACGATGATAGCCTCCAGCTTCAGTCACGTTCCCACAAAAGACATTATCTCATTATTTTTTATGACTGCATAATATTCCATGGTACATATGTACCATATTTTCTATATCCAATCCATCATTAATGGGCATTTAGTTTGATTGCATGTCTTTGCTATTGTGAATAATGCTGCAATGAACATTCATGTGGATGTGTCTTTATAGCAGAATGATTTCATCTCGGCTCACTGCAACCTCCGCCTCCTGGGTACAAGCGATTCTCCTAACTCAGCCTCCCAAGTAGCTGGGATTGCAGGTGCCTGCCACCACGCCTGGCTAATTTTTGTATTTTTAGTAGAGATGGGGTTTCACCATGTTGGCCAGGCTGGTCTCAAACTCCTGACCTCAGGTGATCTGCCCGCCTCGGCCTCCCAAACTGGTGGGATTACACCGTGCCTGGCTTTTTTTTTTTTTTTTTTTTTTTTTTGAGACAGAGTTTCGCTCCTGTTGCACAAGCTGGAGTGCAATGGTGCAATCTTGGCTCACTGCAACCTCTGCCTCCTGGGTTCAAGCAATTCTTCTCCCTCAGCCTCCCAAGTAGCTGGGATTACAGGCATGCACCACCATGCCCGGCTAATGTTTTGTATTTAGTAGAGACAGGGTTTCACCATGTTGGCCAGGCTGGTCTCAAACTCCTGAACTCAGGTGATCCACCCGCCTCAGCCTCCCAAAGTGCTGGGATTACAGGCGTGAAACACCATGCCTGGCCAGGAGTCCTGTGTTTTATCTGGCAAGCCTGCACCCCTGCCCATCCACCTTCCCTGCAAGCCTCTCCACTTTCACACCATCCTGCTCAGTATAATCCCTTGATAATTCATTCAACACACACTTTTACTGAAAAGCCAGGCACTAAGTGACGAGCTGAGATGCAACAGCACATGCTCTACAGAAATACAGAAAAATCACTTCCTTGTAAGTATTTAGTCCTTTTACAGTTTTTTTTTTTAATGATACTATTTTGAGCACATAAACATGCTCTAACCTTTCACACCTTAAAATAATTGTTGGCAGGGCGTGGTGGCTCACATCTGTAATTTTAGCACTTTGGGAGGCCGAGGCGGGCGGATCACCTGAGGTCAGGAGTTCGAGCCTGGCCAACATGGTGAAATCCCGTCCCTACAAAAGTACAAAATTAGCGAGGCATGGTGGTTGGCGCCTGTAATCCCAGCTACTCAGGAGGCTGAGGCAGGAGAATTGCTTGAACCCAGGAGGCGGAGGTTGCAGTGAGCTGAGATTGTACTACTGCACTCCAGCCTGGGCAACAAGAGCAAGAGTGTCTCAAAAAAATAAGTAAATAAAAATAATTGTCAACCCTATCCTCGCTTCTCAAGATCACCTTATTTTTCTCCTCTACTCAGCCAAGATTCTTTTTTTTTTTTTTTTTTGAGACGGAGTTTCGCACTTTCCCTCAGGCTGGAGTGAAGTGGCGAGATCTTGGCTCACTGCAAACTCTGCCTCCCGGGTTCAAGTGATTCTCCCGCCTCAGCCTCCCGAGTAGCTGGGATGATAGGCACCTGCCACCACACTCGGCTATTTTTTTTTTTTCTGAGACGGAGTCTCACTCTGTCACCCAGGCTGGAGTACAATGGCTTGGTCTCAGCTCACTGCAATCTCTGCCTCCTGGGTTCGAGCAATTCTCCTGTCTCAGCCTCCCAAGAAGCTGGGACTATAGGCGTGTGACACAACACCCGGCTAATTTTTGTATATTTAGTAGAGACAGGGTTTCACTATGTTGGCCAGGCTAGTCCTGAACTCCTGACCTAGTTAGTGATCTGCCCACCTCGGCTTACCAAAGTGCTGGAATTACAGGCCTAAGCCACCACTCCCGGCTGAATTTTCATATTTTTAATAGAGATGGGGCTTCACCATGTTGGCCAGGCTGGTCTCAAACTCCTGACCTCAGGTGATCCACCAGCCTTGGTCTCCCAAAATGCTAGAATTACAGGCGTGAACCACTGCTCCCCACCTCAGCCAAGATTCTTAAAAGACTGTGTCCCCACTTCTTCACCTTCCATTCACTTGAAATAAAGGATAAAGAAGAGTCATGAAGAGTATGGAGTTTGTATCACTTCTCGGCTGTTTGGCTAAGATCAAGTGGAGTATGGAGTTTCTTGTCAGACAGACCTGGGTTTATATCCCAACTGATTCTTAAAATTAAGCCTATTTCCCTACCTCTGAAGAGAGCGATAACTGTGCCTGCCTCACTTTGGAGGGTTGTTGTGAGGATTAAATAAGATCATTCATATAAAAAAGCGCACGCCTGTTTATTGACAGCAGTCAATCAACATTAGGTATTATTATCAGTATCAATTATCCCACTAAAATCTGTCTTCTGCCCCAGTGCTATACTGGAAATGCTCTTGCCAAGGTTGGCAATGACTTTCCAGTTGCCAAAATCAACGGTAGTTTTTGGCCCTCATCTTACTTCCTTGACATTCCCAACCACTCCTTCTTCCTGAAGTCCCCTCTCTTTCTGGCTGCTGGAACACCACTCTTTCCCTGTCCTCTGCCTGTCTCTCCCTGTGCAGTCACCTTGCCAAATCCTGTTCTACTGTCTGACTCCACCTGGTGCTGCTCTTTCCTGAGTTCATCCTTTCTCCCCCTTCCCAGCTGTACACACCTTTCCCTGGGAGATCATGTCCACTCCTGTGGTTCTAACTGCCATCTCTATGCAGAAGATACCTTCCCTATCTCCACCTCTGACCTCTCTCCTACCCCCAGTCCCATATTGCCAGGTAGGTTCTCTAGAGGCACCCCAGACTCAGTATTCAACTTACGCATCTCTGAAAGCATTATTTACCATGCCCACCATGAAACCTGCTCTTTCTCTTAGATTCTGACAGTTGCTATTGCCTCCAACCTCATCAAGTACACAGACCTAGTAACCTAGACATCATTCTTTCCATCTTCTTCCTCCCTGAATCCAACCTATCCCCAGGTTCTGTCGTTTAACTTATTGTCAGTGAATTCTGCTCTCCCTCCTTCTTTCTCCTCTTGCTGAGTAGAGGACGGATTAGATGGCCAAGGAGATCAGTTAGGAGCCATTTTCCATAGTCTGAGAGATGACGAGGGACCTTCTCACTGATCTGCTTGGCCCTTCTTAATCTATCTCTATTTGGTTGTCAGAGTAATAGTCCTTAAAGTCCCATTAAGTCATCCTCATCTTTGAAATCTTTAATGGTTCCCCTCATCTATAAGATAATGTCCAAACTTCATAGCCCAACACAGAGGCTGTTGATAGAGTGACTCCTGATGCCTCTCCAGCCTCAGGTATCGCCACTTCTCTCCCCAACACACCCGTACACACTGAAGCTACTTGGGGGACTCCACTCCTGATCTTAGTCAATCTGTTGTTGACTCAGCCAGTAATGTTTTTCCATCCTTAATCCACCTGACCATTTCCTACTCAACTTTCAAAATCCTGCTCAGAATTTCATCTTGAAACCTTCTCTGAAGCATCATGCCCTTGCCCCCTTGCAGAATTACTTTTTCCTCAGTAACCCTTCTAGCCTTAGTATATATCTTCATTATGGAATGGATCACTGTGTTATATTTCCTCATATGTCTATCTACCTTTGCTACTGATAGAATATAAATTCCTCGAAGTCAGCTATCTGTTTTCATTCATATTTTCTCCCCCATAGTCAAGTATAGTGTCTGGCACACAGTGGATGTCCAGTTAATAGTTAGTAAACTGAACTGGATTTCTGTAAAGGAGAGGCATGAAGGAGGGAGGGGAAAGAGGGTGCCGAGACAGACAGGGAGGCAGGAACTAGGATTGGGAGAAGACATCTTGTATGCCAATCCATGAAGTTTGGATTTCACCCTATGGAAAACTGGAACCAACAGGATCTTCAAGCTGAGAAATGATATGGATAAATTTGTTTGTTTTGTTTTGCTTTTTGTTTGTTTTTAAAGACAGAGTCTCACTTTGTCACCCAGGCTAGAATGCAGTGGCGCGATCTCAGCTCACTGCAGCCTCCGCCTCCCGGGTTCAAGCAATTCTCCTTCCTCGGGTTCTTGAGTAGCTGGGATTACAGGCACGCGCCGCCATGCCCGACTAATTTTTGTATTTTTAGTAGAGACGGGGTTTCACCGTGTTGGCCAGGCTGGTGTCGAAATCCTGACTTCAGGTGATCCACCTGCCTCAGCCTCCCAAAGTGCTGGGATTACAGACATGAGCCACCACGCCCAGCCTGATAAATTTGTTTTAAGAAGCCAGTTCTGGCCAGGCACGGTGGCTCATGTCTGTAATCCCAGCACTTTGGGAAGCTGAGGCAGGTGGATCACCTGAAGTCAGGAGTTCGAGACCAGCCTGGCCAACACAGTGAAACCCCGTCTCTACTAAAAATACAAAAATTAGTCGGGCATGATGGCAGATGCCTGTAATCCCAGCTACTTGGGAGGCTGAGGCTGGAGAATTGTTTGAACCCAGGAGGTGGAGGTTGCAGTGAGCCGAGATCGCACCACTGTACTCCAGCCTGGGTGAGTGAAACTCCATCTCAAAAAAAAAAAAAAAAGAATAAGAAGCGGCAGCTGCGTGAGGAGAGGGGAGGAGTGCTCCAGACAGAGGAAACAGTAAATTCAAAGGCTGTGAAGTGGGAAAGAGTTGAGCTAATCAGAATCTCTAAGGGCCAGCATGACTGGAGCCGAATGAGCAACTAGGGCGTGGCATGAGTTGAAGTGGGAGGGAATGGTAGAATTCAGATTGTGTAGGTCCTTGTAGACCAGAGCAGGGAATGTGGAGTGTATCCTCAGCTCATTGGGAAGCAACTGAAAATGCAGAGTAGTGATACTTTCATTTACATTAAAATAATCACTAAGGCTGTGCACAGAATAGATGGGGGCTAAGGCAAGAGAATAAATAGGGAGCCCAAGTTAGGAGACTACAGCAGTAAACATGCCAATGAAAGATATCTGTCTGGATGAAGGTGGAGGCAATGGGGCAACAGGGAGTGGACAGATTTAGAAAATATTTTAGAGGTTGAATTCATAGGGCTTGGTGACAGATTAGATGCACAGAGATCTAGAATAAGGAAGTAGAGATTGAGGCAATGTGTAGGTCTTTTGGAAAGTTTATTTTTGAAGAGGAGACTAAAGGGAAGTAGTTGATTCAAAAGCTGTTTCTGGCCAGGCATGGCGACTCATGCCTGTAATGCCAGCACTCTGGGAGGCTGAGGAGGGTGTACCACTTGAGGTCAGGAGTTCAAAACCAGCCTGGTCAACATGGTGAAACCCCGTCCTCTATTAAAAATACAAAAATTTGCCAGGCGCGGTGCTCAAGCTGTAATCCCAGCACTTTGGAGGCCGAGACGGCGGATCACGAGGTCCAGAGAATCGAGACATCCTGGCTAACACAGTGAAACCCCGTCTCACTAAAAATAACAAAAACTAGCCGGCGAAGTGCGGGCCGCCGTAGTCCCCCAGTACTCGGAGGCTGAGGCAGGTGAATGGCGGTAAACCCCGGAGGCAGAGCTTTGCAAGTGAGCTGAGATCCGGACACTGCCTCCAGCCTGGCCTACAGAGCGACGACTCCGTCTCAAAAAAAAAAAAAAAAAAAAAAAAAAAAAAAAAAAAAAAATTTGCCAGGTGTGATGGTGAGCGCCTATAATCCCTGCTACCTGGGAGGCTGAGGAAGGAGAATCGCTTGAAACCGGGAGGTGGAGGTTGCAGTGAGCTGAGATTGAGCCATTGTACTCTAGTCTGGGCAACAAGAGTGAAATTCTGTCTCAAAAAAGTAAAATAGCCTGGCGTGGTGTCTCACACCCAGCACTTTGAGAGGCCGAGCCCAAAGCGGGCGGATCATGTGAGGTCAGGAGTTCCAGACCAGCCTGGCCAACACAGTGAAACCCCATCTCTACTAAAAATACCAACAAAAATTAGCCAGACATGGTGGCACATGCCTGTAATCCCAGGTACTGGGGAGGCTGAGGCAGGAGAATTGCTTGAACCCGGGAGGCGGAGGTTGCAGTGAGCCAAGATCGCACCATTGCACTCCAGCCTGGGTGAAGAAGTGAGACTCTGTCTCAAAAAATAAATAAATTTAAAAAAATAAAAATGCAAAAATTAGCTGGGCATGGTGGCATGCGCCTGTAGTCCTAGCTATCCGGGAGGCTAAGGCAGAAGAATCACTTGAAGTCAGGAGGCAGAGGTTGCAGTAAGCTGAGATCACGTCACTGCACTCCAGCCTGGGCAACAGAGAGAGACTCTGTCTCAAAAAATAATAATAATTAACTAATTAAAATAAAATAAAATTTAAAAATTAGCCAGGCATGGTGGGGCCTGCCTGTGGTTCCAGCTACTTGGCAGGTTGGGGTGAGAGGATGACTTAAGCCCCAGAGATTGAGGCTGTAGTGAGTGGTGATTGTGCTACTGCATTCCAGCCTGGGCAACAGAGCAAGACCTTGTCTCAAAAAAAAAGAAGAAAGAAAGAAAGAAAGAAAGAAAGATGAACATGACTTTGTTCCTGTCCTCAGTGAGCTTAGAAATAACACATCTTTACAAATGGGTATGATACAAGACTATAAATCCAGTTGTTATATAATTTATTGTCCCAATTGGGATAGTTTGGAGGATAAACAGGAGCACTAATAATAATTACCCTAGAAAATCCCAGTGTGTTCTGAAGAAATCTGATTGTATCACCTTGGCAACGAACAAGCTCAAAGTGATGGGAGCACTGGGATGAATCAGCAAAGCTCAATGGTAGAAGTGGATTTGAGTTGGGCTTGCTGTTAGGGAGGGCAGAGGCAATCAACATGAAAACAAAATACTTTCAGATCATTTAATGGTGTACAGAGTGAGGGAGAGGGGCACTACTTTAGTATCATCAGGGAAGGAAACTAGGAGGAGGTAACATTTAAGCCAAAACAAATTATGAGAAGAATCAAGAAATTCAAAGACAAAAATATCACAAGAGCTGTCTTATCCCAGCAATGATCAGAAGGTCAGATCACTCACAGGGTTTGGGGCAAGGAGGTTCCAAGGGCTTCCTACTTATTCAGAAGAGAGATAAGGGATCAAAATGTTATCCCGTAGTTAATGGAGAATTATGAAAGACTCTTCAACAGAATAGGATCTGACTGGGAAAACTACTCTGGCATTACTATACAGGATGGGTTAGAGAGGAAAACAGGTTGAAGGAGGAAGTCCAGGAAATAGTCTAAGCAAAAGAAAAAAAAGACCCTGGGTTGAGACAGTGGCAGTAATCATGGAGAAGCAGAGATGGAAGTGACATCCCAGAGCAAGAATGGCCAAGATTTTGCAATGGATGTCACCTAACATAGCACATGTCCCTGGAAGCCCTTCAGTGAATACTAGTTCTTCCCTCCTCCTCATTCGACCTGGAACCAGAGTGAGGGAAGATTGTTTTTGTTTGTTGTTTAGAATGGAGAAAAACTTGGGAACAAATCCAGGTTGAGAGGAAGAAGCAACAGAGAAACATTTAATAATATTAAAAATATAAAGGAAAGGAGGTAACCAATGGAATATTTTATTTTTAAAAAGGATAGATTAGCCTTACATAGGAGGTGTGATGCTCTATCTACCAAGAAAGGAACAAAATGAAGTCTGTCAGGGACAGAGGTGAAAAGTTTATGAAGCTTCTGTGGATTTTTGAAAGTTTATGAAGCTTCTATTTGATTTGAAGGTAAGCTTATGGATAGAATAAAATATCTGGAATGCTGTAGTAGAAAATAATTGTCCTTTAAGAACAATTAAGTGGTTCTTATTCCTGGCTGGATATTAGGATCATCCAGGAAGGCTTAACACACACAAAAAGGATGCTGGACCCCAGCCCCAAGGATTCTGATTTAATTCTCCTGGGATGGGGCCCAGGCACTAGCGGTTTCATAAGTGCCTCTGTTGACTCTAATGAGAATCCACAATTGAGAACCAGCAGCAAAGGGTTTGTGGAGCAGCAGAAAGGGCTCAGCTGAGGTTCAGAAGCAAGAATTTATTGTTGAACCAATCAGCCTGGTTACAAGGCTCTCTCCAGCATCAACATTCCTGGAGGAGAGGCTGTGAAATTAGAGTGTGGCACTTGTTTATTAAGGTTGGTAGGGCACAAAGCTGAAGAGCTGAGTGACAACAGAGGCTGGGAAAATAGAATTGAATTGGCCACCACAGGCTGTAATCTGATAGAATAAGAAGAGTTTCAGACAAAAGTCAATAAAATAACAATAGCAACACCAACTAATTTTTTTGAGTGCCATTTGCCAACTACTAAAATAAGTGATTTATTTTATTCAGTTACCCTCATGACACTCTAGGTCCTATTATCTCCATCTTACCCACTTTATTGTTTTATTTTTTGTAGAGACAGAGTCTCGCTCTGTCACCCAGGCTGGAGTACAGCAGCACAATCAATAACTCGCTGTAGCCTTGAACTCCTGGGCTCAAGCAGTTTTCCTACCCCAGCCTCCCGAATAGCTAGGACAATAGGTGCACGCCACCCTGCCCAGCTTATTTTTTGTAGAGGCGTGATGTCAATATGGTGCCCAGGCTGACCTTGAACTCCTGGCCTCAAGAGATTCTCCTGCCTGGGCCTCCAAAGTGCTGAGATTACAGGCCTGACCCACGTGCTGGCCGCTTTTTACCCATTTTATAAAAATGGGAAAATTGAGGCTCAGAAGTTAAGAAATGGCCAGGTGCAGCAGCTCACGCCTGTAATCCTAGCACTTTGGGAAGCCGAGGAGGGCAGATCATTTGAGGTCAGGAGTTTGAGACCAGCTTGGTCAAAATGGTGAAACACCATCTCTACTAAAAATACAAAAATTAGCTGGGTGTGGTGGCACACACCTGTAATCCCAGCTACTCGGGAGGCTGAGGCAGGAGAATCACTAGAACCCAGGAGGCAGAAGTTGCAGTGAGTCGAGATCACACCACTGCACTCCAGCCCAGGCAACAGAGCGAGACTCTGTCTCAAAAAAGAAAAAGTTGAGAAATGCTTCCATGTTTATGGAGTTAATAGTTAATAAGTGGCAGAACTAGGATTATGAGATTTTGAACCCAAATCTGTCTGACTCCAGAGCCTGAGCCCTGGTTGCACAGGAGCAAAGGAATGGGAAGATGGAAGGATGGGGGCTTGTGGTAATATAGCTAGGGTTCTGAATGAGATTTTGATAGACCCAGAGGAAAGGAGATGAGAGGGTTTCTAAGGGAAACAATCAGAGGTGAGGGAATGTAACCTTTCAGGAGACCAGAGCAGCAAATGTATGGGGGGAGGAAGAGTAGGATATCAGAGCGGATAGGCATATTGGCAGTCTGTCTATGGAGTGTAGACTTGATTAGTAAAAGGAAACTGGGAGCCACTCAGGGGGTAGTTTAGGGTGTGAAGATATGATAAAAAAGTAGTCTTTAAAATTCATCAGGCAAGTGAAGAGCAAGGAGGGCCACTGAGAAGATCTCTGCACTGAAATACTTTTCTCTTTGTTCCTTCCTTGTCCTGGTAGCCACAGATGTTACACAATCCAACCACGGCACTCAGGACAGAAGAGATTGCCCATTCTTTAGCTAAATTACATTCCCAGGGCCCAAACCTACAATCACAGTTGTATTTTCAAGAATCAATAAAAGTCTCTGCAGATTGACTAGTGGCAGGAAACCAGGGCTGGACACTTACGATTATTCAGACTCCTGTTGCTACCCCTGCACAGATTATCAGAAGTAGCATCTTGTCACAGATTCTTGGGTACAAAGGGGGCAGATTACACAAACCAACATCAGGCAGTTCAACAAGATCGCCAGAGTGTGAATCCCCATCAGTGTTATTCCTCGGCAACTGCCCCTGAACTAACTTGGAAAATACCCAAGGAGAACAAGGTATCTTAGATGAAAATGATGTCAGTTCTTTCTTGATCTCAGTAAGTCAAAGTAAATTTATACCTAAATAGCTATTTTCCAGATTTCAGTGTCTTCCAGCCACACATATTTTCTTCTCTTTTTCTTTTATCTTTTTTTTTTTTTTTTTTTTTTTTTTTTTTTTTTTTTTTTTTTTTTTTTTTTTTGAGATGGAATCTTGTTCTGTTGCCCAGGCTGAAATGCAGTGGTGTGATCTCGGCTCACTAGCAACCTCTGCCTCCTGAGTTCAAGCGATTCTCCTGCCTAAGCCTCCAGAGTAGCCGGGACTTCCGGCGTGTGCCACCACACCCCGCTACTTTTTTGTATTTTTAGTAGAGACAGGGTTTCACCGTGTTAGCCAGGCTGGTCTTGATCTCCTGACCTTGTGANTGGTATCTTAGATGAAAATGATGTCAGTTCTTTCTTGATCTCAGTAAGTCAAAGTAAATTTATACCTAAATAGCTATTTTCCAGATTTCAGTGTCTTCCAGCCACACATATTTTCTTCTCTTTTCTTTTATCTTTTTTTTTTTTTTTGAGATGGAATCTTGTTCTGTTGCCCAGGCTGAAATGCAGTGGTGTGATCTCGGCTCACTAGCAACCTCTGCCTCCTGAGTTCAAGCGATTCTCCTGCCTAAGCCTCCAGAGTAGCCGGGACTTCCGGCGTGTGCCACCACACCCCGCTACTTTTTTGTATTTTTAGTAGAGACAGGGTTTCACCGTGTTAGCCAGGCTGGTCTTGATCTCCTGACCTTGTGATCCGCCCACCTCGGCCTCCCATAATGTTGGGATTACAGGCGTGAGCCACTGTGCCTGGCCCAGCCACACATTATTTTCAAATTAATAAGTTAAAATTGCTGGTGTGCAGTCATCTTAGGGAAACTGAAGAGTCAAAACGAATAGCTAGAATTCTCTGGGTGATGACCAGAACATATACTATGCTGAGTCCTGATGTGGCTGAAAGACACCGTGAGCTGAGCCAGCTAGTTAGCTTGGTTGTGGTGCACTGGGAATGGGGGTTATGTTATCTGTCAAAGGGAATATAAATTCTGCAAACTAAACCTGGCAGTTTGGGGAAAATGTGTTTAACTCCCCCCCTTCCCTCCTCTTTTTTTCTTCTTCTTTCCTACCCCTTTTTTTTTTTTTTTTTTTTTTGAGACAGTCTTACTCTGTCACCCAGGTTGGAGTGCAGTGGTGCAATCTCAGCTCACTGCAACCTTTGCCTCCGGGGTTCAAGCAATTCTCCTGCCTCAGCCTCCCAAGTAGCTGGGATTACAGGTGCATGCCACCACACCCAGCTAACTTTTGTACTTTTAGTAGAGACGGGGTTTCACTATGTTGGCCAGGCTGGTCTCGAAATCCTGACCTCAGGTGATCCACCTACCTGGGCCTCCCAAAGTGCTGGGATTACAGGTGTGAGCCACTGCACTGGCCAACCTTCCTACTTTTCAACTTGAGTTTACTCAGGGGTTGGAACATTTATTCCAATAAAATGTGCCTGATGTGATCTCTCAGTGATTAAAGACACTTGCTTAGTATGCATTAACTTCAGTGCAGTATGTGCATCTCTCTGAGTACATCTCTACTAAGCTCTCGGTGACTGATGCTGCTTCACTTTCTTCAGGTGTATAAATTGAAAAGGCAATTTTTACCTGCTATGAAGTCCCAAGAAAACAGGACTTGGCTCCTTGGGCATATTAGCCTTTAGTCTTGTTAGTGACTATCAGATGTTGCTTGAGCATATTTGGAAAATAACTTTGTATGTTGAAATTTTGGAAAATCAAAGTATTATACTGCAAATCACTTGAAAGAGGGCAAAAACCAAACCGTAAAGCTTAGCCAGATGTGATATAATAATTTCACTGAAGATATGAGATAGGTAAAACTTTTTTCTTCCAGGTCATGAACACATTTGATTGTAATTTGAGTTAAAGTATTATAGTTCCATTTAAAAAAAATAAGCCCAGAATGTTAAAAGTGTGAAATCCATTTCAGCAAGTTGAAAACATTTGGGTGTTTTAAGGTATTATCACAGGTCTGCGTATTCCAGGTTCAACTTACTTGGAATTCTGGATTCTAAGTATTTTAAATTGAAGTTAAAGTGAAATCAAGTGTAAATTAACCTGCGATTTATTTTTTCGTTCTGGTTATTTTTAGGTAAATAAATGAGGTCAGGATGTCAGACTGGCGAATATTTGCTGAGATAACCCATTACTGTGATTGAAATTCCAGGAGGAAATTGAAGAGGGGTGATGACGCAAAGGTGATTACGAACAACATGGAAACGGCTAATACATGTTGGAAAACTTTTTTTTTTTTTGAGATGGAGTTTTGCTCGTTGCCCAGGCTGGTGTGCAATGGCATGATCTTGGCTCACTGCAACCTCCGCCTCCCTGGGTTCAAGCGATTCTCCTGCCTCAGCCTCCCAAGTAGCTGGGATTACAGGCACCTGCCACCACGCCCAGCTTTTTTCTTTTCTTTTTTTTTTAGTAGAGACGGGTTTCACCATGTTGGCTAGGCTGGTCTCGAACTCCTGACCTCAGGCGATCCACCCGCCTTGGCCTCCCAAAGTGCTGGGATTACAGGCGTGAACCACCGCGCCTAGCCCACGTGGGACACTCTTTACCACAATTAATAGGTGAGTTCATTAGGGATGACAGCACACCCTCCAGAAACCATATTTACTATAGATCACTCACAACTATTACACTCAATACTAACTAAAAGGCCAGAGGATTGGATTCATATAACATTTAAAAAAGTATACATATATTTTATAAATATAAGGATATTATTTGCACTAGCAAACAATTTATCTGTATTCCTAAAGTGTCATACAAATGATTCTTGCAAATCTGTTTTAACTAGGGAGAAAACAATGTATTGAGATAGTTGGACTATACCTATCAACCACTAACACTAAACTTGGAAGAAAAGATCCAAGAGTTCATAGCTTAATTCTGAACCATCTATGCTTCTCACTTGAAAACAGAGAAGGGCTGATGTAAATGAGTTGTGAGGGTATCTGACTACCTTAAAAGCAGAATCTTTGCAGGTTTTAGCCCTGGAAGGATTCCTAGGTGAGAAGGGGGTACCTATTTCATATTCTACTTTTGGTTGACTCCTTGTGTAAGTTACAATTTATTTGTGGATGTGAACCCGGGCTCCTTTTGTAGGTTATAGTTTATTTGTGGGTGTGAACCCCCTTCCTTTGCCTGGTTCAATTTCTTCAGTGGTCTAAGAAAGAGACCCTTCCGAGCAGTGGCCTGTTTTAAATCTGTAGGCCTCTCTTCCTACCACTCACTTCTTGGCCCAACCCCCCTTCACATTCCTCTGCTTAGGAAGATACTGGGGGCAAAAAAGGCCTCATACATTATTTTATTAAGAAACCATTTTCTCTCCAGGATGGGCACAAGGTGCAAGGCTATTTCCTTACATGAGCAGGTATTTTAAAAGCTGGGCAGGAGACGCCATACTGTAAATTTAAAATTTAAAAAAAATTTAAGGCGAACCTTCTTTTTAACCTTAAGAATAGTCTTCACTATTCTCCACCACCTTCCCACTGGCTGTGTAGAAATAACGACCACCAGATGAGAACAGACAAGAGAGTCAGCCGAGACCCATCACTTGGTTTGGTAGACTCATAGGCAGGCAGGGAAGTGTAAAAGCTTTACATACAGTGAAAAAAGTGAGAAACTTCAGGCTGGCTCTGATTGGAGGCTCCTGGCACCGGGAAGTTGGAGGAGGGCTAACTAGAAGCAGGGCTTCTTATGTGATTGGTGTGAGGAGCACATTTGGCTTTCTCTGATTGGCCCAGAGCTGGAAGCAGAGGCAAGAAATAGGGAAGCGGCCAGCTAAAGATCAAGTCCTGACCATTCTGGGCAAATTACTGCAGAGGTCATGGGTAGGAGGTCATGGATAGGTTTGGCCATTCTTTGTATACTCTCAATTGGGCGAGACCCAGATATTGTTTCTCTTGACCTAGTTAGCTTTTAACTCCAAAGTTTTGTTTAACTTGGAAGAAGACAGCAGTTTTATTATTTCTGTCAAGGATAAACAGAGACACTGGGATCCGAAAAGTAATTATGGAAAGATACATAAATATCTTTATAGTGAGAGTCAGGCAGGAGAATCACCCTCCGCCTTCAGGTTCTCCATTTCCTTACTGAATTCCTATTTCCATTATAACGGACGCTTCAGTAGCTTCCCTCCCTTTGGGGGAGGGCCCGGCCTCCTCCGCCCCCACTTTCTTGAGTCTTGCCCTTCGACGGCAGGAGAAGAGGGTTGCGCCCTACCAACTCCTCACCTTACAGTCCAGCTTCTCCCCCCACCACCCCGGTGAG
>NW_016807677.1:39674-42759 GCF_001698545.2 Rhinopithecus bieti
CGGGGGCGGGAGGAGGCCGTAGCGAGGGGCCGGGTGGGGGCGGGCGGAGGTTTCCGAGGAGGAAGGAGCGGCCGCCATTTTGGGAGCTTCGAGTCAACAATAAAGGACCGAGGGTGCCGAGCGGGAGTGGCCTCCTTGGTAGGACACGGGCCCGAGCCGCGAGGCCTGGGGTGAGGTGGTGGGGTCGAGGTCAGCGGCGCTGTGGGGGCTGCGGGGAGTCCCCCGGGCCGGCTCTGGGGGACTCTCTTGGGCGGAGGCCTAAGGCCTGGCCGGGCCTGGGGAGGAATGCGGGTGGCAGCTGTGTGGGGTGGGGGCGCCTGAGAGGAGGCGAATATAGGAATGTGGTGCGCGGCAGAGTCGGCAGGAGGAGCAGGCTAAGTACTCCGAGGAGCTTTATCGAAGATGAGGGAATATGAGGCCGAAGGGGGCGGCAAGGACTTAGGGGGATGATGGTGGAGGTTATAGGGTACGAGGCGGCCCTATAGGGGGCGGCAGGGACATGCTGTATTGGAAGGCTCGGTTCAAAGCGAACTGACCGCTGCTTGATTGCGGTAGGCCTTGCAGGTCAGTAACAAGAGGGTGTATATGGAGCCCCAGACTCTTGGAGGAAAGGAGGGGGATTTCTGGGTTGGGGGGTCCCTTTGGGGCCTCCTTCGGGGAGTCCCTATTGTTTGCTACTGATGGAGCTGGTTGCCGGCTCATATTGCGCAGATAGGATTGCAGAGCCCCAACCTTTTGTGTTTATGGTCAGAGGGAGCTGACTTGACGTGTGTGTGTTTGGAGCGAGGGGCGGCAGGGGGGAGGGTAAGAAATTTCCCTACAATTATGGGGCTCCAGTCATTGACCTGTCTCTTTCCTTTATCTCTTTCTTTTCTCTTCCACAGCCCCCCTTTCCCTTCAGAATAAAACCCAGTCACTCCAACTTGCAGGCAAAGCTTAGAAAAACTGCGCTGCATTTGCAAACAAAAGCTCTTGTTGGCGATGACGATAGTGTTTTGGGTGTGAAACTGTCAATTGCTAACTACGATCTGAGAAGTGCTGTAATTAACTCCACTAGGGGCTCCTCCCAACTAGTCTACGTTTCTAGTCTGTTTCTCGTTTTTTTGTGTTTTGTTTTGAAAATGTAGAAAGATAACTTGCACATCTAAATTGGGAAGGGATTGGAGGAATATTTCCTTCTCTGAGACAAAGCTGCAGTGCAGGTTTCAGTTTAAGAAGGGAGCAGTTATCACATAGTCTCATTTTGGATTTAAGGATATAGGAGGTCTTACTGTGCATGATGGACAGTAATGATGATATCGTTCGGTCTTTAGAGGTTGCCCTTTTCATCCTCTTAGTGCTCTGCAAACAACTAAGTCTCGGTGTGAACTGCGTGATGTCGCTGATCATAATATAAACCCGTCAATACAGGAAAGTAGCTGTTAACCATATCTGCTTAAGATGTCAGTCAGAAGGACTTTAAAGTAAACAACTTTGTGTATGTGATAATCAGGATTTGCTTGTGAGCAACTTGTTCTTTTTTTTTTTTAAGGAAGGCATAATCAAGGAACATTTTGTCATAAATTTTGAGATCTGTTGACTTTAAAATTTTGAGTTTCACATGCCTTGGTATATGGCAGAAAGAATCAGCACTTGTAAGCTGTGTATTTTATGTAAGAAATGTAACGGGGTTGCTGGGCGCGGTGGCTCACGCATGTAATCCCAGCACTTTGGGAGGCCAAGGCAGGCGGATCAGCTGAGGTCAGGAGTTCGATACTAGCCTGGCCAACATGGCAAAACCTCGTCTCTACTAAATATACAAAAAATTTAGCTGCGCGTGGTGGCGGGCGCCTGTAATCCCAGCTACTCTGGAAGCTGAGACAGGAGGAGAATCGCTTGAACGCAGGAGGCGGCGGTTGCAGTGAGCCGAGATAGTGCCACTGCACTCCAACCTGGGTGACAGAACGAGACTCCGCCTCAAAAAAAAAAAAAAAGAATTGTAATGGGATTAAATCAAAAGCCAACAGAGTAGAGCTTTGTTTTCGGGTCTTTGTATGTTTTTATTAACTACAATTAAGATTTCAGTTGGGCACGGTGGCTCTCGCCTGTAATCCTAGCACTTTGGAAGGGTAAGACAGGCAGATATTTGAGGTCAGGAGTCTGAGACCAGCCTGGCCAACTTGATAACACCCCATCTCTACTGAAAAATACAAAAATGAGCCGCACTGTAATCCCACCCAGCTACTCGGGAGGCTAAGGCATGAGGATCGCTTGAACCCACGAGGTGGAGGTTGCAGTCAGCTGAGATCGGGCCACTGCACTCCACCCTGGGCAACATGTCTCAAAAGTAATAATAATAAATAAAAGTGGCTGGGCGGGGTGGCTCACGCCTGTAATCCCAGCTCTTTGGGAGGCCAAGGTCGGCGGACCACCTGAGGTCAGTTGTTCAAGACCAGCCTGGCCAACGTGTCCAAACCACGTCTTTACTAAAAATACAAAAATTATCTGGGCATGGTAGCGCATGCCTGTAATCCCCAGCTACTCAGGAGGCTGAGGCAGGAGAATCGCTTGAACCCAGGAGGTGGAGGTCGCAGTGAGCTGAGAGCGTGCCATTGCGCTCCAGCCTGGGCGACAATGCAAGACTCTGTCTCAAAAAATAAAATGAAAAATAAAAGTAAGATTTCCATTTACAGGATAATTTTAAAATGAGGTTGACCAGTTTTGTGTCTTTTTATTTTAAGCGGAGTTTTGCTCTTGTTACCTGCGCTGGAGTACAGTGGTGTGATCTTGGCGCATTGCTGCCTCTGCCTCCTGGGTTCAAGTGATTCTTCTGCCTCAGCCTCCTAAGGAGCTGAGATTACGGAGGACCACCACCACGCCCAGCTAGGTTTTGTATTTTAGTGGAAACGGAGTTTCACAATGTTGATCAGGCTGGTTTTGAACTCCTGACCTCAGGTAATCCACCAGCGTCAGCCTCCCAAAGTGTTTGGATTACAGGTGTCAGCTACCGTGCCCGCCCTGCCAGTTCTTTTTTTTTTTTTTAAGTATTAATTAGATGTACTACTCTGGGTTTCTTGGAAAGTTTTCTTAAAATTACTAGTGTGGC
>NW_016807677.1:43296-51151 GCF_001698545.2 Rhinopithecus bieti
GTTTAGTCTTCCACAGTTTTTTTTTTAAACAGGAATTTTCCTGTTTTTTTAATTAATACTATTTAAAATTAGAAAAGTTATTAGCAGAGTTTGTTATAAATGAATAAAATTATTAGCGTTATCTTGTTTTTGTCAGTTTCAAAATAATCATTTATACAAAATTTGTGTGTATCGTCTATCCTTAGGATCATTACTTGCTGAATACGTTGTGGCAGAAATACACTATTCTCTTGACTGCTTCATGTATTGTTTTAAAGGACAAAAAGGAAAAAGGAAAATACATTTTTCTTCATAAAGTTTTTTTTTGTTGTTTTTTGAGACAAGGTCTCACTCTATCACCTGGCTCACTGCAGCCTCCATCTCCTAGGTTCCAGTGATTCTTGGGCCTTAGCCTCCCGAGTAGCTGAGACTCTCATTACAGGTGTGCGCCACCACACCTGGCTAAATTTTGTGTGGTTTTTTTGTTGTTTTTGAGATGGAGTCTGGCTCTGTTGCCCAGGCTGGAGTGTAGTGGCACAATCTTGGCTCACTACATCCTCCGCCTCTTGGGTTCAAGCAGTTCTTTGTAGCTGGAATTACAGGTGCCTGCCACCATGCCTGGCTAATTTTCGTATTTTTGGTAGAGACTGGGTTTCAACATCTTGGCCAGGCTGATCCTGAACTCCTGACCTCGTGATCCACCCACCTCGGCCTCCCAAAGTGCTGGGATTACAGGCGTGAGCCACCACTCCTGGCCTAAATTTTGTGTTTTTAGTAGAGATGAGGTTTGACTGTGTTGTCCATGCTGGTCTCTAACTCCTCACCTCAAGTGATCACCTGCATTGGCCTCCCAAAGTGCTGGGATTACAGGCGTGAGCCACGAACACCCAGCCCATAAAGTTTAATAGTTGAAATTCATAAGGGCACAAAAGTGTTGTTTTTTTTTCTGGAAGTGTGAAGTTCAAGTCAAAAGCTCACTTAAGTCTGTAAAGACTCTCAATTGCTATCAGAAGTAGAAGAAAATGAATTGTCTTAAGTTGTGTGATACTTCAGTGAGTTGTAATGCAATTAAGTATAATGAATCACTGACTTTTAGAGATGTCAGAGACTTTTAGAGAATTCATGGGGAGGAAACTGAACAGATAATAATTTGACAAGTAGTGCTAATTTACTAGTCTCTTTCTACATAATCTTCTCTGGATTGCTTTGAATTAACAATTTTAAATGTTTGAGATTGGCCTCATTGTGTTTTTGAGATAGTTCAAAGTTGTGTCTTTCCTAGCTTGGCTAGTGATTTGGTCTAAGTGTAGCTGTATTATTAATTCTTAAATATAAAAGAGAAGAGTTCTTTCAAAGGGGTTCTTTTAAAAGGAAACAAAGTTTTCTGTTGTGTTTGCTAATTTAATTTTGTTTGTTTGTTTCAGATTGACGTGAGTGAATTCAGACATAACTCAAGCTTGTTAGAGGGCTTTTTAAAAATAAAAAGTTGATTCCGTGCAAGGGAGCAAGTTACTGCTGCTTACCGTTCAGAGACTTACAGGTGCTTGCCTGCATTGCAATAAAGGACTCATTTATTGAGCAAGACTTCTATTTATCTCTTCATTTTGGAGAGCCTAATAAACTGTTATTACAGTTTCTCTACTGACTTTCAAAAGTTTTGAAGTTTGAAAGACACCTTTGCAACTAAAACAGCATGAGCACGGCCAGAACAGAGAACCCTGTTATAATGGGTCTGTCCAGTCAAAATGGTCAGCTGAGAGGCCCTGTGAAACCCACTGGTGGCCCTGGAGGAGGGGGCACACAGACACAGCAACAGATGAACCAGCTGAAAAATACCAACACAATCAACAATGGCACTCAGCAGCAAGCACAGAGTATGACCACCACTATTAAGTAAGTGTTAGAGTAATAATAAATACTTTTGGGGAACCAAGATTTTTGTTACTTTGGTGTTGACTGTTAATACTTATGCCTTAATTTAACCATTTTGATTCCAAATAGAGGACAGATGACTTTGTTTTATGGCCAGTAGGTATTTGCAATAGAATAACGTTATTTCTGCTATAATTTATTCAGCATGTAGTGATCCTAAGGACAGATGATATACAGAAATTTTGTATAAATGGTTTTTGGAAACATTTCTGGCTTTTGTAATTAGTGTAAACGTTATTAGCTTAGTTTGTTATAAATGAATACAATTATTAGTCATCTTGTTGTCAGTATAGTTTTTTTAGTGTTGTTATGACTGCACCTTACCCTAAACAGCACATAAAGCCAACTTTAAGTATTAAATTTAAAGACTCAGTCTGAGTCTTTAGAGTATTTAAAGACTTGCCCAGCCTTCTGAACTCCAAGCATTATTCACTCAGAAAATTTCCTCATAACTTTTTTTAGCTTATGGAACTTAGCTTTTTTACTTTAAAAAAAAAAAAGTTGGCTGGTTGAGGTGATTCACGCTTGTAATCCCTGTACTTTGGGGAGGCCATTGTGGGAGGATCACTTGAGTCCAGGATTTTGAGACCAACCTAGGCAACATAACGAGACTCTGTCTCTACCAGAAAAAAATATTTTTTTAATTGTTTTTCCTTCTTTTACATATAAAACGGGAACTAAGAATTTTGAACTCACAGAACACAGTTCTGAACAGTCTCAGAAACCTTTTGTTAACCTCAAAATTGAAGAGCCTCCTCTTACTAGAGGGTATTTTTTCTTTTAAAGCTGAAAGTATGTAGGCTATTTGTTACTTTTAAGTGTATATTTTAGTTAGAGTATTTGAATGGTAACCATCACTGTAAAGATTCAGTTATAGGAAATTAACATTTAAGATTCTTGGCTCCAATTGATATTTGGCTTTTGTTAAGAAGTTGCCATACAGGGCCGGGCGCGGTGGCACATGCCTGTAATCCCAGCACATTGGGAGGCCGAGGCAGGCAGATCACCTGAGGTCGGGAGTTCAAGACCAGCCTGACAAACATGAAGAAACCCTGTCTCTGCTAAAAATACAAAATTAGCTGGGCGTGGTGGTGCATGCCTATAACGCTACTCGGGAGACCGAGGCAGGAGAATCACTTGAACCTGGGGGGTGGAGGTTGCAGTGAGCTGAGATTGCACTGCTGCACTCCAGCCTGGGCAACAAGAGTGAAACTCTATCTCACAAAAAAAAAAAAAAAAAAAATGCCAGGTGCAGTAACTCACGCCTGTAATCCTAGCACTTTGGGAGGCTGAAGCGGGCAGATCACGAGGTCAAGAGTTTGAGGCCAGCCTGACCAACATGGTGAAACCCTGTCTTTACTAAAATACAAAATTAGCTGGGTATGGTGGCACATACCTGTAATCCCAGCTACTCAGGAGGCTGAGGCAGGAGAATCACTTGAACCCGGGAGGTGGAGGTTGCAGAGAGCCGAGATCGTGCCACCGCACTCCAGCCTGGGCGACAGACTTTGTCTCAAAAAAAAAACAAACTTGCCATATGAAATAATTTAACCCTAGGAATCCTTATAAGATGTTGACACTGGGTTATTGAACTGAGGTATATGTTTTATTACAACCTAGATCTTTTCACTTCCTACAGAAAAATAGCTTATACAAGCTACCAGACTATCGTATAGTTACTGTATGTGTTTCACTAGGACCTCTAATAACTAATTTTCAATAGAATTGGTTAGGTCACTGGTAGAATTGCTATTAGTATATATTCCATTTTTTTAAGGTGAATGCTTTAATTGATAGAGAAATGAATACTACTTCGGTTGTAGTTTGTCTTGACAGAATGTAAGTAGGTTAGCAAAATTTAGACTATCTTTAATTTTTTTTTATAACCTTTTTTTTTTTTTTTTTTTTGAGACAGGGTCTCACTTTGTTGCCCAGGCTGGAGTATGGTGGCATGATCACGGCTCACTGCAGCCTCAACTTCCCAGGCTCAAGTGACCCTTCTGCCCGTGTGCCAGTAGCAACGGGGTTTTGTTGTGTTGCCCAGGCTGGTCTGGAACCCTGAGCTCAAGTGATCTGCCCATCTTTACCTCTCACAGTACTGGGATTACAGATGTGAGCCACTGCGCCCAGCCTATTTTTAATTTTTTTTTTGAGATGGACTCTCACTCTGTTGCCCAGGCTGGAAGGCAGTGGTGTGATCTCAACTCACTACAACCTCCACCTTCTGGGTTCCAGCCATTCTCCTGCCTCAGCCTCCCAAGTAGCTAGGATTACGGGTGTCCACCATCACGCCTGGCTAATATTTGTATTTTTAGTAGAGACGAGATTTCACCATGTTGGCCAGGCTACCCTTGGATTCCTGACCTCAGGTGATCTGCCTGCCTCAGCCTCCCAGAGTGCTGGGATTACAGGCATGAGCCACTGCACCTGGCCTATGAGGATATTTTCTATTTAAAAAGTTCTGGGGCTGGGTATGATGGCTCATGCTGTTCATCCCAGCACTTTGGGAGGCTGAGGTGGGAAGATCACTTGAGGCCAGGAGGTTGAGACTAACCTGGGCAACATAGCAAGACCCTGTCTCTACAAATAATAAAGGCTGTGGCGAGCTATGATGGCACCACTGCACTGAAGCCTGGGTGACAGGGCAAGACTCCATCTCAAAAAAGTAGTAAATTCTGATTTTGGGACAACAGTGGGTTTTCTTTTCTGGTTTTCCTACGATTAATGGTTTCTTTTCAATTCTGTAAGTTCTTCAGATCTCATTTTCTGTGTCGTCTCTTCCATGAAGTCCTCTAGATCCCATCAAGTGTCTCAGAACGCTTCTAATACTTACCTCTGTCACTTACTTTCTCATTTTAAATAGTTTTTTCATCTCATAAGATTATAAATTTCTGGCCGGGCGCAGTGGCTCAAGTCTGTAATCCCAGCACTTTGGGAGGCCAAGACAGGCGGATCACAAGGTCAGGAGATCAAGACCATCCTGGCTAATACGGTGAAACCCCGTCTCTACTAAAAAAGACAAAAAACTAGCCGGGCGAGGTGGCGGGCGCCTGTAGTCCCAGCTACTCAGGAGGCTGAAGCAGGAGAATGGCGTAAACCTGGGAGGCGGAGCTTGCAGTGAACTGAGATCGGGCCACTGCACTCCAGCCTGGGCGACAGAGCAAGACTCTGTCTCAAAAATATATATATATATATAAATTTCTTGTGGTCAAGCTTTGGATTGTATCTTAAACGCATTATTATTCACTATTTTGTTGAATTCAACAGTATGTCATACTGACATTTTTTAATCAGAAACTTTGATGATACAGACTTAGATGAAAGGCTTTAGTAGGCTGGGCGTGGTGGCTCACGCCTGTAATCCCAGCACTTTGGGAGGCTGAGGCAGGCAGATCACAAGGTCAGGAGTTCGAGACCAGCCTGACCAACATGGGTGAAACCCTGTCTCTACTAAAAATACAAAAACTAGCCGGGTGTGGTGGTGGGCTCCTGTAATCCCACCTACTCTGGAGGCTGAGGCTGGAGAATTCCTTAAACCTCAGGAGGTGGAGGTTGCAGTGAGTTGAGATCATGCCACTGTACTCTAGCCTGGGTGACAGAGCAAGGCTCCATCTCAGGAAAAAAAAAAAAAAAAAGGTTTTAGTATAGTAGTCTTGGAATTGGTAGCAAAAAGTTACCAGTGTTAGAGTATTTGCATTATGTAGGACCTAGTTTTAAGTAAAGTAAGTGGTCATTTTTTCTATCAGTTGAGCATTTGAGATGTTTTGGGGACTTTGGTTATGTAAGAACAGCTACAGTGAAAACTTATTCAAAGATGTCGCAGTTAAATGCTTTGTCTGCAGATGTTCCCTGATCTTTTTAATTATTAGACGCTTTGAGTATTTATTGCTTGAGGTTTTTACTTGGCCCAAAAGAAAGTTTATTTATATTCTCCTTGTTTCTATTCTCTTTCGTGGTTTCTGGCATTTCCGATAAAAAAAAAAATTTAAGAGATGCTCATTGGCTAATATTGTGCTATTATTTTGCCAGGCACTGTGCTGAGTGCATTACATCAATTATTTGATGTAACTGTTAACCTGTTTTGTTTATTTATTTGGTACGGAGTCTTGCTGTGTCGTGGAGTGCAGTGGCGTGATATTGGCTCCCTGGTTCAAGCGATTCTCCTGCCTCAGCCTCCTGAGTAGCTGGGATTACAGGCGCGTGCCACCATGCCTGGCTAATTTTTGTATTTTTAGTAGAGATGGGGTTTCACCATATTGGCCAGGCTACTCTTGAACTCCTGACCTCAGGTGATCCACTTGCCTCGGCCTCCCAAAGTGTTAGGATTACAGGCGTGAGCCACGGCACCTGGCTTACTTATTTTTGAGACAGTCTCCCTCTGTCACTCAGGCTAGAGTGCAGTGTTGTGAGCTTGGCTCACTGCAGTGTCTGCCTCCTAGGTTCAAGTGATTCCCCTGCCTCAGCCTCCCGAGTAGCTGGGACTACAGATATGCCCACCATGCCTGGCTAATTTTTGTGTTTTTAGTAGAGATGGGGTTTCACCATATTGGCCAGGCTGGTCTCAAACTCCTGACCTCAAGTGATCTGCCTGCCTCGGCTTCCCAAGTGCTGGGATTACCAGTATGAGCCACTATGCCTGGCCTGTTAACCTATTTTAAAAATGAGAATAGCCGGCCATGGTGGTTCACACCTGTAATCCTAGCACTTTAGGAGACCGAGGCAGGCGGATTGCTTGAACCCAGGAGTTCTATAAGATACGTAAAATCTTACAAGTTTTAAATGTTGAAAACTCATTTAAACTAATTTAAATTCAAACACACGCTGTGTAGGTCAAACAAAACACCTTTTGACAACAATTACACGGTATACAGTATTGCTTAAGACGATGGATGCCTTAATCCCTTCTGTTCTTGATTTTTTTATCCTCCTGAGATTGTTTCTGTATAAGAATACTTTTTCTAAAGTTGTTTAATTATCTCGTTAGATATATTAAATGGAATATATTAAACTTACCGTGCTTTTAAAACCAATTATAATTGAGATGAATCATCTTTGTTAGGATGCTATAAATTTTGATACTTCAAATTTACTGTATTCTCTCTAGACCTGGTGATGACTGGAAAAAGACTTTAAAACTCCCTCCAAAGGATCTTAGAATCAAAACTTCGGTAAGTTGGTTGTAAAATACAAGTAGATAATGGTGGGGAACTAGAAGTGAAGTACAGCTGTCCCTCGGTATCTGGAGGGAATTGGTTTCAGGACCATAACACCACTGCCACCCTCCTCCTCCAACCCAGTAAGATAGATATTCAGGCTATGTATTCCCATTTTATGGATGAGAAAACAAAAGTTCAGAGTAGTTAGTTATCTTAGTGTATTGTTTTCAACCAGGGAAAATTTTGTCCCCAGGGGCATTTAGCAATTTGTAGAAATATTTTTGCTTATCAATGGGGGGATGCTAAAGGACAGCCCTTTACAACAAAGAATTTTGTGGCCCAAAATGTCTGTAGTGCTGAGCTTGAGAAATTTGACTTAGCCAAAGATATCTGTAGCTCATGAGTGGTAGAGGTGGGATTTGACTTCATATCTTGTGATTTGCAATTCATGGCATGATATTTGTGTGAAAAAATAACACTATTCCACCAGTCCTTAGAAGACTATGACCAAGGACCCGGCGCAGTGGCTCTTGCCTGTATTCCCAGCAGTTTGGGAGGGCGAGGCAGGCGGATCACCTGATTTCAGGAGTTCGAGACCAGCCTGGTCAACATGTTGAAACCCTGTCTCTACTAAAAATACAAAAATTAGTTGAGTGTGGTGGTGGGCGCCTGTAGTCCGGCTACTCAGGAGGCTGAGACAGGAGAATCACTCGAACCTGGGAGGCGGAGGTTGCAGTGAGCCAGGATTGCGCCACTGCACTCCAGCCTGAGTGACAGAGCGAGACTCC
>NW_016807677.1:51655-81376 GCF_001698545.2 Rhinopithecus bieti
TTTTGAGACGGAGTCTCACTCTGTCGCCCAGGCTGGAGTGCAGTGGCCGGATCTCAGCTCACTGCAAGCTCCGCGTCCCGGGTTCACACCATTCTCCTGCCTCAGCCTCCCGAGTAGCTGGGACTACAGGCGCCCGCCACCTCGCCCGGCTAGTTTTTTGTATTTTTAGTAGAGACAGGGTTTCACCATGTTAGCCAGGATGGTCTCGATCTCCTGACCTCGTGATCTGCCCGTCTCGGCCTCTCAAAGTGCTGGGATTACAGGCTTGAGCCACCACGCCCGGCCTAATTTTTTATATTTTTCGTAGAGATGGAGTTTCACTGTGTTGGCCAGGCTGGTCTTGAACTTCTGACGTCAGGTGATCTGCTTACCTTGGCCTCCCAAAGTGCTGGGATTACAGGCATGAGCCACCGTGTCCGACCCAGATAAATTTTCCGAAGGACACCAAATTTACCAAACAGTGTTATTTATTCTTTTATTGTTCCTTTTGTTTGTTTGACTAGGATGTGACCTCCACAAAAGGAAATGAGTTTGAAGATTACTGTTTGAAACGGGAGTTACTGATGGGAATTTTTGAAATGGGCTGGGAAAAGCCATCTCCTATTCAGGTATGTTAACCCTTTTTATAACATATATAAGGTTATGTGTCAGCCATTAAACAGTTTTCTTTTGCTCTGCGGAAGTGGTATAGTGAACTAACGTTTTCTCATGTGTACACAGTTTTCTGAAATACTTAAGGGTAAATTAGAAAATCATGGCCTTTACAACTCTAAATATTTCAGTGTATATTTCTTAAGAATAGGGTATTCTCTTATGTAACCACAGTACAGTTACCTTCAATTAACATTGCTAAAATACTTCTATCTCATCTGTTATTCTAATTATTAATGGACCCAAACATGTCCTTTATAGCAGTTTTTTTCTTCTATACAGGATCCAGTCTAGGGTCAGGTATTACCTGTAGTTATGTCTTTTTTAGTCATTAGTGTTTCCCTAGTGTTTTTTCTTCTTTTTATGCCATCGGCATATAAAAATACAGCCTCCAACCCCTTCCCCACACCCCTTTTTTTTTTTTTGAGACAGGGTCTTGCCCTGTCACCCAGCACCCAGGCTGGAGTTCAGTGGCCTGATCTCAGTTCACTGCAGCCTTGACCTCCTGGGCTCAAGTGATCCTCCTGCGTTCAGCTGTCTGAGTAGCTGGGACTACAGGCATGTGCCACAACACCCGGCTAATTTTTGTATTTTTTTGTAGGGATGGGGTTTTGCCATGTTATCCAGGCTGGGTTCACCATAGTGCTAGGATTACAGACATTAGCCACCATGCCTGGCCTCCTTTTTTTTATTAATGGAACATTTCCCATTTTGGGATTTTCTGATATTCCGAAGTAATTAGATTCAAGTTAGGCTTTCTCAGCCTGAATAATGCAGAAATCACATTATGGCCTTCTCAGGGTATCATGTTTGAAGGTGTACATAGTGTCCATTTATTCTTCTTTGGTGATGTTAATTTTGATTACCCTGTCAAGGTATATGATTTTTCCATTCTATAATTACTGCTCTTTCTCCTCTCCATTGAGATGAATAAGCAATCTGGGGTGCGTTTTGAGACCATGCAAATACAGTAATACTATGGCCACCCTCCTCCTTCAACCCAGTAAGATAGATATTGAGGCTAGGTATTATCCCCATTTTGTGGATGAGAAAACAAAAGTTCAGAGCAGTTAGTTCTCTTAGCGTATTGTTTTCAACCAGGGAGAATTTTTGTCCCCCAGGGGACATTTAGCAATTTGTAGAAACATTTTTGATTATCATCAATGGGGGGATGCTAAAGGACCGCCCCTTACAACAAAGAATTTTGTGGCCCAAAATGTCAGTTGTGCTGAGCTTGAGAAACTTAACTTAGCCAAAGATACTTGTAGCTCATGAGTGGTAGAGGTGGGATTTGACTTTGTATCTTCAATTCATGGCATGATACTTGTTTTAAAAAAATCACAAAATTTCCCCCCTAGTTTTAGCACCCATTGGTGATTCTTGCTTGAGCTCATCTCTGCTCTGATGGGTTATGATGACTTTCCAATTCTAGCACTCCCTCTGTATTTGCTCCTATAAAGAATAAACTTCCCTTCCCCTCATCCATATTTATCTGTTATCAGTATGGACTTACACTCACCTTTTTTTTTTTTTTTTTTTTTTTTTCCTAAAAATATCCTAGATCTGGCCAGTGTAAGCTCTTTCAGGTTGGTTCCTGTGTGTTTATGATGTGTCCCCTTCATTTTTCTTGAGTATTTTCTTGCTTCTATTTATATATATTTTTTGAGACGGAGTCTAGCTCTGTCACAGAGGCTAGAGTGCAGTGGCATGATCTTGGCTCACTACAGCCTCCCCGTCCTGGGTTCAAGCAGTTGTGTCTCAGCTTCCCCAGTAGCTGAAATTACAGATGTGTGCTACCACACCTAGCTAATTTTTGTATTTTTAGTAGAGACAGGGTTTCACCATGTAGGCCAGGCTGGTCTCGAACTCCTGATCTCAAGTGATCGCCAACCTTGGCTTCACAAAGTGCTGGGATTATAGATGTGAGCCACTGCACCCAGCCCCTTTCTTGCTTTTTGACATAACATGATGGCAGGCTTATCTTATACCTACCGTGGCCCAGCATTGGCATCCAAGGATCCTTGATTCTTCTTTTTTTTTTTGAGACGGAGTCTCGCTCTGTCGCCCAGGCTGGAGTGCCGTGGTGTGGTCTCGGCTCACTGCAAGCTTCGCCCCCCAGGTTCACGCCATTAGCGTCCCGTGTAGCTGGGACTACAGGCGCCTGCCTCCACGCCTAGCTAATTTTTTTTTTTTTTTTGATAGTTTTAGTAGAGACGGGGTTTCACTGTGTTAGCCAGGATGGTCTCAATCTCCTGACCCCGTGATCCGCCCGTCTCAGCCTCCTAAAGTGCTAGGATTACAGGCGTGAGCCACAGCGCCCGGCCTCCTTGATTCTTTTTAGTGTGGAGTAGTATTAGGGACCAAGACCCAGGCATTAGGTACCCTGTTTGCTACTTGGTCCTTTCAGTGGAAAGAGCAGGGAAATAAATGCATGTATATACACATACCCACACACGCATACACATAAATATACGTGTACATATAAACATGCATTATACATAGGCCAGTTTGATAAATGATGACAACAGACATACTTAAATTGATGAAATGATTGAATTCAGGCTGTGCTAAGGACAAACCTTGTGACATCACTGAGTATTTTTTCATTGAGCCAACATGTATTGGCTCAAAAAATGTGTTGAGTGACCTATAAAGTGACCTTGGGAATTCTGTGATGAATAAAACAGATATATGGTTCCTGTCTTACAGTTTGGAACGGACAGCTAATTGTACAAGTAATTCACTGTAATATGATAGGTACCTTTCTGAATTGACATATGTATGTAGTCATTAGAGGAAGATGGGACAACCTGGAAGAATTGAGCCATGTTTGAAGCAGAGAATGCTGGGTAGCGATTACCCAGAGTGAGTGTGCTATTGGCTGGATAAAGTATTAAGACAAGGATATGCATCATCACAGCGGTAGTTTGGGTTTAGATATTAGAAATATCTAGGAATCTACTATGATGTAGTTCATGTTAATCCATTTTATCTACACTGAAGTCTTTTTTTTTTTTTTTTGAGACAGAGTCTTAACTCTGTTGCCAGGCTGGAGTGCAGTGGCACGATGTCGGCTCACTGTAACCTCCACCTCCCGGGTTCAAGCGATTCCCCTGCCTCAGCCTCCCGAGTAGCTGGGACTACAGACGTGTGCCACTGCACTCGGCTAATTGTTTGTGTTTTAGTAGAGACGGGGTTTCACCATGTTAGCCAGGATGGTCTCCATCTCCTGACGTTGTGATCTGCCTGCCTCAGCCTCCCAAAGTGTTGGGATTACAGGTGTGAGCCACCGTGCCTGGCCCACTGAAGTCTTATGAGAGTTCTTTTACAGTAGGAACTGCATCATTCAGCTTTTATTTCTAGTACTTAGCATAGTGCCTGTGCTTATTTAGCATGCTTTGATGAAACTTAGGTAACTCATGTCTGCAGGTGAACATGGTGTAGGGAACTGCCCAGGTTGAATCCCAGCTCTGCTCCTTCATAAATTGGTTATTTGGGAGCTGTAAGGCTTGGACTCCTGACCTATGTAATTGAGGTAATAGTGTAATACCATAGGGTTGTTGTAAAGATTAAATGAGATAGTTCATGTGCTTAGTACAATGCCTAGTACATGATAAATGCTCAAAAAATGTTATGGGTTATTTTATATAATAGTTTCAAAAAAGGAAATTAGTTAATTTAGGAGACGTAATTGTTTTAAATTTGTTTTAAAGAGACCGAGTCTTACTGAGTTGCCTGGGCTGGAGTGCAATGTCACGATCCTAGCTCACTGCAGCCTCAAACTCCTGGGCTCGCATGATACTCCTGCTCCAGCCTCCTGAGTAAGGATGATAGTGGAGTACCACCACACCTGACTTCTTTTCTTTTCTTCTTCTTTTTCTTTTTTTTTTTTTTTTTTTTTTTTTGGTAGAGTCAAGGTTTTGCCATGTTGACCAGGCTGGTCTTGACCTCTTGGGCTCAAGCAGTCCTGCCTTGGCTTCCCAACATGCTAGAATTATAGGTGTGAGCCACTGCACTTAGCCCAGTCCTCATTCTTCATGGGTATTTGTTAACTCCTATTTCTTACCTTGTATTAAAATTTAAAAGTAACTTTGTTACTTGTACTCTCAGTGTTGGTATCGCATATAGGCAATTAACTCTTCAGCCACTTAACCAGTCTGACATCTAGCTTTTTCTGTAAAGTAGAAATAAGTACTCTCTCATGGGATTTTTATTGTGAAGATCAAATGTAGTGTATAACCAAAGTATTTGGAAATAGCAAGGTATCGTATGAGTATATTTTAGATACTCAAGGCCACCAATTGTATTGCCTTTTTCTTTCCTATTTTGTCCTGGGGATCCATGGATAGCACAAGATTAAGTGTTTCTTAGAGTCATTCAGAGTAACAAGTCACAAATATTAGGATTTTAGAACTGAAACAAAATCTACAGATCCCCTTGTAAAAAAAATTTTTTTTATTTTATTTTCGTAGGTTTTGGGGAACAGGTGGTGTTTGGTTACATGAGTAAATTCTTCTTTTTTTTTTTGTTTTGTTTTGAGATAGAGTTTCACTCTGTCGCCCAGGCTGGAGTGCAGTGGTGTGCTCTTGGCTCACTGCAACCTCTGCCTCCCGAGTTCAAGCGATTCTCATGCCTCAGCCTCCCAAGTTACTGGGATTACAGGTGCGCGCCAGCATACCAGGCTAATTTTTGTATTTCTAGTGGAGACGGGGTTTCACCATGTTGTCCAGGTTGGTCTTGAACTCCTGACCTCAGGTGATCCACTCTCCTCGGCCTCCCAAAGTACTGGAATTACAGGCATGAGCCACCACGCCTGGCCAAGTACATTCTTTAGTTGCGATTTCTGAGATTTGGGTGCACCCATCTCCCCCCTGGTAAAATATAACCTCATGGCAGGCTGTCTTCTAGTATTCTTTCCATTATCTACCTTCTCTCTCTTTTTTTTTTTTTTGTCATCCCTCCCCCTTGCCTAAAAGTGTGTCTTCTATCATGCTTGGTTTTACAGTTTCATCCAGGCATTTTTTCCCTGTAAATATTAAAGCTGCCTTGATTAGTTGGATGAGTCTTCTGCATTTGAGTATTTGTTTGAGATGGAATTCAGTTGCAGTTTGGCTGTGAGATTATTGGAGAATTGACTGGGTGCAGTGGCTCACACCTGTAATCCCAGCACTTTGGGAGCCCAGGGGTTCAAAACCAGCCTGAGTAACATGGCAAAACCCTGACTGTACAAAAATTAGCTGGGCATGGTGGACATGTAGTCTTAGCTGTTCAGGAGGTTGAGGCTGCAAGTGAGCCAGGATTGTGCCACTGCACTCCATCCTGGGCAACAGAGCAAGACCTTGTCTCACCAAAAAAAAAAAAAAAGTTGGAGAATTAGGCACTTGAAATTATATGCTCTCAAAAGAGCTTTTACATTGATAGCCTGGAACCAGATATACTACAGATTGCTCCCACACATATTTCTTTGATAGAGCCATCTGTGACCAGTTCTAGGTATGGATGCTGTGGCCAGTAGAATAACTGTCATTCTGAAGGTGTAGCTTTATAGGAACATAGACTTCTTTGGAAGGCCTAATAAGAATATACTGTATTTGTCTGCTTAGCATTATTTGAAAGTTTATATTAACTTTGAGATTATGATTGAGAAAGATGGCCTCTCTTGTTGCTTCCAAATCCTGGGCACACCTCTTGAACACTTTTTCGAAAATCTAAGAAGGTGAAGAAATGAGTAGTTCATTATTGAAGGAAACATGGAAGCTCCTTACTGTTGGCAACAAAATTTTGTGCCAGGTCAACTAAGGTCTAATAAGGATTAATAGTTTACTATTTATAGTTAGGAATTACAGCATTCTGAATCCTGTAATAAGTCATTCCTCCTGCTCCCAATGTGTTTATTGTGATTAAAAAATTATTTCCTAAAAACTCAGTTTTTTTGGTTTGTTTTTTGTGGTGTTTTTTGTGTGTGCGTTCTGTTTTGTTTTGTTTTTGGGTGGGGTCGGGGAGACAGAGTCTCTCTTTGTCACACTGACTGGTCTTGAACTCCTGGCCTCAAGCAGTTCTGCCTCAGCCTTCCAGAGTGTTGAGATTACAGGCGTGAGCCACCATCTGCAGCGTAAATTAGAGAGATCATTAGAAATTAGTATCTCCCCCTTTTTTTCCTGGTAAGCAGCGAACATCTGTAACAATCACTACCTCCTCTGCAGTACCCATAGGGTTTTTTTTCCTCTTGGAAATTAAGGTTTGGAAAATTAGAGGAAGCAGTCAGTGTAAATGCAGCTAGTTGGGCAATGTTGAGCTTTTGTTGGTACCACACTTTTGTAAAATGCCTCTCAATACTGGGAAATTGGAAAGTATACCGTTAATTATAGGCATCAGAAACCAACTTGATCTAACTTAAGCAAAAGGAAATATATTGGAAAAATAACAAGAATTCACAAGATTGAGAAGGCTAGAGAAACATACTTGGAAATGACTGAGAACTGAGATAGCTCTGAAGGACTTAGGAAGCTGTAATGGATGCACTGTAACAATTTAGATTCTTAGGAGGCAACATTCCGCTGGCCTAGTGTGCGCTATGTGTCTACCACTTGGCTTAGAAAATCGGTGAGGCTTGGTCTGTTGGGACAGGAGAGAGCAGGGCGTATGTAATTCCTTAGAAGGAAATTGGAGTATTACTTAGCAAAGGGATACTAGAGAACCCATACACAACAAATACTCTTCAGTCAGTATGTAAATGGTACAGTGAATGTGAACTTGGAGACCTAAGGTGGCAGATGTCAGCCCTAAGCTTGTGGAGTTGGTTTTTTTGGGGTAATAGCTCTATTGAGATATAAACAACAAATCACACATCAAAAGTATAAAATTTAATGTTTTTTAGTGCATTTAGAGTTGTGCAACCATTACCACAATAAATTTTAGAACATTTTGATCAGTCCCACAAAAGAAACCCTTTTAGCAGTCACACCTTATTTTCTCCCACCCCTAGTATACTTTCTGTCATTCTAGCTTTGCCTAGTCTGGACATGTGATATAAATGGAATCCTATAGTATGTGATTTTTTTGTGACTGGCTTCTTTGACTTAGCATTGTCTTTTCGGAGTTCATCTGTGTTGTAGCATGTATCAATACTCCATTCCTTTTTGCTGAATAATATTTTATTGTATGGCTTGACTACTTCTGATTTATCCACTCATCAGTTGGTAGATATTTGGGGTGGTTTTCCAAGGACTCAGGAGTTAATGTGCTATTTTGTGAAAATCTGAGAAGTAGGAAGGGGATTTAATGATCTCAACTGCTATCCGTTTGAAAAACCTAACTTGTGATTTTAAATAAAATAGCAGGCTGCCTTCCCCGTTCCCTTTTAAAATAGAAACTGCCCCTGCTTTTAACCTTATGAAATTTTATTTATGAATAAAGTTTGTACTGTTATTAAAAAAAAATACATAGAAGGAACTGACTATTAAGGATAATGCTGCTGTGAAAATTCAGGTGCAGGTTTTTGTGTGGAGATATTTTTATTTCTCTTCACTGTATACCTAGAATTCCTAGTTCATATGGTAACTCTGTTTAACCTTTTGAGGAACTGCAAGACTGGTTTCCAGCATGACTTATACGTTCCCACTAGCAGTGTATGAGAGTTCCATTTTCTCCACCTTCTTGCCTCTACATGTTATGTGCAGATCTACGTTCGAGTACTGGCTAAAGCATTTCTTGCTTTGTGACCTTGGGTAAACTAATCCTGTCAAGACAACAATATTTTATTCTCTTTTCTCTCTTTCTCTCTCTCTCTCTGTGTGTGTGTGTGTGTGTGTGTGTGTGTGTGTGTGTGTGAAAGACGGAGTCTTGCTCCATTGCCCAGGCTGGAGTGCAGTGGCACGATCTTGGCTCACTGCAACCTCCTCTTCCCGGGCTCAAGCGATTCTCCTGCCTCAGGCTCCCAAGTAGCTGGGACTCCAGGTGCGCACCATGACAATTTTTGTATTTTTAGCAGAAACGAGGTTTCACCATGTTGACCAGGCTGGTCTCGAACTCCTCAGGTGATCCACCTACCTCAGCCTCCCAAAGTGCTGGGATTACAGGTGTGAGCCATCTCGCCCGGCCAACAACATTTTCACAGTTGTTCTGGCAGCTGTGTTGTTCTGACCATATGGAACCCATTTATATCCTGTGATTGGAGCTCTAGGTAGAAAGAGTGTTGTGGGAGATGGAAGTCGTCCTGCTTATTATTTAGTCCTTTCTACCAATAGCGGCTTTAAAGGGCTAAAGCTGTTTTTTGTTTTTTTTGTTTTTTGGGGGTTTTTTTGGTCATTAGCCCAGGCATAGAAGGGAGAAATGTCAGTGACTGTGAATTTGATACCTAGTGTCTTAGTTTTAGAAATTAAAAATTCAGGCCAGACGCGGTGGCTCATGTGTGTAATCCCAACACTTTGGGAGGCCAAGGTCGGTGGATCATCTGAGGTCAGGAGTTCAAGACCAGTCTGACCAACATGGTGAAATACCCTGTCTATACTAAAAATACAAGAATTAGCTGGGCGTGGTGGTGCACGTTTTTAGTCTAAGCTGCTCGGGAGGCTGAGGCAGGAGAGTCGCTTGAACCTGGAGGCGAAGGTTACAGTGAGCCAAGATCGCGCCATTGTACTCCAGCCTGAGTGACAAGAATGAAACCCTGTCTCAAAAAAAAAAAAAAAAGAAAAACATTTAAAATTCCACATCATGGCCAGGCGCGGTGGCTCACACCTGTAATCTCAGCACTTTGGAAGGGCGACGTGGGTGGATCACGAGGTCAGGAGAAGACCATCCTGGCTAACATGGTGAAACCCCGTCTCTACTAAAAATACAAAATAAATTAGCCGGGTGTGGTAGCGGGCACCTGTAGTCCCAGCTACTCAGGAGGCCGAGGCAGGAGAATGGTGTGTACCCAGGAGGCCAAGCTTGCAGTGAGCCAAGATCGCGCCACTGCACTCCAGCCTGGGCGACAGAGTGAGACTCCGTCTCAAAAAAAAAAAAATTCACATCATTTCCTTTTAACAATTTTAACAACTAATTGAGCTTTTCGTTGTTGTTTGTTTTGTTTTGTAGAGAGGGGGTTCTTGCCATGTTGCCCAGGCTGTTCTTGAACTCTTAACCTCTCTTTGTATATGTCTGTCTATTTTTCAGTAACTTTTGGGAATCCTTTGCTGTTGTCTGGGAAATTTAAGTTAATATGAACTATTGTTATCGTTTGCAAAATATGTAACAAAGTAAGCCAAATATTAAAATGAGAGGTCACTTTTAGTGATGTGACCGTATTTGAGGTAACTGCAATAGAATTGAACCCTCAATAGAGAGCACATTTCAGAACAGAGAAGTAGGCTGTGAGACAGACATTGGAGATTTACTTGTTATATAAATAAATGACAAGTAGGACCTGAGATTAAGCTTTCCCAGCCTATTCGTGTTTTGTTGCAGGGATGAGGTGTCCAAGCAACAATTTTTCACTGGTCAATTTGGTTTGCTAGTCTCAAAATACATATAGTCTTACCTTGGAATTGTTTTGCTTTTCCTTTTAAAATTTTGTAGAGATGGGGTCTCACCGTCCTACCTAGGCTGGTCTCAAACTCCTGGGCTCAAGTGATCATTTTGCTTTCGTCTCCCATAATGGTGGGATTACAGATGTGAGCCACTGTGTCTAGCCTTTTTTTTTTTTTTTTTTTGGGGGGGCGGGGTGGGGAGACAAGGTCTCACTCTTTCATGCTGGAGTACAGTCGTGCAATCATGGCTCACTTCACCCTTGACCTCCTGGCTCAGCCTCTCAAGGGTTATAGACACCTACCACCACACCCAGCTAATTTCTGTAATTTTTGTAGAATTGGGGTTTTTCCATGTTGCGCAATTGCCCAGGCTGGTGTTGAACTCCTGGGCTCAAGCCATCGCCCACTTCTACCTCCCAGCATGCTGGGATTACAGGCATGAGCTGCTGTGCCTGGCCACTTTTCCATTTTTTGTTTGAAGGAGGCCTTGCTTTTGTTTTGTCTGTATTTTCAAGTGCTATTTATGGGTCAGCCTGAGTTCCTCCACTTTCTTTGTTGTTTTCGTCAGACACACACGTAACACAGTTTTTATGACATTGGGTTACAATTTAAAATTCTGTGAGCAGTTCTGGTAAATACTAGTTTATAATGATGTTGATGTTGACTGGTCCTGCTGATTTACTTGGATCTCTGCTATTCATATAGAATTCAAATGTAGGATACTTAGGATACTTAAAGCAATACCGAAAAGAGGTATCCTTCAGTGTATTTCAGAGAGAAATTTGCTTGTGTACTAAATTCACAAGTAATTTTGTATTGTCTTATCTCTTTTAGGAGGAGAGCATTCCCATTGCTTTATCTGGTAGGGATATCTTAGCTAGAGCAAAAAATGGAACAGGCAAGAGCGGTGCCTACCTCATTCCCTTACTTGAACGGCTAGACCTGAAGAAGGACAATATACAAGGTTAGTTGAACAAAAGTTTGTTTTTAAACTAAAAATGGGAGTTTCAGCCTTGGAACTATGTGTAGAAGATACGCATTTTTTTAGTCAGAATTTACATTATCTAAAATCTGTATTCTTTCTTTTCAGGTTTTTTTTTTAGCCTGATGATGGTCTTTTAAAATGATTCCCAACTTTTAGAGATTTCTAGTTTTAAGAGTGTTTTTATATGATACACAGTTTTGACAGCATTCCAGTGAGACAGGAAAAATAAGTATTAGTGCCCTATAGGTAGGAAAGCTGAGGCTGGGCACGGTTCCTCCCAGCCTGTAATCCCAGCACTTTGGGAGGTCAAAGTGGGTGCATCACCTGAGGCCAGATATTTAAGACCAGTTTGGCCAACATTGCGAAACCCTGTCTCTACTGAAAATACCAAAATTAGCTGGATGTGGTGGCGCACACCTGTAATTCAGCTACTCAAAAGTGTGAGGCACGAGAGTCACTTGAACCCAGGAGGTGGAGGTTGCAGTGAGCCAAGATTGTGCCACTGTACTCCAGCCTGGGTGACAGAGTGAGACTCTTAACTCAAAAAAAAAAAAAAAAAAAAGACAGCTGAGATCCTAAGAGGTTAAATTAGTTGACACTGCTACTTATAAACTATGGAACTATTTCTTGTGGCAGATGAATGTTAGCAGAATTCCTTGTGGAAACATAACTTCTGTTGAAAGTCTGTGGGTTCTGAGATTTTAAGAGCCTCGGCAGCGGGGAATAAACAATTTTCATAGTTATATTTAGTGTAAGTTAATGGAATTAAGATTTCACCTCTGAAACTTTACGTTTTTAGCCTTCTTAATCTGTAATTATCGTTTCTTCCCATATTTCGTATGATGTAAATAGAACCTAGATAGCAGGAGTTTCCTACTTAGGTATTTTACACTGGTGAATCTGACTCAAATGTAGTTGGGGCTCTTAGAAATATTAAGTTAATAAACTTTGAGCTAGTAGTTGCCAACTCAACATGCTAAAAGTTTGTAATTAAGAAAGGATATTGGCTGAGTGTGGTGCCTCGCCTGTAATCCCAGCACTTCTGGAGGCTGAGGTGGGCAGGTCACCTGAGGTCAGGAGTTCAAGACCACCCTGGCTAACATGGTGAAACCCTGTCTCTACTAAAAACACAAAAATTAGCTGGGTGTGGTGGCAAGTGCCTGTAGTCCCAGCTACTCAGGAGGCTGAGGCAGGAGAATTGCTTGAACCTGGGAGATGGAGGTTACAGTGAACCAAGATCACACCACTGCATTCCAGCCTGGGCAACAGAGCGAGACTCTGTCTCAAAACAAAAAAAGAAGCAGCAGCAGAAGGCCGGGTGCAGTGACTCACACCTGTAATCCCAGCACTTTGGGAGGCCAAGGCAGGAGAACCGCTTGAGGTCAGGAGTTTGAGACCAGCCGGGCCAACATGGTGAAACCCCATCTCCACTAAAAATACAAAACATCAGCTGGGTGTGGTGGTGGACGCCTGTAATCAATCCCAGTTACTCAGGAGGCTTAGGCAGGAGAATCGCTTGAACCTGGGAGGCGGAGGTTGCAGTAAGCTGAGATGGCGCCACTGCACTCCAGCCTGGACAATAGAGCAAGACTCCATCTCAAAAAAAAAAGAAGAGTGTAATATTTATATGATAGTATTGCTGAGGGAAAGTCTAAATCTGGGACACTATAATAAGTTCTCTTTTTGTAAAGAGATTTGTCCATTTGAGTTTTCATAATGTCCTGTGAGTCCTGTGATGATTCAACTTTTAGTTTTTTTTATTTTATTTTTTTTTTCTTTTTTGAGACGGAGTCTGCCTCTGTCGCCCAGGCTGGAGTGCAGTGGCTGGATCTCAGCTCGCTGCAAGCTCCGCCTCCCAGGTTCACGCCATTCTCCTGCCTCAGCCTCCCAAGTAGCTGGGACTATAGGTGCCTGCCACCACCCCGGCTAATTTTTTGTATTTTAGTAGAGACGGGGTTTCACCGTGTTGGCCAGGATGGTCTCAATCTCCTGACCTCGTGATCCGCCCGTCTCGGCCTCCCAAAGTGCTGGGATTACAGGCTTGAGCCACCGCGCCTGGCCGGCCCTGATTTTTTTAGTAGAGATGGGGTCTTGTTATGTTGCCCAGGCTGGTCTCAAACTCCTGAGCTCAAATGATCCTCCCGTCTCAGCCTCGAAAAGTGCTGGGATTCCAGATATGAGTTACTCACTGTGCTACCCAGCCCAATTTTTTAATACATCTCGGTATCTAGATTATAAGGTATCCTTTTCTTTTCTTTCCTTTTTTTTTTTTTTTTGAGACGGAGTTTTGCTCTTGTTGCCCAGACTGGAGTGCAATGGCGCGATCTCGGCTCACCGTGATCTCGACTCACCGCAACCTCTGCCTCCTGGGTTCACGATTCTCCTGCCTCAGCCTCCCTAGTAGCTGGGATTACAGGCATGTGCCATCATGCCCAGCTGATTTTGTAGTTTTAGTGGAGATAGGATCAGGCTGGTCTCAAACTCCAGACCTCAGGTGATCCACCCACCTTGGCCTCCCAAAGTGCTGGGATTATAGGTGTGAGCCACCACGCTTGGCCCCCCCTTTTTTTTTTGAAACTGAGTCTCATTCTGTCACCCAGGCTGGAGTGCAGTGGCGTGATCTTCGCTCACTGCAACCTCCGCCTCCCAGGTTCAAGTGATTCTCCTGCTTCAGCCTCCCGAGTAGGTGGGATTACAGGTGCGTGCCACCAAGCCTGGATAAGTTTTGTATTTTTAGTAGAGATGGGGTTTCACCATGTTGGTCAAGCTGCTCTCAAACTCCTGACCTCGTGATCTGTCCACCCTGGCCGCCCAGAGTGCTGGGATTACAGGCTTGAGCCACTGCATCATAAGGGGCAGTATTTCTGTAGCTTTTTAAATTTTGTAAATATAATGTATAGCATGTTCTCCCACCTCACCCCATATTTTCTCATATGTTCCTTGATGTTGTTTCAGCAATGGTGATTGTTCCCACTAGAGAACTTGCTCTACAGGTCAGTCAAATTTGCATCCAGGTCAGCAAACACATGGGAGGGGCCAAAGTGATGGCAACCACAGGAGGAACCAATTTACGAGATGACATAATGAGGCTTGATGATACAGGTAAGAAATGATTACTAAAAGGTAGTGTACCTCTCTGTAATTTTAGTCTCAAGTATTTCAATAAATTATTAAAAATTGTTTTTAAGGATTAAGGAACAGAAATCCTGCAGTAAAAAAAAGGGAATGACCATTGCATTCAAGAGAAAAAAACAAATTGACCGTAATTGAAAACAATATTTGACTTTATTAGTAATTCTAAAACAGCAAGTTTATAGTAATTTTACCTGTTTAATTGGTAAAGCTAAAAGTAGTAGTAGACGATAATGTAAGTTTGTGGAGAAATAGGCTATGTTGTAAACATGGGGGTGTCAACTTATATTTCTATCATGAGCAATTTGGCAGTCTTATTTTAAAATTATAAATTATATTTTTAAGAATCTTTCCTGAAGAAAAAAGTTGGGTAAATACAGGGCTGTATGTACAAAGTTGTTTACTATGGGGTGGTTTGTCGTGCCGAAAAATTGGACCAACTTAGAAGGAGATTGGCTAAATAAATACATTAAAGTATAGTATGAATAGTATTCTACATAGTCATTAAAGAGTGAAGTTGATCTGTATTCATTTTCATGAAGATTTTCATGATACATTGCTGAGTGGAAAAAGGTAACAAAACAGCAAGAATGAGATCACTCATAAAATTATATCTAAAATTTTAGTTAGAATACTATATGTAATTATGTGATATATTCTTTGTATTGCATAGGTTTTTAAAAAATTGTTAACCTTGTTTGATCCTTTTAACAATACTTGGTTCACTGTTCCAGATTAGAGGCATTGCTTTTATGTCAGAAGTCTGGTGTGCCTTCTGTTATTAATTGGGAATTACCCTAAAACAAGAAACTATGCCTCCTTTTGGAAGCAGGTGATTTGGGAAGCTGTACCCCACCCAGTGTAGAGGTGAAAAGTATTTTTTAAGCATCCTGCGGTGAAATGGAAGTCTTTATCCTAAAACACATCTTTGGACCTTTTTGTGTTATTCCCACCTCTATAACACAATGTGTTTTTTTTTCTTTTTTTTTTTTTTTTTTTTTTTTTTTGAGACGGAGTCTTGCTCTGTCGCCCAGGCTGGAGTGCAGTGGCCGGATCTCAGCTCACTGCAAGCTCCGCCTCCCGGGTTTACGCCATTCTCCTGCCTCAGCCTCCCGAGTAGCTGGGACTACAGGCGCCTGCCACCTCGCCCGGCTAGTTTTTTGTATTTTTTAGTAGAGACGGGGTTTCACCGTGTTAGCCAGGATGGTCTTGATCTCCTGACCTTGTGATCCGCCCGTCTCGGCCTCCCAAAGTGCTGGGATTACAGGCTTGAGCCACTGCGCCCGGCTCTTTTTTTTTTTAATTTGAGGCACAGTCTTACTGTGTTGCCCAGGCTGGAGTGCAGTGGCGTGGTCTTGGCTCACTGCAGCCTCTGCCTCCTGGGTTCAAGCGATTCTCCTGCCTTAGCCTCCCAAGTAGCTGGGATTACAGGCTCCCACCACCACAGCCAGCTAATTTTTGTATTTTTAGTAGAGACAGGGTTTCACCATGTTGGCCAGGCTGGTCTCGAACTCCTGACCTCATGTGATCCACCCACCTGGGCCTCCCAAAGTGCTGGAATTACATGGATGAGCCACTGTGCCCGGCCTAGTGTTTCTGATAAAAGATAGTCATGTGCTGCATAACAGTGTTTTGGTCAGTGACGGACCGCATGTATGTCGGTGTTCCCATAAGGTTATAATGGAGCTATACAATGGAGTAGGCTGTACCATCACATAGCAATGCATTTCAGAATTATCATTAAGCAGCTCAGGACTGTAATATGATAAACGTTTACAGTATCCTTTTTGCCCAAATTAAAATTAATGAGAATATGTTTTCTAAATCTTGCATAGTGCACGTGGTGATTGCTACCCCTGGGAGAATCCTGGATCTTATTAAGAAAGGAGTAGCAAAGGTTGATCATGTCCAGATGATAGTGTTGGATGAGGTAATATCTCTTCATTTGGCATTATACTATTCTGTACTTTCTGTGCTTTGCTTATAACTGCCAGTGAATGAAGCAAAAGCTGCTTATGTTTATGATCTAATAAACACATAAGCAATCAAATTAATTTGCTTATAAAATGTGTTTTACCCATTAGAGGGAGTAGATTATAGGCATTCATTGGAATTCTCCTTTTTGTCTTTTTCTTAGAGATAGCAGAGATTAGGTTTTATTTTAATTTTTTAGAAGAGGAGTGAATAACCTCAAAGCCAAATTTATTCTACATCTCTTTCTACTTGGCGATTAATTTTTAAAAGCATATAATATATATTGTCTCATTTTGTGCATACTATTTTGTACTGTTTGGTTATTAATCTCTGTTAGACGTATTATCTCACCATGTTATAAATGCCTTTTAAAAACTTATTAAATCTGTAGTCCTGGCATCTAGCCATGTTTTGTACATATACAGATGGTCCCTGACTTAAACGATGGTTCACTACGGTTTCTCAGTGGAAGTGATAAGCTTTCATTAGAAACCGTACTTTGAATTTTTAAGATTAATATTTTTCCTGGTTAGTAATATGCGATATGATATTCCCACGATGCTGGGCATCAGCAGCAAACTGCAGCTCCCAGTCAGCCACATGATCATTGAGGGCAGACAGCCGATACTGTACAGTATACGGTGTTGTCAAGTGATTTTGCCCAACTATAAGCTAAGTGGAGCATGTTTCAAGGAGGCTAGGCTAAGCGATGATGTTCAGTAGGTTTGGGTAATATTTTAACTTAGGATGAATTTATCAGAACATAATCCCATTGTAAGTCAAGGAGGATCTGTAGTGTATCAGTGTTAATGTTTTGACATGAGGTTATTTTCACATTTGGTTTGTGTTTTATTATTACTATTTTTTTGAGACAGACTCACTCTGTCACCCAGACTGGAGTGCAGTGGCGTGATCTCGGCTCACTACAACCTCTGCCTCCTGGCTTCAAGTGATCCTCATGCCTCAGCCTCCTGAGTAGCTGAGATTACAGATGTGTACTACCCACGCTTGGCTAATTTTTGTATTTTTAGTAGAGGTGGGTTTTCGCCATGTTGGCCAGGCTGGTCTTGAACTCCTAGCCTCAGGTGGTCCTCCTGCCTTGGCCTCCCAAAGTGCTGGGATTGCAGGCGTGAGCCACCACACCCGGCCTGGTTTGTGTTTTAGGTAACATTTAATTCAAATCAGGCTTTTATCTTTAAGTAATGAGAGATAACATTTATTAGTCACTGGGTACCAGCACTAAGTGCTGTACTTTTTTTTTTTTTTTTTTTTCATTTAATTTTTACAAGAAACCTATAAGGTAGGTATCCTGTCAAGTAGTTACGATAGTACGTAGACATCCAAATTTTAATTTGCTTATAAAGTATGTTTTACACTTCAGATGCAGTAGCTAGGCATTCGTAGGAATTCAGCGTTTGTCTTTTTCTTACAGGTGCCAGAGTTTAGGTTTAATTTTAAGAAGAGGAGTGGCTGGATAACTTGAAAGCCAAGTTTTTTCTTTTTTGTGTTTTTGTTTTGTTTTGGTTTGGTTTGGTTTTTTTTGAGACGGAGTCTCTTTGCCCAGGTTGGAGTGCAATGGCACGACCTCGGCTCACCTCAACCTCAACCTCGTTCAAGCGATTCTCCTGCCTCAGCCTCCCGAGTAACTCGGATTACAGGCATGTGCCACCATGCCCAGCTAATTTTGTATTTTTAGTAGAGACAGGGTTTCTCCATGTTGGTCAGGCTGGTCTTGAACTCCTGACCTCAGTGTTCTGCCTGCCTCAGCCTCCCAGTGTGCTGGGATTATAGGTTTGAGCCACCACACCTGACCTTAGCCACGTTTTTTCTAAATCCCTGTAAAGTAGTTACCACATTATGTAAACATCCAAATTTTAGTTTTACAATTTTACAGTTGTGGAAACTGAAGTACAGAGTAGTTCTGTAACATTCCCACACAGCTAAGAAATGAAGGAGGCAAGATTTCAACCTGGCAGTTTAGCTCCAGAACCTGTACTTTTTTTTGAGACAGAGTCTTGCTTTGTTGCCCAGGCTGGAGTGCAGTGATGTGATCTCGGCTCACCGCAGCCTCCACCTCCCAGGTTCAAGCAATTATTCTGCCCCAGCCTCCTGAGTAGCTGGGATTACAGGTGTGATCCACCACGCCTTGCTAATTTTTGTATATTTAGTAGAGATGGGGTTTCATCATGTTTGTCAGGCTGGTCTCGAACTCTTGGCCTCGTGATCCTCCTGCCTCGGCCTCCCAAAATGCTGGGATTACAGGCGTGAGCCATCGTGCCCAGCCAGAACCTGTACTTTTAAACACATACACCATACTACCTCTTTAATGAGAATCATCACATTAAAATTCTGTTGAGCTGGGCGTGGTGGTATGTGCCTGTAGTCCTAGCTACTCAGTAGGTCAGTAGGCTGAGGCAAGATGATCACTTGAGCCCAGGAGGTTCAGGCTGCATGCAGTAAGCTATGATTATGCCACTGCATTCCATCCTGGGTGACAGAGTGAAATGCTGTCTCTAAAAATTAATTAATTAAATTCTGTTACAGAAGGGGGGAGGTTTATCTGTGTAGTGTAGCATTTTTTTTCCCCTAGAAGATGGGGATCATAGATTCTGCCCCCTTATGCGTATTTGACTCTGCAGTGTTGGAGAGAATTTATTGTTTTCCACCAGGAACATTTCATGGATGCTTTTGTTGGATGATCCCTTATTATTTGACCATGTATTAACCAAAGACCTTAGACGTTATTTTATTGTTTTTAAAATTGTCTTTTCTTTCTACTGCAGGCAGATAAGTTGCTGTCACAGGATTTTGTGCAGATAATGGAGGATATTATTCTCACGCTACCTAAAAACAGGCAGATTTTACTATATTCCGCTACTTTCCCTCTTAGTGTACAGAAGTTCATGGTGAGTATAAATCTGTACTTGGAATCAGTGCCATCCTGTGACCTATGAGTATGTTTTTATTCATAATTACATCTTCCTATCTGTGAAAATACTTTATACTAATTATTTCAAGCCTTTGGCTCTTTCTTCAGTTGATCAATTAAAGATTTGTTTTACATAAATTAAATGACTTTTTAAGAAGGTTGTAATAGTAATTAATTAAATTCCTCATCTTTCACTTAGTTTTTGGTGTCATGATGACATAGCCATTGGTGCTAGCTGAATTGATTCCAGTATTATTCTATATACAAAATAGAGCTTGAGTATCGTAAACTGAAATCCAAAATACTGCAGAATTTGAAACCTTTTGAGCCACAAACATGATGCTAAAAGGAAATGTTCTTTTGATTTTGAATTTTCAAATTAAGGATGCTCAATCACTAAGTGTAATGCACATATTCCAAAATTAGAAAAAGTTTAAAACCTGAAACACTTTTGTTCCTAAGCATTTTGGATAAGGAATACTCAACCTGTAGTAACTTAGCTGCATTTTTGAGATCTTATATCTTAATTTATTTCTATCGAGTCTTGCGTGGTGGCTCAGGCCTGTAATCCCAGCACTTTGGGGAGCCAAGGTGGGCAGATCATAAGGTCAGGAGTTCGAGACCATCCTTGGCAACATGGTGAAACCCCGTCTCTACTAAAAATACAAAAATAAGTCTGTTGCGCCCCGTGCCTGTAATCCCAGCTACTCGGGAGGCTGAGGCAGGAGAATCACTTGAACCCAGGAGGTGGAGGTTGCAGTGAGTGGAGATGGTGCCACTACACTCCAGCCTAGGTGATAGCAAGACTCCATTTCAGGGCGGCGGGGGGAAGATTCTGTAGTGACAGATCATATATTTTGTTTTGAAGAGAAGTTGCATCCCTTATAGCAAGAGTTGATTAGACAGAAACCTATAGGGTGTATTTTGAATTTGAGATGAACTCTCATTTCATTTAAGAAGAAGAACCATCTTTTTTTTTTCCCTCCCCCAGAATTCCCATTTGCAGAAACCCTATGAGATTAACCTGATGGAGGAACTAACTCTGAAGGGAGTAACCCAGTACTACGCATATGTAACTGAGCGCCAAAAAGTACACTGCCTCAACACACTTTTCTCCAGGGTAAGAAGTAGGCTTCTGCTGTTGAATATTATCTCTCGAGTCCCAGTAAAACAGATTATTTCATCAGTTTTCCCACCATCTTCACTGTATAAAAGTTCATAGTGTTTCTGGCTTGGCGTGGTGGCTCATGCCTCTAATCCCAGCATTTTGGGAGGCTGAGGCAGGTGGATCATGAGGTCAGGAGTTCGAGACCAGCCTGGCCAACATGGTGAAACCCCGTCTCTACTACAAAAAAACAAAAAAACTAGCTGGGCGTGGTGGCGCATGCCCGTAATCCCAGCTACTTGGGAGGCTGAGGCAGGAGAATTGCTTGAACCCAGGAGGCAGAAGTTGCAGTGAGCCAAGATCGCACCATTGCACTCCAGCTCTGGGCGACAGAGCAAGACTCCATCTCGGGAAGGAAAAAAAAGATTTTTAAAAAATTCATAGTGTTTCCTAAAAGGCAGTTTTAGTTGTTGACCTAAAGTTGATACTAAATGATTAAGTCACAGATACACTTTTGAATAGTTTCTGAAATACTTAGACCTTTACTAGGGTTAATACTCATTTTTCACATATTCTGTATTTGTGAATTTGCTTAGTCACTAGAATTTATTTGTAACTCCAGAATTAATACTCTAGGCAGTTTAGCAGTCATTTGTGGACGTGTACAGTGTGGCAAAGAGTCTAAGTCACCTGACATGCACATTCCCAGCTGAGGTTGAAGAAGACAATGCTCTGTCCTCTTGTTTAGCTCTCATACTGTGAACAAGCGTCCTTTTCACTGTCTGTGCCATATTTTTCAAGTTTTTGTTGCTGATTTCACGGTTTTAATTGGTCCCTACTCATGGTGCTGAAGTGCTGCCCAGTGCTAGTGGCATTGGTTGTGAGTATATTAAAGAAGATATTCTTGGCTGGGCACGATGGCTCACACCTGTAATCCCAGCACTTTGGGAAGCCGAGGTGGGCAGATCACCTGAGGTCAGGAGTTCGAGACCAGCCTGACCAACATGCTGAAACCCCGTCTCTACTGAAAAGACAAAAATTAGCCAGGCGTGGTGGTGGGTGCCTGTAATCCCAGCTCCTCAGGAGGCTGAGGCTGGAGAATCACTTGAACCCAGGAGGTGGAGGTGCATTGAGCTGAGATTGTGCCATTGCACTCCAGCCTGGGCAACAAGAGTGAAACTCCATTTCTCTCTCTCTCTCTCTCTCTCTCACACACACACACACACACACACACACACACACACACAGGTATTCTTAAATGGAAAAACAAAACATAACTACTTGGAATCAGATAATCAATTGTATTACTCTTGTTGACAGTTATGTGGCCCTTAAGAAACATACTCTAATACAATAAATCTTGAATATTATTATATTCCATCTATTAAAGTACTTAGAATTTACCATCTCTCTCATATCGTGAGATTCTAAGTTTTAGACCATGTTAATGTTTCTTGTTTGCTGGTTAGTGTTTTCAGGATTTGGCAAACCAAATGAAGATTTTTATTTTTCTCATACTTATTTTTTCTGTGCTCAGCTTCAGATAAACCAGTCGATCATTTTCTGTAACTCCTCTCAGCGAGTTGAATTACTAGCCAAGAAGATTTCTCAACTGGGTTATTCTTGCTTCTATATTCATGCTAAAATGAGGCAGGTGAGTATAAAACTATAACTTGCACAAATTTAACAAGAAATCTCTTATTTTATTTTGTTTTAATGTTCTTTTAAATGTCCCGAGTTTAAGAATAAACTGTTCCTTAGTAGCCAAAGGACATTTCATTTTGACCTCCCTAAGGTTCATTTTCTAGCAATAAAATAGAGATAATGAGTTTAAGAAAATTAAGTTTAAATGAGTACTTTGTAAGCTGTCAGGCATAATACAAATGTAAAATTGTATTCTTCCCTTCATTCCCATGTTTAATTCTCTGTTTAATCCAGTAACCACTAGCCACATGTGGCCATTTAAATCACTTAAAATTAAAATAAAAAGTCAGTTTCTCAATCACAGCCACATTTCAAGTGCTTAGTTAGGCACGTGTTGCTGCTGGATACTGTATTGGAAGTGGAAGTACAGACACAAACATTTCCTTTATTACGGAAATTTCTACTGGACAGCAGTGCTCTGGATTTTTAAATATGGTCCCTCAGCTGGCTGATTTTTCTTTTTTCTTTACTGTTTGCCTTTAGAGAAAGATGCAATGTCTACATTTCAGAATTTGATTTAGCAAAAAATAATTTAAAACTAGCAAAATGACTTTTTGTTAACTACATTATGAAATTTCATAAGTAAACAGTTTCTGTAGATGAAGAGATCAATAACTTATTTGGTTTTGAAAGCAGCTTAATGTCATGGATCACTTATAAACAGATTTTGGGTAGAACTGATCGACTAGGAGAAATAATCATGGGAAATTTGGGGCTGTATATGAGTGCTAATCAAATGGAATAAATTGCTTTCTCCTAGGAACATCGAAATCGTGTATTTCATGATTTCCGAAATGGCTTATGCCGCAATCTTGTTTGCACTGGTAAGTATTTTTGTATTTCCTTTACCCAGTGTTTTTCTCCCAAGTTCTTTTTTGCTTTCTCTGTTCATATTACACAGTGCAACCTGTGACATAGTCCAGCACACCCTACCACTACTTCTAGGATTTCCAAAGTTGAAAATGAACTCTTGTTAGCTGCTGATACTGGGTTCCATATCTGAATCTTCAGAAGACTTATTCTGGCACTCATACCTCCTTTTTTTTTTTTTTTTGAGATGGAGTTTGTGTCACCCAGACTGTAGTGCAGTGGCACAATCTCAGCTCACTGAAATTTCCACCACCTGGGTTCAAGTGATTCTCCTGCCTCAGCCTCCCAAGTAGCTGGGATTGTGGGCGCCCGCTGCCACACCCAGCTAATTTTTGGTAGAGACGGGGGTTTCACCATGTTGGCCAGGCTGGTCTTGAACTCCTGACCTCAGCTGATCCGCCTGCCTCGGCCTCCCAAAGTGCTGGGATTACAGGTGTGAGCCACTGCGTCCAACAGTTGGGCTTTTAAAAATCATTACTTGCTTGCAAGGTTTCTTCAGATAAGTTCTTGAAGGACCAATACTGAAGGGCATATATAAAATTCCACCCCTTCGGGGGAGTGTGGTTTAATTGGAGAGATAAAAAGGTGTAAACATTAGGAGTCTAAGGAAACACCCACATACTTTTCCTATAAAGTGCCAGATAGTAAATTTTTTAGACTTTGCACATTAATTGGTCTTTATTACAGATACTCAGTTTTGCTGTTGTAGCTCAGAAGTAGCCTAGACAATACATAAACAAATGGGCATGGCTATATTGTAGTAAAACTGCTTACAAAATCATTCACTGGACTAGATCCACAAGGCAGTAAAGGTGACTTGCAAATGGAAAGTATGTATATAGTAAGTAATCCCAAGTGTTCATATCAGAGTAATATAATTGGCTGAGGTGGTTTGAGAAGAGATGGGATTTTAATTGGCTTTCTAGGCTAGATAAGTTTCAAACACAGGGATTAAGTTTTAGGGGACTGATGGTCAGATGGCTAAGAAGATAAGTTTGATAGAGAAGAAAAACAGATGTGTTAGGGAAGTAAATTAGGACAAAGCATAGCATGGAGGACTTTGTTGTTGTTGTTCTTGTTGCTGAGATGGAGTTTCGCTCTTGTTACCCAAACTGGAGTCCAGTGGCATGATCTCGGCTCACTGCAGCTTCCGCCTCCCAGGTTCAAGTGATTCTCGTGCCTCAGCCTCCCGAGGAGCTGAGACTACAGGCGCACACCACCGTGCCCAGCTAAATCTTGTATTTTTAGTAGAGGGATTGTTTCACCATGTTGGCCCGGCTAATCTCCAACTCCTAACCTCAAGTGATCCACCCACCTCTGCCTCCCCAAAGTGCTGGGATTACAGGTGTGAGCCACCAAGCCCTGCCTGGAAGACTTTGAATATCAGTCTATTTTTTTTTTATTAATTTTTTTGAGACGGAGTTTTACTCTTGTTGCCCAGAGTGGAGTGCAATGGTGTGATCTCGGCTCGTCACAACCTCCGCCTCCCAGGTTCAAGTGATTCTCCTGCCTGAGCCTCCTGAGTAGCTAGGATTACAGGCACCCGCCACCACACCCAGCTAACTTTTTTTTTTTTTTTTTTGAGACAGAGTCTCGCTTTATCGCCCAGGCTGGAGTGCAGGGGCCAGATCTCAGCTCACTGCAAGCTCCGCCTTCCGCGTTTACGCCATTCTCCTGCCTCAGCCTCCGAGTAGCTGGGACTACAGGCGGCCGCCACCACGCCCGGCTAGTTTTTTTTTTTTTAGTAGAGATGGGTTTCTTCATTTTGGTCAGGCTGGTCTCGAATTCCTGACCTCAGGTGATCCACTGACCTCCGCCTCCCAAAGTGCTGGGATTACAGGCTTGAGTGCACCCAGCCTCTTTTAGACACATTTTTTAAAACTTGCTTACAATTACTGGAAAAAAGTAACTTGTGAGCAGAAAGTTATTTATGATAATGTGATTATGAAAGGTAATGCCAGTAATATGCAAATGCATTTGAATAACTGAATTAAATTAATAAACTTAGGTTATGCTGTGTGTGTTAGAGAGTATTGTACTGAGAGACATTTCTAAATTGAAAGATAAAATGAAAATTATCTTTTTTTTTTTAAGATCTGTTTACCCGAGGTATTGATATACAAGCTGTGAATGTGGTAATAAACTTTGATTTCCCAAAGCTGGCCGAGACCTATCTCCATCGTATTGGAAGATCAGGTGAGGAAAAAAGACGTGATATTCTTGGTAGAAGTGCTTTCTTGAGACGCGTAATGACTAAATTTTGTTCCTTTGTGAAATAGAGTACAGTAGCTATGAGAACAGTGAATTAACACTAATTCAGTTGTTTGGTATTTAAGACTAATTTCTAATTCTTTAACATTTATTAAGAAAAGTTAAAAATAACTTTGCTTAATTTGAGATGAAATTAACAAATGAGAACTTCACTCATTAGATGGTATGGTCTGTGACTGTTTAATGTATATTTTATGACAATTTTTGACACAGATGAGTAGCCATTTTGTCATTTGAGAAAGGTAAAATAAAGTACTACTTTGGGCTGCAAAACCTGAAGTTGTAGGGAAACCTGTGTTTGAAGACCATTAAGAAGTTGTTTTGCATACTAAGAGTGGCACTGAACAGACTTATCAATCCTGTGTGGTTTTGCCACTGCTTGACTTGCACAGTTTGCATTGATTTTCATATTTTATTCATTAAAATTTTTAAACAATTTTTTTTAGGTCGCTTTGGTCATCTTGGCTTAGCCATCAACTTGATCACATATGATGATCGCTTCAACCTGAAAAGTATTGAGGAGCAGCTGGGAACAGAAATTAAACCTATTCCAAGCAACATTGATAAGAGCCTGTATGTGGCAGAATACCACAGCGAGCCTGTAGAAGATGAGAAACCTTAACAAGCATGTACGTCCCTGACAGAATAGCTAAGAGGAACCTTTAAATGCAGGAAATAAAAATCTTTCTTCGGGGAAATTTGATGTCACACCATGTATAATAGCAATAAAGGGTAAAAATACCAACTGGCATGAATGACAGTGAATAATATATCTTGTGGGAGGTTGTAGTCTTGTTAGAGAATCTGTAAATGTTGTTCTTGAATGCAGCTTCCTGAGTAATGTGGTAGGTTAGCAGTACTAAAATTCAGAGACCTAAAATAATGAAAGCAAAAAAGGGCCGGGCGCGGTGGCTCAAGCCTGTAATCCCAGCACTTTGGGAGGCCGAGACGGGCGGATCACGAGGTCAGGAGATGGAGACCATCCTGGCTAACACAGTGAAACCTCGTCTCTACTAAAAAATACAAAAAACTGGCCGGGCGAGGTGGCGGGCGTCAGTAGTCCCAGCTACTCGGGAGGCTGAGACAGGAGAATGGTGTAAACCCGGGAGGCGGAGCTTGCAGTGAGCTGAGATCCGGCCACTGCACTCCAGGCGACAGAGCGAGACTCCGTCTCAAAAAAAAAAAAAAAAGGCAAAAAATAATCTTTTCAGCAGTTTGTTTTCTTTTGAGACAGGGTCTTGCTGTCATCCAAGCTAGAGTGCAGTGGTGCAATCATAGCTCACTGCAGCCTAGTTCTGCTGGGCTCCTGAGTAGCTGGAACTGTAGGCACATGCCACCACACCTGGCTAGTATTTTAAATTTTTGGTAGAGACAAGGTCTTGCTTTGTTGCCCAGGCTGGTCTAGAACTCCTGAACTTCAGCAATCCTCCTGCCTTGGCCTCCCAAAGTGTTGGAATTATAGGCTCAAACCACTGTGCCTGGCCTTTTCGGCAGTGGCAGGGGCGATTTGTTTTTTTTTGTTTTTTGAGACAGTCTTGCTCTGTTGCCCAGGCTGGGGTACAGTGGCACAATCATGGCTCACTGCAACCTCTGCCTCCTGGGTTCAAGCGATTCTGGTGTGCCTCAGCTTCCCAAGTAGCTGGAATTACAGGCATGCTCCACAATGCCCAGCTAATTTTTGTACGTTTTAATAGAGATGGAGTTTCACCATGTTGGCCAGACTGGTCTCGAACTCTTGACCTCAAGTGATCTACCCGCCTCGGCCTCCTAAGTGCTGGGATTACAGGCATGAGTCCCCGCACTCTGCCAGCAGTTTTGAATATGAAAAGTATTTACATTTCTGAAAATGTAAAATGTTTTTAGCATTTATTCTTAATTTCTAGGAAGTACGTTAGTAACTCTGGTAAAACTATCCATAATAACCTTATTACCAAATGTTTAATCAGATTATGAGGATGGCCGTCTTTTTAAAATACCCACTCTGGGCCGGGTGCGGTGGATCACACCTGTAATCCCCAGTAAACTTTGGGGAGGCTGAGGTGGGATCACGAGGTCAAGAGATCAAGCCATCCTAGCCAACATGGTGAAACCCTGTCTCTACTAAAAATACAAAAATTAGCCAGGCTTGATGGCACACACCTATAGTCCCCGCTACTCAGGAGGCTGAGGCAGGAGAATCACTTGAACCCAGGAGGTGGAAGTTACAGTGAGTCAAGATCATGCCACTGCACTCCAGTCTGGGTGACAGAGCTAGACTCTATCTCAAAAAAAAAAAAAAAAAAGAAAAGCCACTCAGGCTGGGCTCAGTAGCTCATGCCTGTAATCCCAGCACTTTGGGAGGCTGAGGTGGGTGGGTTACCTGAGGTCAGGACTTCAAGACCAGCCTGGCCAACCTGGTGAAACCCTGTGTCCACTAAAGATACATAAAATTAGCCAGGCATGGTGGTGGGCGCCTGTAATCCCAGCTACTCAGGAGGCTAAGGGAGGAGAATCTCTTGAACTTGGGAGGCAGAGGTTGCGGTGAGCCAAGGTCAGGCCATTGCACTCCAGCCTGGGCAGTAAGAGCGAAACTCTGCCTCATAAGTAAATAAACCCACTCTGATTTCCCAGGCAATAAGGGTGAAACTCTGTCAAACGCATAAATAAATAAAATACCCACCCTTGATTTCCTGGACAACCTATTCTCCATCTTTTCTTATTTTTATTAAGATGGGGTCTCACTGTGTTGCCCCGGCTGGTCTCAACCTCCTAGGTTCAAGTGATCCTCCCACCTTGGCCTCCCAAAGTGCTGGGATTATAGGCGTGAGCCACCACACCTGGCCTCTATCATCTTTTGATGACTATTGGGCTCTAGTTAGAAATGCACGAAACAAGGCTCAGCTTTAAGCAAGATAGGTTGTTACAGTATTTCCTAAATCTGATTTGACAAAGGATAGTTTCCAAATTATAGGTGAACATCTTACCTATTTAAGTAACCTAATATTACTTAAAATTTTTGTTTCTTTCTTTTTTAAATAGAGACAGGGTTTCACCATGTCGACCAGGCTGCTCTCAAACTCCTGACCTCAGGTGATCTGCCCACCTCAGCCTCCCCAGAGTGCTGAGATTACAGGCAGGAGCCACCTCACCCAATCAATTGTTACTTAAATAATTTTTGAATTGCTCTTTACTCTTTTTTCCTTAAGTTAAACATCAAACACAAACCCCTGGACAAGCATAAAACTAGCCAATGTTTGCTAGTACTTTGGCAGAGTATTCAGTTTGTTTAAGGTGTAATTTTTTCCCCCTGATTTAATTGTTATGAGTGAGGGTTGCCTGCTGTCAGAACATTCACATTCATTCAGGCCCCCAATCTGTCTCAGAGTTGCCTACCAGAAATTATTTAATCCTATAACCAGTAGATTCTGTAGTAGGCACAGGGTCAGTAGAAACTACTAGAAAAGAGCATTTGGGATGAGAATTGTGAAAACCTATGTATCCTAGTTTGTGTTGCTTTCAAAATGTTAATTTTATATTCCCTTTTTCTGTAGGCTTTGACAAACTACAAAAGGCTCGTTTGGATCTGTGACACATCGTTTTGGGGGGAATGCTCTTCTCTTTGTGGGTTTTCATCTTTTATTTTGGAACTACGAAGACTAAAAGAGCTCAGACATTTTTTCTTTTAACTGGTGAAGAGAAAAAGGCTGAAAAGAAGGAATATACCTTTTTTGTTCCACTTGTTTGCACTGTGTGCTGACTGAACATTAGTTGCACTAACTGCTGGTTTTTAAAAAATGTTTTCTGGGGAAAGGGGACAAGGAAGGAAAAGAAAGAAGAGAAGGGGAGAAACCCTAAAAAGAGAAGAATCTTAATGAACACACAAGCTTGTCTATGATTTCAAAATTCTCCAACAGCTGACTCTCGAGTGCATTTCAACTTCTCCCTGATTACTCATCCGTTTTTTAAGCCTGAAGAGCTTATTACTTATTTGTGCGAAGTGCCTTATGCTATGAGACCATTCAGAATATCATCTTTTAGACACAGCCCGAGGAATCAACAATAGTAACTCTTTCTTTCCTTTTTTTTCTTTTTCTTTTAAAAAATGTTGTCTTTTCATTTTGGTTTCAAGTTGAAGTCTCTTCCCTTTCTACCCAATACTCAAGCCCAGGGCTAGAAGTTGAAACTTACTAGTAATGTTAAACTTTTTTTTTTTTTTTTCTGTGGAGGAGTTGATATGCAACTGCAGTTCATCCGCACTGTAAATACATGTATTTAAAAAAAAAAAATCCCAAGTAAAAGTTTCTTCTGGGCTGAGTAGATAAAACATCATCGTTCCCAAAGGAAAGAGCAGTCTATCATTGCAGGAGCCATATGACAAGCCTTTGTGCTCTATAGCAGACACTAAAGACTGGTTTACATACGCCTCCAGTAGCAGTATGGCACTTGATGTGTAGACGTGTCAGAGCCTTGACCCTCTTTCCTCTGTGGCAAAGTGTGTCCCATAGAAAATTGGGTGTGTATACTTGTATAAACTTTGTAAATAAGTTTTTTTTCTGGGTTCATATATATATATATATATATATATATATATACACGTTTTTTTTTTTTTTTT
>NW_016807677.1:83892-87701 GCF_001698545.2 Rhinopithecus bieti
TTTTTTAATTTTTTTTTTTTTAATAGGGGTGGGAGGGAGGGTACTTTGCCCCAAAAGGGTGGGTGTCTGCACTAAGGATTTAGAAACACTTTGGAAGCTCATAACCTCATCAGAAATTGCCTTTAGCCACACTCCTGACCTTCTAGATGAGTAACAAAAAATGAAATAAGTTCTTGGGAATTAAGCCATGTTATTTTAATTTGCTATTTTTTCAACGTTCTTGGTATCTTTAAATTTGTTATTGTGGAATCATTTTCTTGCCAAATACCTTTATCAAAATTATTGGCTTCATGAGAGCTGAAGTAAGTCATCTTTTTGGTGAACTTGAGTGGACTTCTGTGAGATAGCAGTTGTACATTATATCTCTAAAGATAGTTTTTTAAAACTCCCAAAGAAAATCTACTCTCCTTTCTGATCTAAAAACTCATCTTTGGAGTAAAGAGTTAAGTGTCCGAAGGTTGTCACAGTTCATGAGGTCAGAGGGAGCTAGCCTGGCACCTGGACTCTGCCCCTCCACAGCTGACAGATTCCAACAGAAGTGTATTTAAATTCTCCAGTAGACAATGCTGGGCAAGGGAGGGGGTAGGGCTGGGTTATTAAGATACAGGCTGCTGTGTTTTAACCATTGGTTGTGGGGAAAGGGGTGCCTGGAGAAAACAAAGTCACTGTTCCCTTTTTTGAAACAAAGGAAAAAAATTATTTTTTGTTCAGTAAAAATGGTAGAGAATTCCAATGTCCCTAGCCACAAGGGACCAGTTCCACTGAGAAGTGAACAGTGGGAACTCAAAGAATTTCTGAAACATCGGGGAAGGGAAAATTGGCTTTTCTTAATTGGCAGATGTTCCAGTGGGGCTCTGTTTTTGTTGGGATGTGTTATGTTGTATGTACACATATATGGACCAGAGTCTGCTGAGTTGATAAGGTTCAAAAAATATGGTAAAATCTTGGTTTTTGTTAATTTATCTCAATAAAAACCCACTGGAACTCCAAATGTGTGTGTGGTATGTCCTTAGTAGCATCTGTGCGCATAGGAATCTGAGCGTTTTGCTCACGTAATTCATACTGTCAAGCAGTCAGACATTTCTCAACACATCATTGCTGTGAAGCCCAGGTTAATTCAGAGCCCCTTCATCTGTTCTAGATACTGTTCTACCGTGCTGTCAGATTTCACACCCTAAATGGAGAACCAAGATAATCAGTTGGGAAGAGGGGAGATGTCCGTAATATGTCCAAATATATCAGTAATTATCACCTCCTACAATTGTTCTCAGATGTAAAACTGAACATACCCCAATAGTACATCTAACAGTATGAACAGAATTCACACTGGGAACTACAAACCACTGATGAAATAAAAGATCTAAGTTGGGAAAAGCAGACACTTGAAGCTGAGCACACCACTCACTACCTCTCTACCCAGAGAAATGCTTAAGTATAACAGAAAATACAGTCAGTCCCCTGTATCTGGGTTTTCACATAGTCAACTGCAGACCAAAAGTGTTAAGCTTAGAATGGTTGGGTCTGTACTGAGGATGTACAGATTTTTCTTGTTCCCTAAACTACAGTGTAACAACTATCTACATAGCACTTACTGTACTAGATAGGACTAATCTGGAGATGACAAAGTATACAAGATGATGTCCAGAGATTATATGCAAACACTACATCACTTTAGGGACTTGAGCATCTGAGGGTTTGCGTATTTGCAAGGGAGGGTGGAATCCTGGAACCAACCCCCATGGATACCAAGGGACAAACAACTATGTGCAATATGTATATGCTGACGCTGCAAAATAAACTGACAGAAAAAATAAGACCTAGATAAATGGAGATGCCATGGTTCACGGACTGGAAGAATAAATCTGAGTTTCACCAATTTGGTCTAGAGGGTCAGTGCATTTCCAGTCAATCCCAATGGGCTTTTTTGTAAATACCCACAAGCTGCTTCTATAAAATATATGTGGAATGCTGGGTGTGGTGGCGTTCACCTATAGTCCCAGCTACTCAGGAGGATAAGATAGGAGGATCACTGGAGCCCGGGGGTTCCAGGCCAGCCCGGGCAACATAGTGAGACCTTCTCTCTAGTAAAATTTATGTGGGAAGGCAAATTATGCCATAACAATTTTGTAATAGGAAGAAATTGGAGGAGTCGCTACCTGATTTGGACTCAATATAGATGCAGTAACATATTGTTGGCAAAAGGATAGACATGTGCGAACAGAATAGCCCAAAAATATACCTGCACAAATATAATTGATTTTTGACAGTGCAAGGCCATTCAATGAAGAAAAGATAGTCTTCAATAAGTGATACTGAATATGTTACAAAAACAAAAATCTTTCATCCATTCCTTGTGCCTTCTATAAAAACCCAAAATGGATCATACGACCAGGCACGGTGGCTCACGCCTGTAATCCCAATACTTTGGGAGGCCAAGGCGAGCAGATCACTTGAGGCCAGGAGTTCAAGACCAACCTGCTGAACATTGCAAAACCCCACCTCTACTGAAAATATAAAAATTAGCTGGGCGTGGTGGTGGGCGCCTGTAGTCCCAGGTACTTAGGAGGCTAAGGCACAAGAATCGCTTGAACCCGGGAGAGGGCAGTTGCAGCGAGCCAATATTGCACCACTACACTCCAGCCTGAGTGACACAGCAAGACCCTGTATCAAGAAAAAGAAATGGATCATAGACCTAAAAGTAGAACATTGAACCAAAATTTCTAGAAGGAAAAGAATCTGTGACCTGGAATTAGAATTTAGTTCAAGTAAATTCAGAAGTTAAGGAGAAAGCTGGGCCCAGTGGCACACACCTGTAGTCCCAGCTACTCGGGACGTTAAGTCTGGGGGATCACTTGAGTCCCTGGAGTTCAAATCCAGTTTGGGCAACGTAGTGAGACCCTGTATGTGTCTCTCTGTCTCTCTCTCCTCTCTCTCTCCTGTCTCAAAAAAAAAAAAAAAAGTCGTTAAGGAGACTTCAAAGATTTACAGATTGTACATTGGAAAAGTACATTGGCCAGTTGCAGTGGCTCACACCTGTAATCCCAACATTTTGGGAGGCTAAGGTGGGGTATTACTTGAGGTCAACGGTTTGAGACCAGCCTGGCCAACATGGTGACACCCTGTCTCTACAAAATGCAAAATTGGCCGGATGCAGTGGCTCACACCTATAATCCCAGCACTTTGGAAGGCCAAGGCAGGCAGATCACGAGGTCAGGAGCTCGAGATGAGCCTGGCCAACATAGTGAAACCCCATCTCTACTAAAATACGAAAATTAGCCAGGCATGGTGGCACATGCCTGTAGTCCCAGCTGCTCAGGAGGCTGAGGAAGGAGAATGACTCAAACCCGGGAGGCGGAGGTTGTGGTGAGCCGAGATCACGCCACTGCACTCCAGCCTGGGCAACAGGATGAGACTGTCTCAAAAAATAAAAAATAAAATAAGCCGGGCATGGTGGTGGGCACCTGTAATCCCAGCTACTGGGGAGACTGAGGCAGAGAATTGCTTGAACCTGACAGGCGGAGGTTACAGTGAGCCGAGATTGCACCACTGCACTCCAGCCTAAGTGACAGAGCGAGACTCCATCTCAAAAAAAAGAAAAAAGAAAAAATCAGCCAGGTGTGGTGGCGTGCACCTGTAATTTCAGCTGTTCAGGAGGCTGAGGCAGGAGAATCATTTGAACCCAGGAGGCGGAGGTTGTACCGAGCCAAGATCATGCCAGTGCACTCGAGCCTGGGCAGAGTGAGACTATGTCTCAAAAAAAAAAAGTCGGCCGGGGCCAGTGGCTCAAGCCTGTAATCCCAGCACTTTGG
>NW_016807677.1:90005-127489 GCF_001698545.2 Rhinopithecus bieti
TTTTAGACAGAGTCTTGCTCTGTCGCCAGGCTGGAGTGCAGTGGTGCGATCTGGGCTCACTGCAATCTCCGCCTCCCGGGTTCAAGGGATTCTCCTGCCTCAGCCTCCCAAGTAGCTGGAACCACAGGCGCCCGCCACCACGCCCGGCTCATTTTTTGTATTTTCAGTAGAGACGGGGTTTCACTACTTTGGCCAGGACGGTCTCGAACTCCAGACCTCGTGGTTCGCCCTCCTCAGCCTTTCAAAGTGCTGGGATTACAGGCGTGAGCCACCAGGCCCAGCCTTCTAGCCTTTCTCAAAAGGGCTTGTGACTATTTACCAGGGTGACAAGGGAAGAGGAAATAAATAGACGTTTGAGGACTACTGTAGACCCAAAATAATACGACTCAGAGTAAAGACTATGCTGGTCAAGTAATCCATGGAGTTTTGGCTTGGGTCCATCTCACGGTTGGCCTAGTGGGTCCCTGAACCCAAGTCCACACAGCATAGTGGGAATTGACAGCCTCAGCAACTAACAGAATCCCCAATTTAGTTCCCTGACCCATGAAATAAGGAATAGTATGATAGAAAAGGTTAAATGGAAGACAGCAGAACTGCCTCTATCAAAGTAGTAAACCAAAAACATTACTGCGTTCCTGAAAAGACTGAAGCGCTTTGTACCATCAACAAAGACTTAGAAAGTGCCGGATGGTGGTTCCTACCATTGCTCCATTCAACGCACATATTTTGTTTGTTCAGAAGATAAAGGGATCATCGAGAATGACAGTGGATTATTGTAAACTTAATCATGTGGTGACTTCAATGCAATCTGCTGTCCCAGATACTGTGTTTTGTTTGTCTTTTTACTGAAGCAAATCAACACCCCCTGCCACCTGGTATGTAGCTATCAATGTAGTGAACATGGTTTTTTTTCAGACCTGATAGTAAACACTGCCAAAAGCCATTGTCCTTCAGCTAGCAGGACCAGCAATACAACTTCGTTGTCCTGTGTCGGGGCTCTATTATCCCTCTACGTGGTGTGCAGAGACCTTCATCACCTCTAAATTCTATGGGGTATCATGCTGATCCACAATATCATGGACGTGGTAAGCAGGACGCAGCATCTACCCTGGATACATTCGTGAAACTCAAGCCTGCCAGAGGATAGAAAATAAATCCAACAAAAAATCACAGACCTGCCTCCTCAGTGAAATCTCTGGGGATCCAATGGGCTGGGCCATGTTGCAATAATTCCTTTCTAGGTAAAGGACAAATTGCTGCATTGGCCCCTCCTGCCACTCAGAAAGAGGCACAATGCTTAGTAGGCCCCTTTGGATTCTGGAGGCAATATGTACTTTATTTGGCTGTGGTACTTCAACCTATCTGTTGAGAAATCTGAATTGCTGCCATTTTTAAGGGTGGCCCAGAACAAGAGAAGGCTCTGAAACAGGTCCAGGTTGCATTACAGGGGGCTCTGCCACTTGTGTCTTATGGTCTGGCCGAAGTGTCTCCGAAATGCTTATATGGAGCCTTTGAAAGGCTTTTTTAGATGCATGGTAGCACAGACCTTTAGGAATTTAAAGAAAAGCTATGCCACCTTCTACAGGTAACATTCTCCTTTTTTTCCCCCTTTTAAATATATAATTATTCTTTAGCATAGTGATGGGGGCTTGCTATGTTGCTCAGGTTGGTCTTGAACTCCTGGGCTCAAGAGATCCTCCCATCTCAGCCTCCCAAAGTGCTGGGATTACAGGCATGGGCCGCTGCACCCAGCCTTTTGAGAAGCAGCTTCTGGTTGCTATCAGGCCTTATTAGAGCCTGGACTCTTGACTGAGAGTTAGCAAGTTACCATATAACTGGAGCTGCCCATCATGAACTGGATGTTGCTTGGCCCATCAGGTTATAGGGCAACTTTGGGTTCTGCTGGTCCAGAGGTCTGAGCTCCTAAGAGAGGAATATCTTTGTCAGGGAACTCAACAGTGGTTCCATTACATTGAAAATTGAGACAGCCATGTGCCTATTTTGGGCTTTTGATGCTAATGAACCAACAAGCAAAGCACTGTTGTGATGATTGATGCTGATTTGGAAGGTGAAATTGTGTCATGACCACATAAAGAAAATAAGGAAGAATATATCTGGAATGCAGTCGATCCCTCAGAGCTACCATAAATGTGATAAATGTTGATGGAAAATGACAACAACTAGGTAGGCTGTACTACTAACAGATCCTTCAGGAATGAAGTTTAGGATCTTATCACCAGGCAAGGAATCAGGACTAGCCAAGATATTTGCAGAAAGCAAAGGAAATGCAGAATGGGTGGTGGAAGAAGGCAGTTATAAATACCATTTACGACCACATGACCACTTGCAGAAATGAGGATTATTATACTTATGAGTATTTCTTCCTTATTTTATTATAAATCTTGAAAGTATATATGAACCAATTCTTTCCTTTTCCTCCCCTCCAATTCTCCTACTATCTAAGATAAGATGTATTAGCAAAGTTTAACCGCGGCCAGGCACAGTGGCTCACACCTGAAATCCCAGCACTTTGGGAGGCCAAGGTAGGTGCATCACTTGAGGTCAGGAGTTCGAGACCAGCCTGGCCAACATGACAAAACCCCATTTCTACTAAAAATACAAAAATTAGGCAGGTGTAGTGGCATGCACCTGCAGTCCCAGCTATTTGGGAGGCTGAGGCAGGAGAATTGCTTGAACCTGGAAGGTGGAGGTTGCAGTGAGCCAAGATTACACCACTGCACTTCAGCCTGGGTGACAGAGTGAGACTCTGTCTCAAAAAAGAAAAAAAAAGGATTTTCTTAAGCTGGAGGCAAATGGGAATCAACAGGGGCAGGAAAAAAAAGGCTTCCCATGGAGCTTCCCTCTTCAACTTAAAGCAGAAACTTCTGGGAAATTCCCTCGCCTAGGGAAGTTTCATAATCATGAAGAAGAGGGAAAGTCAGTTGAGTTGGAGCTGTATAAATAATCCTTATCTTCCATTAGTTTCCCCCATACATTTATCTTCCCACAGTTTTCTGCCCGTTCAAGCCTAAAGCCCTTTTTCTTTGTCTTAACTCTTATCTATAAATGTATTGTTCTTTGCTAAGATGTGATACAAGTCCAAATTCTAACCATCCCTTTGGGTTGTTCGCCACTGAGTTTTCTGCCTTGTGACATGCGCTGCATGCATTGACAAACTGTTTTCTCTTGTTAATCTGTTTTGTCAGTCTAATTTGCTACGCGCTAGCCAACGAACCTAAGATAGGTAAAGGAAAAAGAAGATTTTGTCTCCCCTACGAAGTGAAGCAGCAGGCACCACAATCTGAAGCTCATCATCGTTAGTGGTGATGAGCGACAGATGTAGATGTGGCAGAAGGTTCTGGTTTCTCCTTGCTCTTTTCCCTGCTCCATGTCCTCATACTTGCTTTGTGTCCAGCTCTTGCCCCTTTTTGCAATGCCAGACCTACTGCCAGACATTTGGCTGTGAATTCACAGAGACTATAGATAAAAAGAGACAAGCTCTCACGGTCTTCTGCCCCAGTACCCTGTGTGATCCCAACACAGCAGCTGGATGTGTCTCACTTGCAGATTTCCCTGAAAGCATTAACTTGTGCACCCAAGCTACTGTTTCACGAGAGCCAGTTCGTGATTTTCCCTTGGCTTCCTAGCATCCTCATTGGGCCATGACTTCTCCAGGCTGTCTTACATTAGTTATTTCATCTTGGCAGGAAGTGGAAGGCAGAAGTCTTTCTCTCCCCCACAACTGGATGTTCTTTTTTTTTTTTTTTTTTTGAGAGACGGAGTCTTTCTCTGTCACCCAGGCTGGAGTGCAGTGCTGCGATCTTGGCTCACTGCAACCTCTACCTCCTGGGTTCAAGGGATTCTCCTGCCTCAGCTTCCCAAGTAGCTGGGACTACAGGCGTGTGCCACCATGCCCAGCTAATCTTTGTAATTTTTTAGTAGAGATGGGGTTTCACTATGTGTTGGTCAGGCTGGTCTCGAACTCCTGATTGCACGTGATCCACCTGCCTCGGCCTCCCAAAGTGCTGGGACTACAGACGTGAGCCACCTTGCCCAGCCTTTATGGGTATTTTGTTTTGTTTTGTTTGAGACAGGGTTCTCGCTCTGTCAGGCCACAGTACAGTGGTAAGATCTCAACTCACTGCAACCTCCACCTCCCGGGTTCAAGTGATTCTCTTGCCTCAGCCTCCCAAGTAGCTGGGACTACAGGTGCGTGCCACCACACCTGGCTAATTTCTCTGTATTTTTAGTAGAGATGAGGTTTCACCATGTTGGCCAGGCTGGTCTAGAACTCCTGACCTCAGGTGATCTGCCCACCTCAGCCTCCCAAAGTGGTGGGATTACAGGCATGAGCCACTGCAACCCACCTCAACTCAATGCTTTTTTTTTTTTTTGAGATGGAGTCTCGCTGTGTCACCAGGTTGGAGTGCAGCAGTGCTATCTTGGCTCACTGCAACCTCCGCCTCCCGGGTTTAAGCAATTCTCCTGCCTCAGCCTCCCGAGTAGCTATGATTACAGGTGTGCACCACCATGCCCAGCTAATTTTTGCATTTTTAGCAGAGATTGAGTTTCACCATGTTGCCCAGGATGGTCTCGATCCTCACCGCACCCAGCCTAACTGAATGCTTTTAAGAGCACCCATGTCACCTCTTCAACACTCTGCTGCTTAGATTTCCTCCACCAGATACCCTAAATCATCTCTCTCAAGTTCAAAGTTCCACAGATGTCTAGGGCAGGGACAAAATGCCATCAGTCTCTTTGCTAAAGGAAAGTAAGAGTCACCTTTATTCTACTTCCCAACAAGTTCCTCATCTCCATCTGAGACCACCTCAGCCTGGACTTCATTGTCCACATCACTATTAGCATTTTGGTCAAAGCCATTCAACAAGTCTCTAGGAAGTTCCAAACTTTCCCACATCTTCCTGCCTTCTTCCAACCCCTCCAAACTGTTCCAACTTCTGCCTGGTACCCAGTTCCAAAGTTGCTTCCACATGTTTGGGTATCTTTATAGCAGCACCCACTCCCAGTACCAATTTATTGTATTAGTCTGTTCTCATGCTGCTATGAAGAATTACCTGAGACTGGGTAATTTATAAAGAAAAGAGGTTTAATTGACTCACATTCCACATGGCTGGGGAGGCCTTAGGAAACCTACAGTCATGGCAGAAGACACCTCTTCACAGGGTAGCAGGAGAGAGAATAAGTGCCAAGTGAACAGGAAAGCCCCTTATAAAGCCATCAGACCTCTTGAGAACTCATTCACTACTACGAGAATAGCATGAGGGAAACCGGCCCATGATTCAATTACCTCCACCTGGTCTTGCCCCGACACATGGGGATTATTACAATTCAAGTTGAGATTTGGATGGGGACACAGAGCCAAACCATATCACCAATCAAGCAAGAAGAGCACTAAGTGAAATATTCAATGTCTTCAGAGAGAAAAAGCACCAAACTAGAATTCTGTACCTTGTGCAATTACCCTTCAAAAGTAGACTTTTTCAGACAAAGAGAACTTGAGGAAATTTATTGCCAATAGACCTGCCTTGAAAGAAGTGTTTTAAAAAGTTTTTTAGAGAGAAGGAAAATAATATAGGTCAAAAATTTGCATCTATATAAAGAAATGGGCTGGGTGCGCTGGCTCACACTTGTAATCCCAGCACTTTGGGAGGCCGAGGTGGGCAGATCACTAGGTCAGAAGTTCAAGACCAGCCTGAGCAACATGGTAAAACCCCGTCTCTACTAATAATGCAAAAATTAGCTGGGTGTGGTGGCGTGCACCTGTAATCCCAGCACTTTGGGAGGCCAAGGCGGGTGGATCATGAGGTCAGGAGATCGAGACCATCCTGGCTAACATAGGGAAACCCCATCTCTACTAAAATACAAAATTAGCCGGGCGTGGTGGCAGGCACCTGTAGTCCCAGCTACTCGGGAGGCTGAGGCAGGAGAATCACTTGAAACATGGGAGGTGGAGGGAGGTTTTGGTGAGCCGCGATTGTGCCACTGCACTCCAGCCTGGCAACAGAGCAAGACTTTTTAAAAAAAAAAAAAAAAAAAAAAGAATTAACTGGGCATGGTGGTGCATGCCTGTAGTCCTAGCTACTCACGAGGCTGAGGTGAGACAATTGCTTGAGCCTGGAAGTCAAGACTACAGGAAGCCGTGATTGCACCACTGCACTCCAGCCTGGGTGACAGAGCAAAAGCCTGTCTCAAAAAGAAATGCCAGATCTTCCCTGGTATAAGATTGTCAAGAAAGGATTCCTAAGGCCCCAGAAAATGGGTTTGGTAGGATGGCTTCATTATACTCTACCTGCTGTTACCGGAAAGGGGTCCCAATCCAGACCCCAAGAGAAGGTCCTCTGATTTTGCACAAGAAAGAATTCAAGGTTTTCTGGGCGCAGTGGCTCACACCCTTAATCCCAACACTCTGGGAGGCCGAGGCAGGTGGATCACAAGGTCAGGAGTTCGAGACTAGCCTGGCCAATATGGTGAAACCCCGTCTCTACCAAAAACACACAAAAAATTAGCCGGGCGTGGTGGCACACGCTTGTAATCCCAGCTACTCAGGAGGCTGAGGCAGGAGAATTGCTTCAACCTGGGAGGCGGAGGTTGTGGTGAGCCGAGATCGTGGCACTGCACTCCAGCCTGGGCGACTCCATCTCAAAAAAAAAAAAAAAAAAAGAAAGAAAAAAATTCAAGGTGAATTCATAAAGTGAAAGCAAGTTTATTAAGAAAGTAAAGGATTAAATGAATGGCTACGCCATAGGCTCATCAGCGGCATGGGCTGCTCAGCTGTTTATACTTACTGTTACTTCTTAATTATATGCTAAACAAGGAGTCCATTATTCATGAGTTTTCTGGGAAAGGGGTGGGCAATTCCCAAACTGAGGATTCTTCCCCTTTTAGACGATATAGGGTAACTTCCTGATGTTGCCATGGCATTTGTAAACTGTCAAGGTGCTAGTGTCTTTTAGAACACTAATGCATTATAATGCATTATAATTAGCATATAATTAGCAGTGAGGACGACCAGAGGTCACGTTCATCACCTACTTGGTTTGGGTGCGTTTTGGCCAACTTCTTTACTGAAACCTGTTTCTGATGACGAAGCTCCTGGCCTTTGCCACTCAGCATCTCCATGATTCCTGCTGAAATTAGAGAACCCGGTTTCAACATCCCTGTTGTTATCTCCAACTGCTATCCTGGCTATCACACAGATCTCTTTTAGGATGCTGGTGCTGGCCTCACCAGTAGCTTCTTAGTGCCTCAGGGAAGGGTTTTTCATTTTTATTTGTTTTTTAGCCCTCCAGAAAGTACAGGTGTCAGAGGCGTTTGAACCAGAGTGACCCCATCTTGAATGGGTCTGGGCAAAATGAGGCTGAGACCTCCTGGGCTGCACTCCTAGGAAGTTCAGGCATTCTTTTTTTTTTTTTTTGAGACGGAGACGGAGTCTCTGTCGCCCAGGCTGGAGTGCAGTGGCGCCATCTCGGCTCACTGCAAGCTCCGCCTCCCGGGTTCACACTATTCTCCTGCCTCAGCCTCCCGAGTAGATGGGACTACAGGCACCCACCACCTCGCCCGGCTAGTTTTTTTGTTTTTTTTTTTTGTAGAGACGGGGTTTCACCGTGTTAGCCAGGATGGTCTCGATCTCCTGACCTCGTGATCTGCCCGTCTCGGCCTCCCAAAGTGCTGGGATTACAGGCTTGAGCCACCGCGCCCAGCCTGAAGTTCAGGCATTCTAAATCACAGGATGGGATGGGAGGTCAGCACAAGATGCAGGTCACAAAGACCTTGCTGATAAAACAGGTTGCGGTAGCTGGGCGCGGTGCCTCAAGCCTGTAATCCCAGCACTTTGGTAGGCCCAGGCAGGTGGATCACAAGGTCAGGAGTTTGAGACCAGTCTGACCAACATGGTGAAAATAAAATTAAAAATTTTATTAAAAATACGAAAATTAGCTGGGTGTGGTGGCACACATCTGTAATCCCAGCTACTCAGGAGGCTGAGGCAGGCGAATTGCTTGAACCTGGGAGGCGGAGGTTGCAGTGAGCTGAGATCACGCTATTGCATTCCAGCCTGGGCGACACAGCGAGACTCCATATCAAAAAATAAAAATAAAAAACATAGGGGAAAAAGCAGGCAGGAGGGGAAAGGGAAAACTTGAAAGAAAAAAAAAAGAGGGAGGATATGGTCACTTTCTTTTGCAGCTTTGATTAGGCTCACTGAATCCACATGTTGCACAGGATAAAAAGGGGGCAGAAGGTGGGCCGTGGTGGCTCATGCTTGTAATACTAGCACTTTGGGAGGCCGAGGCAGGAGGATCACCTGAGGTCAGGAGTTTGAGACCAGTCTGGCCAACAAGGCGAAATGCCATCTATACTAAAAATACAAAAATTAGCTGGGCGTGGTGACGAATGCCTGTAATCCCAGCTACTGGGGAGGCTGAGGCAGTAGAATGGCTTGAACCCGGGAGGCAGAGGTTGCAGTGAGCCAAGATCGTACCACTGCACCCCAGCCTGGGTGACAGAGCAAGACTCTGTCTCAAAAAAAAAAAAAAAAGGGGGTGGGTGGGTAGAAGGAACAGTCAATTCTGTATTCATCTCATGTGGTAATTGGCACTTTACATAAGACAAAATAAACAGAGTACGGGAAACAGTCAAATATGCATTTATCTTGGAGTGGGTGGGGATGATGATTTCTAGTCTCCTCTTGTCCCTTACCCACCCTCATCCCCCGCCTGCAAAGACAAGCAGTTAATTTACATTGTTAGGGTGAGGGAGGCCACCTGTGGCCTTCTAGCTGCAGCTATCAGTTTAGAAACAAAAAGAAAAGCACTTGTTCCCGCCCCCTCCCGTGACTCAGCTTCCAAACTTAACTTTTCCCTTTTGGCATAGTGAATTTGGGCTCCCAAGATTTTATTTTTCCTTTCACACTTTCTTGCTTATCAAGTTGCTCATTTACTTCTCAAGGTCAGCTAGGTGCCTGGAATTTCCCTTGAAGGAAGGAACTCAAGGCTTTTTAAAATTTCCATGCTGGGGTCGTTGGGGGAGCGGCCACAGGCCTCTAAGGAAGAATTCTGCTCTGTCTCAATCACAGGGTCTCTGCTAAGATAATGCAGCCTTCTAACATGCTGCTAGACATAGGCAGGATGAAACACTCCAGTCTGATGGAACAAAACCTAAATCAAGCTTGTGCAACCCACAGCCCACAGGGCGCATGTGGCCCGAGATGGCCTTGAATGCGGCTCACCGCAAATTCTCAAACTTTCTTAAAACATTATGAGATTTTTTTTGAGATTTTTTTTTTTAGCTCATCAGCTATCATTAGTGTTTCACGTGTCCGTGTGAAGAGACCACCAAACAGGCTTTGTGTGAGCAACAAGGCTATTTCACCTGGGTGCAGGTAGGCTGAGTCCGAAAAGAGAGTCAGCAAAGGGTGGTGGATTATCATTAGTTCTTACAGGTTTGGGAATAGGCAGTGGAGTTAAGAGCAATGTTCTGGGGGCAGGGGGTGGATCTCACAAAGATTCTCAACGCTGAGAATTATTAAGAACCTTCTTTAGGGTGGGGGAGATTACAAAATACATTGATCAGTTAGGGTGGGGGAGAAACAATCACAGTGGTGGAATGTCATCAGTTAAGGCTGTTTTCACTTGTGTGGATCTTCAGTAGCTTCAGGCCATCTGGATGTGTCCCTGCAGGTCATTGGGGATATGATGGCTTAGCTTGGACTCAGAGGCCTGACAATTAGTGTTAGTGTATTTTATGTGTAGCCCAAGACAATTCTTCTTCCAATGCAGCCCAGGGAAGCCAAAAGATTGGGCAACTCTGAAAATCAAGTTACTGCAGTGGGTTTCACATTCTTTTACCCAGGCCTCGGAGCTAAACCAGTGCAGGGCCCAGGGCCTGTGGCCTGAGACAGGCCAGGCCCTTAGGGAAGGACCCTGCAATGTGCCAAAGGTAACCTGTGACTCTTCCCCACGCCCTCACCCTCCCGCCCCATGTGCACAGAGGGATCTGCAGCCATTCCCCAGGGTGATGGGAGCAGTCACTGTGTGCAGGCGAAGATGTGGGTTTGGGGACTGTAAATAAAAAATAAAATTCTGCCGGGCGCGGTGGCTCAAGCCTGTAATCCCAGCACTTTGGGAGGCTGAGACAGGCCGATCACAAGGTCAGGAGATCGAGACCATCCTGGCTAACCTGGTGAAACCCCATCTCTACTAAAAAATACAAAAAACTAGCCGGGCGAGCTGGCGGGCGCCTGTAGTCCCAGCTACTGGGGAGGCTGAGGCAGGAGAATGGCGTAAACCCGGGAGGCGGAGCTTGCAGTGAGCTGAGATCCGGCCACTGCACTCCAGGTTGGGCTGATTGAGACTCCGTCTCAAAAATAAAATAAAATAAAATAATAAAAATAAAATTCTAAGGCCCCCCCTAATCATCTGAATGGACCCCTCCTCTTGGTCAAGGGCATTCCAAAGTTAACCTGAAAAACTAGTTCAGGCTATGATAGAAAAGGAGGTTGGACATGCCTCATTATCCCTCCAACATCAACATCAATATAGACCTTACCTCTGATAAGAAATATTTACAATCTATACTCTCTGAAGCCTGCTACATGGAGGCTTCATTTACATGATAAAACCTTGGTCTCTACATCCACTTATCATAATCCAGACATTCCCTTTTACTGGTAACTTTTTTTTCTTTTTTTCTTCTTCTTTTTTTCTTTTTTTTGAGACTGAGTTTTGCTCTTGTTGCCCAGGCTGGAGTGCAATGGCGTGATCTTGGCTCACCGCAACCTCCGCCTCCCAGGTTCAAGCGATTCTCCTGCCTCAGCCTCCCGAGTAGCTGGGATTACAGGCATGCATCACCACGCCCGGCTAATTTCATATTTTTAATAGAGACAGGATTTCTCCATGTTGGTCAGGCTGGTCTTGAACTCCTGACCTCAGGTGATCCACCCACCTCGGGCTCCCAAAGTGCTGGGATTACAGGCGTGAGCTACTGCGCCTGGCAACTAATAACTCTTTCAACCAATTGCCGATCAGAAAAATTTTATATCTACCTATGACTTGGAAGCAGCTCTCCAAACCCCCAACTTTGAGTTGTCCCACCCTTCCAAATCAAACTAATGTAAATCCTGCATGTATTGATTGATGTATTATGTCTCCCTAAAATCCATAAAAGCAAGCTATATTCTGACCACTCTGGGCACATGTCATCAGGACCTCCTGATGGAGTGCAGTGGTGTGATCTCAGCTCATTGCAACCTGTCTCCTGGGTTCAAGCAATTCTCCTGCCTCAGCCTCCTGAGAAGCTGGGACTACAGGCGCATGCCACCATGCCCAGTTAATTTTTGTATTTTTAATAGAGACGGGGTTTCACCATGTTAGCCAGGATGGTCTCGATCTCTTGACCTCATGATCTGCCCACCTCAGCCTCCCAAAGTACTGGGATTACAGGCATGAGCCACCAGGCCCAGCAGCAAAATCAACTTTCAAAATCGACTGAGACCTATCTCAGATACTTTTGAGTTCACAAGGCCCGGAGATTAATACAATTTGATATACCATTTTTTAATAAAATAACCCAAAATGACAAACAGTTGTAAATAAAACAAATAATATTTATTTATTTTATCTTTTTTAGAGAGATGAGGTCTTGCTCTGTCACCCAGGCTGGAGTGCAGTGGTGCAGTCATAGCTCACCGCAGCCTCAACCTGCTGGGATCAAGTGGTCCTCCTGCCTCAGCCTCCTGAGTAGCTGGGATTACCAGTGTGCAACACCACGTCTGGCCAATTTTAAGTTTTTTGTAGAGACACTGTCTCACTATGTTGCCCAGGCTTTTCTCAAATAACTCCTGGGCTCAAGTGATCCTCCTGCTTCAGCTTCCTAAGGTGTCAGAGGCATTTGAACTTTAGACTCCATCTGGGTTTTTTTGTTGCTGTTGTTTTGTTTTTGAGATGGAGTCTCACTCTGTTGCCCAGGCTGGAGTCCAGTGGTGTGATCTCAGCTCACTGCAACCTCTGCCTCCTGGGTTCCAGCGAGTCTCCTGCCTTAGCCTCCTGAGTAGCTGGGAATACAGGCATGCGCCACCACACCCGGCTAATTTTTGTATTTTTTAGTAGAGACAGAGTTTCACCGTATTGGCCAGGCTGGTCTCGAACTCCTTACCCCGTGATCTGCCCGTCTCAGACTCCCGAAGTGCTGGGATTACAGACGTGAGCCACCGTGCCTGGCCTAGACTCCATTTTGAATAGGGGCTGGGTAAAATGAGGCTGAAACCTACTGGGCTTCGTTCTCAGGAAGTTCAGGCATTCTTTTTTTTCTTTTCTTTTCTTTTTTTTTGAGACAGTCTTGCTCTTGTTGCCCAGGCTGGAGTGCAGTGGCATGATCTCGGCTCACTGCAGCCTCCACCTCCCAGGTTCAAGTGATTCTCCTGCCTCAGCCTCCTGAGTGGCTGGGATTACAGGTGCTTGCCACCACACCTGGCTAATTTTTGTATTTTTAGTAGAGATGGAGTTTCACCATATTGACCAGGCTGGTCTTGAACTCCTGACCTCGTGATCCACCTGCCTCAACCTCTCAAAGTGCTGGGATTACAGGTGTGAGCTACCGCATCCGGCCCCAGGCCTTCTTAGTTACAGGATAAAATAGGAGGTCAGACAACATACAGGCCACAAAGACCTTGCTAATAAAACGGTTTGCAGTAAAGAAGCCAGCCAAAACCCACCAAAACCAAGATGGTGATGGAAGTGACCTTTGGTCGTCCTCATGCTCATTATATGCTGATTATATTAGCATCCCAAAAGACACTCCCACCAGCGCCATGGCAGTTTACAAATGCCATAGCAATGTGAGGAATTTACCCTATATGGTTTAAAAAGAGGGAGGAACCCTCAGTTCTGGGAATTGCCCACCCCTTTCCCAGAAAACTCATGAATAATCCATTCCTTGTCTAGCATATAATCTGTCTTAATTTAATTTAATGTAACTTAATTTAGGAGAGCTAAGTAATTAAATATGAGGCCAAAGTACATAAGAAAGCGGCAGCCCTTTATTGCAAATATGCACACACTCTCGGGCGAGGTTCTCTGGTACTCACGTGTGGGGGGGGCCAGGGAAGTCACGCCGGCGCTCTCCGGTGAGGATACCCAGTCCACAAATGCGGTGGCGAAGAAGTCACACCGGCTCCTGCAGGCAGCTGACTTTTATGCATTGGTACTGGAAGGGGGAGGGCAGTGGGCGAGATAAGGGCGTGATAGGGGCGTCTCCATAGGCGTGGCCGGGTAAGTTTCGATCTCTTTGGATTGACGTCACCTGGCGCATGCTCTGTTGATCTGCATCTTCCCGGGCTCGGGCTGCATTTTCCTGCGCCTGGGAAAGTTGGTGAGGAAGTACCCGGAAGCAACATGGATTGTGCCTTCTTGTTCACCTTCCTCCATCTTGTCCTTTCTCCCTCACCCAAACATAATCAAGAAGTAATAAGTTCATGCTGCTTGCTGCTCTGCCTATGGAATAGCCGTTTTTTATTCCTTTACTTTCTTAATAAACTTGCTCTCAATTTACTCTGTGGATTTGCCTTGAATTCTTTCTTGCTCATGATTCAGGGACCGTCTCTTGGGGTCTGGATCAGGACCCCTTTTTGGTAACAGGATCACTTGAGCCTGGGAGTTGGAGGATGCAGTGAGCCGAGATCACACCACTACATTCTAGCCTGGGAAACAGAGAGAGACCCTGTCTCAAAAAAAAAAAGAAAAGAAAAGAAAGAAAGAAAAATTTCTGGGCTCAGTGGCTCACTTTGGGTGGCTGAGGCAGGAAGATTGCTCAGGAGTTGGAGACCAGCCTGGGCAACATTGTGAAACCCCGTCTCTACAAAAATTGGCTGGGTGTGGTGGTGCACACCTGCTGGGGAGGCTGAGGTGGGAGGATCCATTGAGCCAGGGAGGGCTAGGCTGCAGTGAGGTGTAATCGCACCATTGCACTCCAGCCTGGGTGACAGAGAACTTGTTTCAAAAACAATTTTTTGTTTAAAAAAATTGCTGTTGCTTTAAACTTACAGTTTAAAAAAGTTTCAGCTTCTAACACATTATTGGAAAAGTGCAATTTTAGGGAATCTTGATCAGGTTTTTTTCACATATGAGCTGTAAGATTCTTGTTTTGTTTTGTTTTAATTTTTAAATTTATTTATTTATTTAATTAGAGATGGAGTTTCGCTCTTGTTGCCCAGGCTGGAGTGCAACGGCGCAATCTTGGCTCACAGCAACCTCCGCCTCCTGGGTTCAGGTGATTCTCCTGCCTCAGCCTCCCAAGTAGCTGGAATTACAGGCATACAGCACCACGCCTGGCTAATTGTGTATTTTTAGTAGAGACAAGGTTTCTCCATGCTGGTCAGGCTGGTCTCAAACTCCTGACCTCAGGCGATCCACCCGCCTTGACCTCCCAAAGTGCTGGGATTATAGGCATAAGCCACCATGCCCAGCTTTAAATGTATTTTTTTTAATATAGAGACAGGTTCTTGCCATGTTGCTCAGGCTGGTCTTGAACCCTGGGCTCAAGTGATCCTCCTGTCTCAGCCTCCCAAAGTGCCGGGATTACAGGTGTGAACCCCATAATATTTGGAAGCATCTTCTATAGTTTAATTTATGGCTCCATACGTTTCAAAGCTTGATTCCTTTCCATTACCTGTACTTCCAGTGCCGGGGACTGTAAGCCAGGTTCACATTTGAAGACTACTTAAAACCTGCATTCATGCTGCAGTACTGGATGAGAGGCACAGTAGGTGGTAGAGTATTTTTGGAAGCCATTTCTATACCAGAATTGTTACCAATTACTTAACTACACACAGCAGTGACTATGAACTTCATACAAATATCTACATAAAAATATCTCAGCCAGGTGCAGTGGCTCAAGCCTGTAATCCTAGCACTTTGGGAGGCTGAGGTGGGCGAATTGCCTGAGGTCAGAGTTCGAGACAAGCCTAGGCAACATGGTGAAACCCCGTCTCTGCTGAAATACAAAAAATGTACTACATGGGAGACTGAGGCAGGAGAATTGCTTGAATCTGGGAGGCAGACGTTGCAGTGAGCCGAGATCGCGCCACTGCACTCCAGCCTGGGTGATTCCATCTCCAAACAAAAAAATAAACAAACAAAACTCAATAAACCCAAACAGATGTATCTCCACCTCAATTTTCCTTTAGATGGTCCCCCAAAACAGCTACAACCATTCTAGTGCCTTAAGGGAAGATGAGAGAGAAGGTAATAGAGAGTGGAAAGAGGCAGGGATTGCCATTAATATACCTCAATCTTGTGCAATTTATTTTGTGTAACATTATATTTCAATAAAGTCCAACTAACCCAGCATAGTAGTTCATGCCTATGATCCCAGCAACATGGGAGGCTGAAGCAGAAGGATCACTTGAGGCCAGGAGTTGGAGATCAGCCTGCCTGAGCAACATAGTGAGACTCTGTTGCTAAAAAAAAAAAAATTTTTTTTTTAATTAGCAGGGTATGGTGATATGCACCTGTAGCCCCAGGTACTCAGGAGGCTGAGATGAAAGAATCAAGTGAGCCCAGGAAGTCCAGGCTGCAGTGAACTACGATCATGCCACTGCACTCTAGCCTGGACAACAAGGTGAGACACCATCTCAAAAAAAAAAAAAAAATTGAAAAATAAAGTCTGGTCAGACGCTGTGGCTCATGCCTATAATCTCAGCACTTTGGGAGGCTGAGACAGGTGGATCACCTGAGGCCAGGAGTTTGAGACCAACCTAGCCAACACAGGGAAACCCTGTCTCTACCAAAAAATACAAAAAAATTAGCCCGGCAGGGTAGTCCCAGCTACTCGGGAAGCTGAGGCAGAAGAATTGCTTGAAATGGGAGGTGGAGGTTGTAGTGAGCCAAGATCACACCACTGCACTCCAGCCTGGGCTACAGAGTGAGACCTTGTCTCAAAAATAAATAAAGTCGGGGGCCTGGGTCCGGTGGTTTATACCTGTAATCCCAGCAGTTTGGGAGGCTGAGGTGGGCAGATCACCTGAGGTTAGGAGTCCAAGACCAGCCTGACCAACACGGAGAAACCCCATCTCTACTAAAAATACAAAATTAGCCAGGCATGGTGGTGCATGCCTCTAATCTCAGCTACTCGGGAGGCTGAGGCAGGAGAATCACATGAACCCGGGAGGCAGAGGTTGTGGTGAGCCAAGATCACGCCACTGCATTCCAGCCTGGGCAACGAGAGCAAAACTCTGTCTTGAAAAATAAAAAAATTAAAAAGTCCAACTAAAAAAATATATCTTATGTTTGCCAATTTTATAAAAGCATATGACCATGTTAACACCAGGACCTTAGCAAATGAGTAGCCTTGAAGCTTAAGCATCATTAGCTTTATGGTAAATATGCTTCTGACCCTGGGGAAATAGAAATATTCATACCTTCCAGGAGTTATTCAATCTTGCTCTGAGCTTGACTGATCCTCAGAGACCTAAACTACCCACAAGGTTCCCAGCCAGAGCAGGGACATGTGGAGGTCAGGCAATGGATGGAGTTTTGGCTATAGGATGTCTACCACTGGGACTGGAGACACATCTTGTACATTAGACCAGTGGCCAGTATATATATGGTTCCATCTTCCCCACAGGCAAGATGTGTGGGTCCAAGAAGCAAGGCCTGGAGAATAGAATTATGCTTTTCTTTTTTTTTTTTTTTTTTTTTTTTGAGTTGGAGTCTCGCTCTGTCGCCCAGGCTGGAGTGCAGTGGCGCAATCTCGGCTCACTGCAAGCTCTGCCTCCCGGGTTCACGCCATTCTCCTGCCTCAGCCTCCTGAGTAGCTGGGACTATAGGCGCCTGCCACCGCGCCTGGCTAATTTTTTGTATTTTTAGTAGAGACGGGGTTTCACCATGGTCTCGATCTCCTGACCTTGTGATTCGCCCGCCTCGGCCTCCCAAAGTGGTGGGATTACAGGCGTGAGCCACCACGCCCGGCCAGAATTATGCTTTTCACTATTATTCCTAATAACCCACTAAAAAAGTTTGCTTCCGATCGTAAGAGTTAAAGAAAGAGGGAAGAAACACTAACTGTGGCTCAACTTAATGACAGATTTATTTTACAGAAAATAAGCCTCAGAGGGGCTTCTGGCCAATTTTGGTAAGGAGTACTTTCTCTTACAGACTAAGAGTACATATTGGTTTTAGGAGAGGGGGCTTATTATAAGCTCGGAATGTTTCTGTGTCGGGGATAAGTTTATGGCGGGGTTGGGATGTCTCTGGTCGGAGGGGAGGTTATCTCGGGGCTGGCATCTTTCCGGCCGGTGGGGAAGTTATCTCTGGGTTGGCATGTCTCTTGTCGGGGAGGGGTTTGGAATGTTCCTGGTCAGAGATGTTATTTGTGGTTTATGGTCATGCTGACCTTAACCATCAGGCTAATGCCCTTTGGGTTTAGACAGTTTTTGATCAAGAGGAACTTGAGGATGACAGTGCTTGTCCAAGATGGCGATGCTCCAGCTCTGTCACCCATCATCCCACAACATTGACACCGGAGGTCCTGGGGCCTAGAAAGGAAATGCTGTTACAGGAAACAGTCATGTTTCTGATGAATCGGAAGTTGAAGCTACTCCCTGCTCATTTGGAGTTCTGCATGCCATAGACCAAGAAGCAAAGGAGGGGTTATGATAGTGGGTAGAGAATGGATCCTGATCACAGGATGAAACTGGATTGCTGCTGTTGAAAAGCTGCGAGGAAGACGGTGTCTGAAATCAGAGACATCACTGGAGCACTCCTAGTCCAACAATCCTAGTCAATGGAAAACTGTGGTGACCCCAAACACAATGCACCTGTCTTAGTCTGTTTCCCATTGCTATAACAAAATACCTGTCTTAGTCCAACTGGGTAAATTATAAAGGAAAGAGGCTTATTTAGCCCACGGTTCTGGAGGCTGAGAAGTCCAAAATGGATGGTCACATTTGGTGAGGGCCTCGTGCTGCTTCAAGCATGGCAGAAAAGAGGAAGGAGAAGAGGGCACGAGGCCAGAAGCAGCCTTGCTTTGTAACAACTGGCCCCTGCAGTAATTAATCGAGTCCCACAAGAAGAACTCCTATACTCCTGCGCTAATCCCTTCGTGAAGCTGGATCCCTCACGACTCAAACACCCCTTAAATGTCTCACCACCTCTCAACATTACACTGGGGACCAAGCCTCAAGATGAGTTTTGGTGGGGACAAACAATGTTCAAACAATTGCAGCAGCCTGCAGGAATGAAGATTTGGGTCACCTCGCCAGGTAGAGGACCCTGTCCGAAAAGGTGCCAGCAGAGCTAAGGTGAGCACAGAATGGAAGTTATGATTAGCTGGTTAGGTTTGGGGGCCAGCTAAGGAGGCGGGGACTGTAGCAGCTACTTTTCATGAACTTGGGGCTTTTTTTCTTTCCCATCTCAATTCATTCCCTGTCTTAATCCATTTGGGCTGCTGTAGCAGAATACTATAGACTGGGTGTAGTATAAATCACAGAGATTTATTTCCCACAGATCTGGAGGCTGGGAAGCCTCAGGTCGAGGGGCCAGCGGATTTGGCGTCTGGTGAAGGCTTGCTTCATGGCTTATAAACAGCATCTTCTTCATGTGGCCTCTTACGGCAGAAGGGGCAAGGGACTCCTCTGGGGCCTCTTTTATAAGAACTTAATCCCACTCATGAGGGCCCCATCCTTGTGCCCTAATCACCTACCAAAGGTCCCATCTCACAACATCCCCTTGAGGGTCAGGATTTCAACGCAGGGATTGCGAGGAGACGTAAACATTCACTCTGTTGGGCCGGGCGTGGTGGCTCACACTTGTAATCCCAATACTTTCAGAGGCCGAGGTGGGCAGATCACTTGAGATCAGGAGTTCAAGACTAGCCTGGCCAACATGGCAAAACACCGTCTCTGCTAAAAATACAAACGTTAGCCGGGTGTGGTGGTGTGCACCTGTAACCACAGATACTTGGGAGGCTGAGGCAGGAGAGTCACTTGAGCTTGAGAGGCAGAGGTTGCAGTGAGCAGAGATCATGCCAATGCACTCCTGCCTAGGGGACAAAGCAAGACTCCATCTCAAAAAAAAAGAAAAGAAAAGAAAAAAAGAAAAAAACTCACTCTGTTTCACCCCCTTTTACTCATTACCTTAACTGAGGAACACCGGCAATTTCAGCTGGGAGTATGACGGGTTGGCATCAGTCCACAATGATATGGCAGTTACTATGACTCATAGATCCCCTGTGTCAGGCGAACAAGCTCTTCACCTGGAAAAAAGTCTAGAGTGGGTGCTGAGGGGCCAAAGGCCTGGGCTGGGCTATTTACCTTTTGTTTGCTCCTCCGTATGCACCCCCTCGCCGTCTCCACCCCGCCCTCTGAGGCTGACCTCACAGTTTGTAGTTCACATCCACAAACTCCCATGGGAGGTGGCCAGAGGGAGACAAGAGAGGGAGGTCAGGGTGTTTATTTCCCTGGCTGGCTGTATCCCTCAAGGGACAATGACATCTTCTCTTCCTGGGGCCTCCCAGCTCAACTCTCTCCCTGTGGATGCCAGGAACTGTTCTCCCCTTTCTCCCTTCAAGTTTCGTGGGGGCACCACCTGGCTGATGCTAAACTCTGGGTTACTGCACCATCCTTTGTGGTTCCCCGACACCCACACTTTGCAAATAAACTCTCCTCCAATGATCCTATTTTGAATGTGCCATCTGGTTCCTGGTGGGAGACCAACTAATACAGTGGGTTTTATGCCAAAATGACTCTGCTAACAGTTTCATATTTGAACTGCAACTTGTGGTGTCCTGGCATTTCCTCTTAAAATCAGAGCTGTTTTGAGGAGAGCCTGGGAGTGCCTGCTCGTCACACTGACAAAACGCAAAAGGGCTAAGGAACACAATGTAATCACCTAACATGGTGCCTGGGGCAGACTCAACTGCTGGAAGATTCCTTCCAACTCCCCACTTCCCTGTTACCCCGTTTAGGGCCCCAGGCTCTGTACTGCAAAGGAGGCAAAGGAGGCTGCTGGAGGGAGTCGGCATCCTTTGTGTGCCTATAATGTAAGTTTGTGTTTTGAAGTAGGGAGGGGTTGGAGTAATTTTGGCAAAAAAAAAAAAGAGAGAGAGAGACAAGCTATGTTACTGAAGGCCTACCCAATTCTTAAATGTTAATACACTTGCAAAAGGAAAGAAGAAAATACATCTAATTTAGTAAGTTTGGAAACAAACAAAACCAGACTCCAAGCAGGACAAACCCAGTCCACTGACAAGCAGGCGCAGACTGACCGCGAAGCTAATGAAGCTGTAGTCCCAGGCACTGCACTTACCCGAGGCCCTTCAAACACTCTCATCCTACTTTTGTATTCATAATTTGATTCTTTTTTTTTTTTTTTTTTTTTGAGACGGAGTCTCGCTCTGTCGCCCAGGCTGGAGTGCAGCTCACTGCAAGCTCCGCCTCCCGGGTTTACGCCATTCTCCTGCCTCAGCCTCCCGAGTAGCTGGGACTACAGGTGCCCGCCACCTCGCCCGGCTAGTTTTTTGTATTTTTTTTTTTAGTAGAGACGGGGTTTCACCGTGTTAGCCAGGATGGTCTCGATCTCCTGACCTCGTGATCCGCCCGTCTCGGCCTCCCAAAGTGCTGGGATTACAGGCTTGAGCCACCGCGCCCGGCCTGATTCTTTTTCTTAAAGAGGCCCCAGCAAACTATTTAAGCTTCAGGCCCCACAAAACCAAGCTCCGCCCTCTGGCAAGTGATTATTTTGCCTCCTCTCCAGGACACAATGAGATTCTGTTTGGGACACATCAGCGACCTTTTTGTCTGCCAGCTTACCCCATCAGAATTTACATGCATTCTGGATTGATACAAACAAAATAACGGCTGGGAGGAGACATGTGCCGTGCTCCGTGACAGTGGCAAGGCTGCAGGCTTGGCCACAATGAGAGCTCTCACTCTCTGGGCTTCCCCTGTAATGAGGACACATGAATGGCTGGGACGATAGACAGGAAACACTTCCCCAGCTTCCACCGGGGAAGGGCATGCAACCACAGCAACCACAGGGCATTTGGCGATTATTTGACTTCCAAATCCAAATTAGAACATCACAACTGGCTGGGCACGGTGGCTCACGCCTGTAATCCCAGCACTTTGGGAGGCCAAGGTGGGTGGATCACCTGAGGTCAGGAGTTCGAGACCAATCTGGCCAACATGGTGAAACCTCGTCTCTACTAAAAATACAAAAATTAGCCAGGCGTGGTGGCGGGTGCCTGTCCCAGCTACTCAGGAAGCTGAGGCAGGAGAATCACTTGAACCTGGGAGGCAGAGGTTGTGGTGAGCCAAGATTGTGCCACTGCACTCCCAGCCTGGGTGACGGAGACTCCGTCTCAAAAACAAAAACAAAAAAAATCACAACCACCATTAACCACTACCTCGAAACCCTGTGGCTTCACATTGTGGAGTGGGAGTTGTCCTCAGCTCCTCATGCCAGGGGTAAAGACTCTTAATTAGTCAAAAAAAAGGTGCCATCTGATTTGCGTCAGAAGTCTAACATTTTGTGAATCCTTTGACCCTGCCGTTCCATGTCTAGGAGTCTGTTGTAAGGAAATAATACTACAGTGCATAAAGACATGAGTACTCAGGCGTTCATTCTCCCCAGTACTGTTTGTAAGAAAAAAAGGAATAAACTGAAATATTTATGTTTATTCAGTGTTTAGTGATAAATGATTAATTAAATAAATGTTGGCACATCCACATAGTAGAATGTTGTGAGGCCATTAACATTAGAAGGTGGTAGAAAACATAATGATGGCTGCACACAGTGGCTTGTGCCTGTAATCCCAGCACTTTGGGAGGCCTAGGTGGGCGGATCACCTGAGGTCAGGAGTTCCAGACCAGCCTGGCCAACGTGGCGAAACTCCATCTCTATTAAAAATACAAAAATTAGGCGGGGCGCGGTGGCTCAAGCCTGTATCCCAGCACTTTGGGAGGCCGAGACGGGCGGATCACGAGGTCAGGAGATCGAGACCATCCTGGCTAACATGGTGAAACCCCGTCTCTACTAAAAAATACAAAAAACTAGCCAGGCGAGATGGCGGGCGCCTGTAGTCCCAGCTGCTCGGGAGGCTGAGGCAGGAGAATGGCGTGAACCCGGGAGGCAGAGCTTGCAGTGAGCTGAGATCCGGCCACTGCACTCCAGCCTGGGCGACAGAGCGAGACTCCGTCTCAAAAAAAAAAACAAAACAAAAATTAGCCAGATGTGGTGGCACATGCCTGTAGTCCCAGCTACTCAGGAGGCTGAGGTAGGAAAATCACTTGAACCTGGGAGGCAGAGGTTGCAGTCAGCCAAGGTCAGGCCATGGCACTCCAGCCTGGCCAGCAGAGCGAGACTCCATCTGAAAAAAAAAGAGAGAAAAGAAAAGATAATGACATGGAAAGATAAACATGGTATGAACAGACCTGGGGGTGGGCCCTGTGGTCTCACTCACTGGTGTTCATACCCTGTGTAACCTCCTCCCCTGGAGTGCCAGTAGGATCTGCAACTTCCTTCCAGCTAATAGACTGTGAAAAAGGTGAGGGAGTTTTGCAGACTTAATTAAGGTCCTAAGTCAGTTGATTTTGAAGTCAAGGGGGCATTTTCATGGGTGGGCCTGACTAAATCAGGTGGAAGTCTTTGAAAGAGTACCTGGGCCCTCCCAGAGGGTCTCTCAGAGACTCTCCGTCTATTGCTGGCTTTGAAGAAGGAAGCTTCTATGTGGTGACAGGGTCACTTGGCAAGGAACTACTGTAGTCTCTAGTTGCTAAGGACTATCCCTGGCTGATCGCCAACAAGAAAACAGGAACCACAGTTCCAGTCCTACAACCATAAGGGGAAGAATTCTGCCAACAGTTTGGGGGAGCTTGCGGGCCAATGTTAAGCCTTAAATGAGACCAGTTGAGCCTCAGATGAGACCACAGCCCCAGCCGACACCTGGACAGCAGCCTGGTAAAGCTCTGAAGCAGAGAACCTAGGTGAGCTGGGCCCAAATTTCTGCCCTCAGAAAAAGATGTGTGTTGTTTTAAGTTCCTTATTATGTGGAGGAAAAAAAAAAAAGCAGGTTATGAAATAATGTGTAGCACAATCCCATTTTTGACTTAGAAAATGGGATCTTGACACATACTTAGAAAAAAACCTGAAACAAATGCCAAAACACAGATATTATATAAGGACTACAAAGGTATTATAAAATAGATATGATTAAAATGTCTAGATGCATGTCAGGAATTAAAAGCGTAAGAAAAGAATAAAACACTATGACTAGGTACCATGGTTTGAATGTTGTCCCCTCTGCAATTTATGTTGAAATTTCATCCCCACTGTGTCAGTATTAAGATGTGAGGCCTGCCTGGGCACAGTGGGTTCACGCCTGTAATCCCAGCGCTTTGGGAGGCTGAGGTGGGTGGATCATGAGGTCAAGAGATCGAGACCAACCTGGCCAACACAGTGAAACCACGTCTCTACTAAAAATACAAAAATTAGCTGGGGGTAGTGGTGGGCAACTGTAGTCCTAGCTATTCGGGAGGCTGAGGCAGGAGAATCACTTGAACCCAGGAGGTGGGGATTGCAGTGAGTCGAGATCGTGCCACTGTACTCCAACCTGGTGACAGAGTGAGACTCCGTCTCAAAAAAACAAAATAAAATAAAAAGGTGGGGGTCCTTTAAGAGGGGATTGGGTCATTGGGTCATGAGGGCTCTTCTCTCATGAATGGATCAATCAGTTCATGGATTAATGGGTTATCATGGGAATGAGTTAGTTATCATCAGAGTGATTGTCTTTTTTTTTTTTTTGAGATGGAGTCTCACTCTGTCGCCCAGGCTGGAGTGCAGTGGCCGGATCTCAGCTCACTGCAAGCTCTGCCTCCCGGGTTCACGCCATTCTCCTGCCTCAGCCTCCCGAGTAGCTGGGACTACAGGCGCCCGCCACCTCACCCGGCTAGTTTTTTGTATTTTAGTAGAGACGGGGTTTCACCATGTTAGCCAGGATGGTCTTGATCTCCTGACCTCGTGATCTGCCCGTCTCGGCCTCCCAAAGTGCTGGGATTACAGGCTTGAGCCACCGCGCCCGGCCTCAGAGTGATTCTCTTATAAGAAGCCAGTTTGGCTGGGTGTGGTGGCTCACACCTGTAATCCCAGCACTGTGGGAGGCTGAGGAATGAGGATCACTTGTGCCCATGAGTTTGAGACCAATCTGGGCAACACAGGGAAACCCTGTTTCTACAAATAATAAAAAGAAATTAGCTGGGCATGGTGGCACACACCTCTGGTCCAGCTACCCAAGAGGCTGAGGTGGGAGGATCAATTGAGCCTGGGAGGTCGAGGCTGTGGTGAGCTGTGGTTGTGCCACTGCAGTCTAGCCTGGGCGACAGAGGGAGGGAGACCTTGTCTCAAAAAAAAAAAGAAGCCAGTTTGGCCATCTCTCATAAACTCTTCTCCATGTGATGATGCCCTTGCTGCCTTGGGACTCTGTAGAGAGTCCCCACCCACAATAAGACATCATCAGATGTGGGGTCTAGCCCTTAAGACTTCCCAGCCTTGGCCGGGTGCAGTGGCTCATGCCTGTAATCCTAGCACTCTGGGAGGCTGAGGCAGGCAGATCACGAAGTCAGGAGATCAAGACCATCCTGGCTAACACGGTGAAATCCTGTCTCTACTAAAAATACAAAAAATTAGCCAGGCGTGGTGGCGGGAGCCTGTAGTCCCAGCTACTCGGGAGGCTGAGGCAGGAGAATGGTAAGAACCCAGGAGGCGGAGCTTGCAGTGAGCTGAGATGGCGCCACTGCATTCCAGCCTGGGTGACAGAGCAAGATTCTGGCTCAGAAAAAACAAAAAAAGAGGTGCCGGGCACGGTAGCTCACGCCTGTAATCCCAGCACTTTGGGAGGCCAAGGCGGATGGATCACGAGGTCAGGAGATCGAGATCATCCTGGCGAACACGGTGAAACCCCATCTCTGCTAAAAATACAAAAAATTAGCCGGGCATGGTGGTGGACGCCTGTGGTCCCAGCTGCTCGGGAGGCTGAGGCAGGAGAATGGCGCGAACCCGGGAGGTGGAGCTTGCAGTGAGCTGAGATCGTGCCACTGCACTCCAGCCTGGGCGACAGAGCAAAATATATAATGTATTAATATAATATATTTAATATATTAATATAACATGTAATATATTAATTAGTGTGTTTACTATATATCAATATGTTAATATATTAATATATTTACTATATTCTATATATGTATATTATATATGTGTTATTATATTTTAGAGACAAGGTCTCACTGTGTTGCTCAAGGTGGATTTGAACTCGTGGGCTCAAGTGATCTTCCTGCCTCAGCCTCCCAACTAGCTGGGACTACAGGTGCCTGCTACCATACCTGGCTGCATACTGATATTTTAAAAGTAAAACAAAAAATATGTGATGGAGCTCACTACATTGATTTTCAAACCTAAAGTGTGGAAAACGTGCTTCTACATAATGGCCAAATATGGCAAGTTTCTTCACAGTCTTGTAAGACCTACTCCGGTGATACCGAAGCCTGACTGCACATTAGAATCACTTGGAGAATTGAAATTCTTTTTTCTTTTTTTTTTTTTGAGACTGAGTCTCACTCTGTCGCCCAGGCTGGACTGCAGTGGTGCGATCTCTGCTCACTGCAAACTCCACCTCCCGGGTTCATGCCGTTCTCCTGCTTCAGTTTCCGAGTAGCTAGGACTACAGGCGCCTGCCACCACGGCCGGCTAATTTTTTTGTATTTTGTAGTAGAGATGGGGTTTCACCATGTTAGCCAGGATGGTCTTGATCTCCTGACTTTGTGATCCGCCTGTCTCGGCCTCCCGAAGTGCTGGGATTACAGGCTTGATCCACCGCGCCCGGCCAAGACTCTGTCTTAAAAAAAAAAGATAAAAGAAAGAGACACATGTTGAGACTTTTTCAGAATTAATTTCTGCCGCTTTGGCCTCCCAAAGGGCTGGGATTACAGGCGTGAGCCACCAGGCCGGCCAAGTGAACATTCTTAATGTCCCTGAAATATACACTTAAAAGTGGTTAAGATAGAAAATTTTATGCCATGTATATTTTACCTCAACAAAAATCATGCCAAGCAACCCTAGCAGACCCATGCATGAACAGCAGAGGTATAAAAGCATGCAGGGGACTGATACACCGTACATGACAGGAGAACAGTCATGCCTGGGTGGGCGAGGAACCCAGGTAGGAAAGGGAACACAAAACACAGGATGCTTTTGGTGGATCTGTTTTGCTTCCGTTCTAAAAACAGAATCTAACACCCTTACATTTCTTACCATTATATTCTAAACTTTTCTTTTTTCTTTTTCTTTTCTTTTTCTTTTTTTTTTGAGGTGGAGTTTCCCTCTTGTTCCCCAGGCTGGAGTGCAATGGCGCAACCTCTGCTCACCGCAAGCTCCCCCTCCTGGGTTCAAGGAATTCTCCTGCCTCGGCCTCCTGAGTAGCTGGGATTACAGGCATGCGCCACCATGCCCAGCTAATTTTGTATTTTCAGTAGAAACAGGGTTTCTCCATGTTGGTCAGGCTGGTCTTGAACTCCCAACCTCAGGTGATCTGCCCACCTTGGCCTCCCAAAGTTCTGGGATTACAGGTGTGAGCCACCGTGCCCGGCTCTTTTTTCTTTTCTTTCTTTTTTTTTTCTTTTTGAGACGGAGTTTCACTCTTGTTGCCCAGGCTGGAGTGCAGTGGCACCATATGGGGTCACTGCAACCTCCACCTCCTGGGTTCAAGTGATTCTCCTGCCTCAGCCTCCTGAGTAGCTGGGATTACAGGCACCCGCCACCATGCCCAGCTAATTTTTTGTATTTTTAGTAGAGATGGGGGTTTATCCATGTTGGGCAGGCTGGTCTCGAACTCCCGACCTCAAATGATTTGCCCACCTCAGCCTCCCAAAGTGCTGGGATTACAGGCGTGAGCCACCGTACCTGGCCGGCTGACCCCCTCTTTATCCTGGGAAAAAGCTCCTCTGTTCCCTGGGTCCCTGCAGCCTCCTCGGCGTATTTGGCATCATCCTTGCCAAGTCTGGAGCAGGGCCTCGTATGTGGTGTTGTCTCCCCTGGCAGTCTCCAAGTCAGAAGATCCTTCCTGACCCACCCTCTCCAGGCCGACCCACCACATCATCATTGCAAGAATCCCAGCAGCGGAGGGTAGAGAAACTGCCTGGGGAATCTGAGCTATTAAACAAGCCATCATCCACAGGGGCTGCAGCAGCGAAGGCTGCCTTTTCTGGGGAAACCTGGAAGCGTCTTTTTGAGTCAACAGTAGGTGCACTGCTGGCCTTGCCGCACTTGCTGGAAGTTGTTTGCAGAGGTCTGGGTGTCTGGAATTCACTTCCAAGGCTGTGAGGAAAGTGGTCGGGGTTCCAGCTCAGCGTCACCTGCCAGGGCCTCCTTCTTCCCCAGCAGGTGACCTCTTCCCCATTGAACCTGAGATGACAGTGTTTGCTATGATCTCACCTCCATGTTACTGATAAGGTCTCCATTCCCCTGGCTGCGCTGAGCCTCTGTGGCCATGGGTGTCCTCTGAGCTCTCATGCAAATGGTGAAGCCAAGCCTGGACTGCATGTGGACCATGGTAAGGCCCCAGAGGACGCAGTCCTATTTGCTGCTTTGAGGCTGATCTTTGCTTATTTGACCACCAGGGTTACCCCGAGGCTGCAAGCGTGGAAGTAAAGCCCAGGTGGGCCCCTGCCACCCTCCCTCCAGCCACAGACTTGTGTTATGTGAGGCTCAGAGTGAGAAGGGTCCTGAAGGAGCGAGCAGCTTTGTGGTGATTGGCTGACAATACTCTCAACACGCCTCCTCTGAGCCTTCTGGAGTATTTGCCAGCAACATGACTAAGACCTACACAGTGGGGCGGAGGGTACAGTCCTCTGGGCCCCTCAGCTGCTGAAATGGAATCAACTGCAGTGTTTCTACCCATAAGCGAAACAGGTGCATGGCTGTTTCTGCGCGACTAAAATACATCATTTCCAACTTTTTTTTTTTTTTTTTTGAGATGGAGTTTCCCTCTTATTCCCCAGGCTGGAGTGCAATGGCACAATCTCGGCTCACTACAACCTCTGCCTCCCAGGTCCAAGCAATTCTCCTGCCTCAGCCTCCCAAATAGCTGGGATTGCAGGCATGCACCACCATGCCCGGCTAATTTTGTATTTTTAGTAGAGATGGGGTTTCACCATGCTGGTCAGGCTCATCTTGAAACTCCTGAGGTCAGGTGATCCACTCGCCTAGGCCTCCCAAACTGCTGGGATTACAGGTATGAGGCCCACCTGGCTTATCATTTCCAACTCTTACAACGGCTTTTAAAGAGAGCTGTTATTATCCCCACTTTGCCAAGAAAGAAACTGAGGCTCAGAGAAATCATATGACTTGCCTGCATGCAAGCTAAATGTGGTTTCAGAGGTCAAAGGCAGGTGGTCCCAGGGGGTGGGGCGGTGGGGTGGGCAGGCCCGAGCTCTGTGCTAGGGCAGGTGCTCTTTTGGCCCCAAGTTCTTGCCGTTCCAGGCAGCAATGATTGAGGAAAGTGAGTGGGAGGTGTTAGACCATAGTAGTTTCACAGCAGCAAATGACTGTCACAGTAAGGAAAAGCTTGTTCTTTGCCTGCTTATTTATTTATTTAACTACCACTCACCACAACAGAAACTGGTTATCTGCAGGTGCACAGCTATTCTAAGAGAGTGAATGGGTGTGCAGCTTCCTATTAGTGCTCCGAGGATCAGTCAGAGCCCTCCCGGCCTGGCCCGCCCTGCCTTGCCCTGCCAGCTCTGCCGGGAGGCCACCTCACATGCCAGATGCTTCACTGCTGGCCTGACCCTAAGGCCAACCTACAGCCTTCCAGGGCCCTTTCCCCTCCTGTCCAAATGGGGCCAAACCAAGCAGGGTGGTGGACCTTTTTTTTAAAGACAGAGCCTCGCTCTGTTGCCTCAACCTCCCCAGTAGCTGAGACTACAGGCACCCACCACCATACCCGGCTAATTTTCGTATTTTTAGTAGAGACGGGGTTTCACCATGTTGGCCAAGCTGGTCTCAAACTACTGACCTCAGATGATCCACCCACCTGGGCCTCCCAAAGTGCTGGGATTAAAGGTATGAGCCACCGAGCCCAGCTCTGATAGACTCTTTTTAAAAATTCTCAAAAATGTCGGGGCGTGGTGGCTCACACCCGTAATCCCAGCACTTTGGGAGGCCGAAGTGGGTGAATCACCTGTGGTCAGGAGTTCAAGACCAGCCAGCCCAACATGGTGAAACCCCGTCTTTACTAAAAATACAGAAATTAGCTGGGTGTCATGGCACATGCCTATAGTCCCAGCTACTTGGGAGGCTGAGGCAGGAGAATCACTTGAACCAGGGAGGCGGAGGTTGCAGTGAGCCGAGATCATGCCACTGCACTCCAGCCTGGGCAACAGGGGAAGACTCCGTTTCAAAAAACAACAAAAAAAATTCTCAAATGATTTTATTATCAGCTATAGCACAACCCAGGAAGGTGCATACAACACATATGGCAGTTTAACAGATCACTGTGAAGCAGACACCTGGAAATTGAGTGGTTACAGGGCCTTGCCAACATCCCAGAAGCTGGAAGTGTGCAGTTCCACACCATCCCGGCCTCACTGCCCACTGCTGAGGATGTCGGGAAGCGTTTGCCCCAGAGCTCAGGTTAGAGGTCTGGGGATCCAGAGCTGGTGTCTACAAGACAAGGCAGGTGTGAGAAGCTGTGGGTGCACATGCTCAGTGTCACCTGATGTTTGGGTCCATATATATGGATATTAGTCCTTGGTTCCTTATGCATTAACTGACACCCTTCCTTCACCCTCTTCCTACAGTGAGGTCTACCTCTCACATCCAGAGGGAGGTTGAAGTTAGGCCAGGCAGAGGCGTGCTACAATATACCTTGTAAGGACATTAGAACCTGGACGGAAATGTAATGGGAATGAAGGAAAGGGTGTGACTGGAAGGCCCCTGGAGAAGAGAGCAGATGCTCAGAGGAAGGATCTGCTTGAGTTTCCCTTCAGCTGTGACAGAAATCTGAAAACCAGTGCCTTCAACAACTAAGAGGGTTTTTTTTCATGTCACACAAGTCTACGGCTGTTGTGACTCAAAGTTGCCATCGAGAACCCAGCCTCTTTCTGCCTTCCTGAGCTGCTGTCTGAAGCAGGTGGCTGTCAGCCGAGGTTTACTGCCTTGTGGATGCAAGGTGGTTGCTGCAGTGCCAGCCTTTCATCTGCATCAAGGCGGGAAGAGGGAGGGCAAAGGACTCAACACGGAGTCGGTTGGTTGAGTCTCTCCCCTGTTAGGAGCCTGCCTCGGATCCTCTTGCAGTGACATCCACTTATGTCTCATTTGCCAGAACTGGGTCCCTGGCCACCCTGCACTGTAGGGGAGCCTGGAAAATCAACTTAAACAAAGCTGGTCACACCAATACCCTGAGAACAGACATTGAGAAGGAAACTAGTAGCTTTTCCTCAAAGAAATAATTTGCAGTGGGGACAATGAGACATCCCTCCCCCAAGCTGCTTTCTAAGGATGGTGGGCCCAGGAGGGTTCAGAGCCCTTGCTGCATGGAGTGAAACTTGGGGTCAGAGCTGAGTTGCTGAGGACTAAGAAGAGGCTGAGCTGTGTCTCCTGTGGTGCCCTTCCCAGCCCTTCACACGGCTTGCATCTTCTCCTTGAAATCAAAGCTGAACCCATATTTTAGTCTTCTGTTTTTCCCACCAATGATGTATCTGCTTGTAAATATGTTAAGAAAGGCTGGGCAGACAAGCTAAGTGGTGAGATGTTGGTGGGGACTCAGGTGCACACAACCCTGAGGGCAGCCCAGAGCTGTGTCCTTATGGGCTAGGGCTTCACCGTATTGGTCAGGCTGATCTTAAATTGCTGACCTCAGGTGATCCGCCTGCCTCGGCCTCCCAAAGGGCTGGGATTGCAGGCGTGAGCCTCTGCGCCCGGCCCTATCTTCCTTTTAGACTTGTAAGAGATCTCTACATATTCCAGATATCAATGTGTACATAGTACAGCAACTGAAAGGGGCACCAAATGATTGTGTCAACATTCCAGGTTGAGGTTTCATTCAGGGGTGGGGTCCTGTGCTCTGCAGGAGGACGAAGTCCTAGCCCGCAAAGCCCCTCTGGTGGAGGTCAGACTCCTCCTAACTACACACACATAGGAATCACTCTTAGATTTACAGTCAGAATTAGAGATGTTGAAACATTTTAAAAACAGAAGCGGCCAGGCGCGGTGGCTCAAGCCTGTAATCCCAGCACTTTGGGAGGCCGAGACGGGTGGATCACGAGGTCAGGAGATCGAGACCATCCTGGCTAACATGGTGAAACCCCGTCTCTACTAAAAATACAAAAAACTAGCCGGGCGAGGTGGCGGGCGCCTGTAGTCCCAGCTACTTGGGAGGCTGAGGCAGGAGAATGGCGTAAACCCAGGAGGCGGAGCTTGCAGTGAGCTGAGGTCCGGCCACTGCACTCCAGCCTGGGTGACAGAGCGAGACTCCGTCTCAAAAAAAAAAAAAAAAAAAAACAGAAGCATGTGAGTTGAAATATAAATTTCCACCTTCCTTCAACAAATCAGGATCCCCCAGTCCCACAGCAGCTGCCCTCTGCAGCAATGGCCTTCCTTACACAGGAATACCCTTCCGGTTCAGCCCAGTTCCCGTCACCCCAAGACTAGGTCCCCAACACTCACTTCCCCCTTGCACTGTCGGCTTTCTTATCCCCAACATATTTTGCATGTTCCGGTTGCTGGAATTTGAGTTTGCAACACTGATCTAGAGCAAAGCCTTCCATTTATATACAGGCAACGAGGAATGGTAGAGGTTCTTGCCCAAGGGCACACCGCCTATGATGGTACAGCCAGGCCTTCAGTGGGTCTCCTGGGACCTAGTCTCTCCTGGAGATGAACTAACACTGCAGATCCCAGGGACTGCAGAGCCTGGGGGAGAAAGGGAACATAACTTGAGTTGGGGTCACTTGGGTGCATCTGAATTTGCTGGTATTGGGCTGTAGCAGTGGAACTCCTGGCCTGGCAGGGAGATGCCTAGTTGTCTCGGCATGGTGGCCCCCTCACCCCATGCCCTGTTCCCACGGGGAGAGAGGAAGCCACAGCGGTTGAGGTGAAAACCAGAGGTTGTGCAGCCCTGGCAGACAGAAGCAACCACGGGCAGCTGCAGCAGGCTGGTGGCCCACAGGCACCCTCCACACCCTTTCTGCAAACATTGCTGCCATGTGCAGAATTTTGGAAACGTGCAAAGCCTGAGAGTGGGCGCTCAGGAGCCCTCCCTGGTGTGTGCAGGCGGCCCTCAGCGACTCAGCCCAAACCCCAACCATGGACATCAGGCAGCTGAGGGTTAAAAAAAAAAAAGTTATTGATGCACAGATGGCTGTGGTTTGAGTAGAGGAGTAGGAGGAGGGAAATGGAGCCTTCCTTGTCTTGCTCCAGGCTTTGGTTGAGATGTAGGCCCTGCCCTGGGAGGAGGGGGCGGCAATGAGGCACACAGGCTGGTGGCCAGGCTGCAAAGCAGCAAGCCTGCCCCTTGGTGGTCTGCCTGCTGCCCTACCTGTGTCCTCCCCGCCGGCTCCTCCTCTCCTCTTGTTTCAGGGAGTTCTCTCCTCCTCTGTCTCCCCTCACTGCAGGCTCATGTCCTATTTACCCTGTGGGATCTCTCCTGTCCAGGGATGACTCAGAGATGGGTCTGGAATGTCAGGAGAGCCGGAATGCAAACAGAGACGAGTTCAGACCTGCCCCACGATCAACCCACCAACGTCAGGCATATATCCCCTGCAACCATTGTGTGGTTCTCCGTAGAATGAGGGGCTTGGCCTAAATGAACTTGAGGCCCCTCATCCAGGCATAAAAGGCCCCATAATAGGCACTGGACCTGCAGGCCTGATACTAGATGCGGCTGCCTGAGCCTGGCCTGAGGTCTAAGAGCCTTCTGGCCAGAGCCCATCTCCCTCCGTCTCCCCTTCTAAGCTGCCCCTTGAACTGTGCAGACCTCTTCTCAGGATAGTTCTAGCAAACTTTCTGCTCTAGCTTCCTAGCCTGGGTGTGAGAGGCGGCCTAAGGGCCTGACCACAGCACCCAGGCTCAAGCCCAGACCCTAACGCTCCCTCTGTGACCCAGGGCAGGTCAAGGCTCTTTCCTGACCCTGAGTTTCCATCACCAGGGACAGAGAGGAGTGACCCTGTCCTGCCTCCTGGACTCAGGCAATGTCCACCCTTCACTCCTCATGGATTTATGGAGCTGTGGCCACATCAGCCACTTTACCAGCTCCTGCAAGAACAATAATAATAGAAGTAAAACAGTAACAGAAGCAGTTTGAAGTAGAGCGAAGTCAGGACCCGCTGCTGTGGGTGAGCGGAGGGTGTGTTAGAGAGGACGGGGAGGAAAGGTGTTTCTGAGGAGGTGATGTGTGAGCAGAATTGTGGCAGGAACCATCGCTGAGCTGACCTGGGAGAGGACAGTCCAGGCACGGAAAGGACCGTGCAGAGGCCCTGAGGCACTGTTCAGGGATTGGGAAGAAGGCCTGTGTGATTGGCGCAGAGTGGGAACAGGTCCAGGGAGAGCGGGGCTCCAAGCAAGAGGGTCTGGGCTTGGGGTCCAGTGGTAGGACTAGGGATGGGATAAAACCCCAAACCCTTTCCCCAGGTGAGAGGATGTGGATGAGCAAAGTGGCTCAGGAGGAGGTCGAGCAAGCAGTAGCACTGATTCCTCCTGAGACGGAGGCCTGGCTCAGGAGCTCAGAGAAAGAGAGAGTCCAGCAGGCAGTGAACATCTACCCGATGGTGCCAGAGGTAGTGCAGGCAGCCCAGAGGAGACAGGACAGACTGGGGTTTCCTGGGGAGGCTGGGGAGCCCTCCTGGAGGAGGCGAGGCGTTAGAAGTAGATGCTGCCCTTCTGACCTCAGAAGTTCTTTCTAGAGGGCTCCCTCCGGTAGGGCCCAAAGGCAGCACTGCCCCAGGGAAGGACTCCCAGGCCACGAAGTACAGAATCCTGCAGGCGCAGCGCTTGGCCGCCCTGAACGCAGTCCTGTGGGATGAGGAGACCGGTGCCTGGTTCGACTACGACCTTGAGAACAAGAAGAACTGGGAGTTTTACCCATCCAACCTCACTCCACTCTGGGCCGGGTGTTTCTCTGACCCTGGCGTGGCGGACAAAGCTCTGAAATACCTGGAGGTGAGGGCACAGCAGGTGCCTGGGGTCCACTGCAGGCAGCACCGCCCCCTCCCGACCCTGAGCAGGACCTGCAGGGAAGGCCGCTTCCTCCAGCTGTGCCTCTTGTCCCAGTCTGCGGGTCCCGCGGAGCCACCGGGGGGCAGCTGTGAGCCGAGAAGAGAAGGGCCAGGAAGGGGACATCTGGCTTCCCGCCGGGCCCAGCGTCCTGGCTCCCAGTCCAGCCCCACCCACAGTCACGGGAATGTCTGGAACCTTCTAGGGCAGCCGGATCCTGATCTACCAATATGCCCCAGAATTGAATCCGAACCAACTTTGATGTCTGCTCGCAAAAGTCAGCCATGTATGAGAAGGTGAGCTGGCCTGAGCCCTCCCCGCACCCCAGGGCGTCCCCGTGGTGAGGCGGGAGGGTCAGGCTTGGCAGGGCCCAGGGCCAGCGCAGCTGGGATGGTGGCGGCGCCCAGTGGCCACTCCTGGGCACTGCAGGGGCTGCTGGGCAGGCAGAGCGACTTCTCCCCACAAGGATCCCATTGTTTGTTGTCCCTGTGACTGGGGTTGGGGTGGGGTGGGGCAGTGCCTGACCTACGGCCCGCCCTCTTATTCCCAGTATGACATTAGCAATGGTGGACAGCCCGGTGGCAGAGGGGAGTATGAAGTTCAGATGAGCAGGCCAGGGGTGGGCGGGCCATCGCCCTACAGGGAACTCCTGGGCTCTGCTGCCCACGACCCCCCACCCCAGGCCTCAGTGTGCTCTCCTGCATGTGGGCCCAGGGGACGAGCTTACTGGTGCTTCCTGTACCGTTAGGGTTAGGCAGGGCCAGTGCCCCTGTGTGGCCAGTGCCACCAAGGGTCTGGGGCTTCCCCAGAAACCGGGCCCCACTGCCCTGCCTCACCCAGGAGGGCTTTGGCTGGACGAATGGCGTGGTCCTGATGCTGCTGGACCCCTATGGCGACCGACTGACCTCAGGGGCCCAGCTGGCTTTCCTGGAGCCCCACTGCCTGGTGGCCACCCTTCTGCCCAGCCTCCTGCTCAGCCTCCTGCCGTGGTGACAGCCCTCCCCTCCTCACCTGGCCCCAGCTCCTATCCCATTAAACCTCTGCACCAGCTCCTGTCCCTTTAAATCTCTGCACCAGTTCCTGTCTTCCCCTGCCTCTTCATGCCCTCCTACCTCCCAGCCTGTCCTCTGATCAGAGTGAAGTGGGGGGCAGGCTCATGACCTGGAGGTCATGGGTTGGGGCCTAGCTCCCTCCTGGAACCTTGAATAGGGTGGAAATCCTGCTCCAGGGGGAAGACCTATCCCTCCTACCCCAAGTGCCCCAGCGCCAAGTCCCACACCTCCGGCCTTCCACTCACTTCTGTATTCCAAAGGCTTTATTGTTCTGCTGAAATGCTTACAAATACTGAAAACCCCCAGCCTGGGCCCATGCAACCAAGGGCTCAATGCTGGGAAGGAGAGCAGGGGAGGTGGGGTCCAAATAAATACATATAATTTATTTCTGCCCCTGATATTATTCCTTCAAAAGAGTCTGAATTTGAATGGATTGTCTCTAGATCTATTTATCCCCCAGGGCATCGTTAAAACAATTGTAAAATCAGCTGGCAATTAGTGGCTTTTAACTGCTGGACGTGCTCAGGGAAAGAGAGGAAGGGAGCCCTGCCAAGACCACTGTCACCCCAGAGTGGCTGTAGTCATCCCGAAAGCTGTATCTCTCTGAGAAGCAACCTCGTGGGCTTGACAGAGAGGGTGGGAAATAGACTGGGAACATAATTCAGCCAGTCGCTCCCCAAATACACAAATGAGCAATAATAGCACGCTCTGGGTAGAGTGGAGTGAGGCAGCCAGTACCCAGCATTGCCACAATGTGTTATCTAAAATGTTTGTTTTCCTACAAAAAGTTACAACACACACACAAACAGGAAAGTATGACACGCACACACACACACACACACAAACACAGGAAAGTATGACACACACACACAGACACACACACACACAAACACAGGAAAGTATGACACACACACACAGACACACACACAAACACAGGAAAGTATGACACACACACAAACACAGGAAAGTATGACACACACACACACAGACACAGGAAAGTATGACACACACACACAGACACAGGAAAGTATGACACACACACAGACACAGGAAAGTATGACACACACACAAACACAGGAAAGTATGACACACACACACAGACACACACAAACAGGAAAGTATGACACACACACAGACACAGGAAAGTATGACACACACACACACACAAACACAGGAAAGTATGACACACACACAGACACACACACACACAGGAAAGTATGACACACACACACAAACACAGGAAAGTATGACACACACACACACACACAGGAAAGTATGACACACACACAGACACACACACACAAGCAGGCAAAAGAAATTGTCTTAGGAGTGACCATTAGGCTGGGCACGGTGGCTCACACCTGTAATCCCAGCACTTTGGGAGGCTGTAGTGGGTGGATCGCCTGAGGTCAGGAGTTCCAGACCAGCCTGGCCAACATGGTGAAACCCTGTCTTCTACTAAAAATACAGAAATTAGGCAGGTGTGGTGGTGGGCGCCTGTAATCATAGCTACTTGGGAGGCTAAGGCAGGAGAATCGCTTGAACCCAGGAGGTGGAGGTTGCAGTGACCTGAGATTACAACACTGCACTCCGGCCTGGGCAACAGAGCGATACGCTATCTCAAAAAAACAAACAAACAAACAAACAAAAAACAAGTGACCACTATATACTAAAGAAAGAGTATCAATAAACAGATGGAAAGTATTAAAAAGGGCCAGGGGGTGTAGTGGCTCACCCTGTGGTCCCAACATTTGTTAGGCTGAGGCGGGAGAATCACTTGAGCCCAGGAGTTCAAAACCAACCAAGGCAACATAGTGAGACCCCATCTCTACAAAAATAAAAAAATTAGCCAGGTGTGGTGGTGCACACCTGTAGTCCTAGCTACTCAGGACGCTGAGGTGAGATTGCTTAAGCCCAGGAGGTGGAGGCTGCAGTGAGCCATGATTGTGCCACTGCATTCCTGCCTGGGCAACAGAGCAAGACCCTGTCTCAAAAATGACAATAATAAAAAAATAAAAATTAAGAAAGGGCTGGGTGTGCTGGCTCACACCTGCAATCCCAGTGCTTTGAGAGGCCAAGGCAAGAGGATCACTTGAGGACAGGATTTCAGGGCCAGCCTGGGCAACATAGTGAGCTGTGATTTTTTTTTTTTTTTTTT
>NW_016807677.1:128777-144245 GCF_001698545.2 Rhinopithecus bieti
CTCGGCCTCCCAAAGTGCTGAGATTACAGGCTTGAGCCACCGCGCCCGGCCCGAGCTGTGATTTTTAAAATTAGCCAGGCATTATGGCACATGCCTGTAGTCCCAGCTATTTGGGAGGATGAGGTGGAAGGATTGTTTGAGCCCAGAAGTTCAAGGTTGCAACGAGCTGTCATTGAGCCACTGCACTCCTGCATGGGTGACAGGGGAAAACTCTGTCTCTAGAAAATAAAATAAAAAGAAAATACAAAGAGAACCAGCCAGGCATGGTGGCTCATGCCTATAATCTCAGCACTTTGGGAGGCCAAGGTGGGAGGATCACCTGAAGTCAGGAGTTTGAGACCAGCCTGGCTAACGTGGTGAAACCCTGTCTGTACTAAAAATACAAAAATTAACCGGGCATGGTGGGGCATGCCTGTAATCCCAGCTACTGGGGAGGCTGAGGCAGGAGAATCGCTTGAATCCAGGAGGCAGAGGTTGCAGTGAGCCGAGATTGTGCCATTGCATTTCAGCCTGGGCGACAAACTGAGACTCAGTCTCAAAAAAAAAAAAAAAAAAGAACTAAATGGGGTTTCTTGTTTCTGGCCTAGGGTGTAAGGAGTGTGGCAATTGTCACTCCATCTTAACAACAAGTAAAAAGCTGAATAAACAACACCAACAACTCTTCTTAGATCTGTCAGAGAATTAAGGTCACAGAGCTGCCTCCAAAACTGGAGACAGACAGGCAGATACAGAGAGTCACAACTTACCAGAGTAGACACCTCCACACTGGGTTTCTTTTACCCAATACTGGTTTGGTTTCAAGAAAAAACTAGAAGTCATACTAAAAGGCAGAAAATACCATTTGAAGAGATAGAGCAAGTATCAGAACCAGACTCAACTATAGTGGGGATGTTGGAATTTCCAGGCTGGAAATTTGAAACAACTATGATTAACATGCCAAGGGTGCTCATGGAAAAAGTAGACAACATGCAAGAGCAGATAAGTAATTTAAGTAGAGTGATGAAAATTCTAAGAAGAAACAAAGAGGAAGTACAATGAGAAAAAAAACACCAACGAAATGCCTTTGATCAGCTCTTGTTGTTGTTGTTGTTGTTGTTGTTGTTGTTGTTGTTGAGACGGAGTCTCGCTCTGTCGCCCAGGCTGGAGTGCAGTGGCCGGACCTCAGCTCACTGCAAGCTCCGCCTCCTGAGTTTACGCCATTCTCCTGCCTCAGCCTCCCAAGTACCTGGGACTACAGGCGCCCGCCACCTCGCCCGGCTAGTTTTTTTGTATTTTTTTTTTTTTAGTAGAGACGGGGTTTCACTGTGTTAGCCAGGATGGTCTCGATCTCCTGACCTCGTGATCCGCCCGTCTCGGCCTCCCAAAGTGCTGGGATTACAGGCTTGAGCCCCCGTGCCCGGCCTGATCAGCTCTTTAGTAGACTGGACGCAGCTAAAGAAAGAATCCATGAACTTCAGGATATGTCAGTAGGAACTTTGAAAACTCAAAAGCAAAAAGAGACAAGACTGAAACAGACAGAAGAGAATATCCAAAACTGTGGGACAATGACAAAAGGCATCACATATGCATTAATGGGAATACAGAGGAAGAGGGAACCAAAGAGATATTTGAAACAATAATGATGGAGAATTTCCCCAAATTTATGTCAGACACCAAACCACAGACCCAGGAAGCTCAGAAAATACTAAGACAGATGCCCCCAAAAAGAAGAAAAAATCAACACCTAGGCATATTATATTCAAATTGCAGAAATTCAAAGATAAAAAGTCTTGAAAGAGGCTGGAGGAGTAAAAAAAACCTCACCTGCAAAGGACCAGGGATAAAAATGACATCAGACTTCTTAGAAACCATGCAAGGAAGAAGAGAGCCTTGTGAGATATTTAAAGCATTGACAGAGAAAAAGATCCCACCAACCCATAATCCCCAGAATCTGTATCCTGCAAAACCATCCTTCAAAAGTGATGGAGAGGCCAGCACAGTGGCTTATGCTTGTAATTCCAGCACTTTGGGAGGCTGAGGCAGGCAGTTCGCTTTGAGCTCGGGAATTTGAGACCAGCCTAGGCAACATGGTAAAACCCTGTCTCTACAAAAAAATACAAACTTTAGTGGTGGCACACACCTGTGGTCCCAGCTACTTGGGGGGCTGAGGCTGGAGGATCACTGGCAACCTGAGAAGTGGAGATTGCAGTGAGCCGAGATCGCACCACTGCACTCCAGCCTGGGTGACAGAGCAAGACTCTGTCTTTAAAAAAAAAAGAAAAGAAAAAGAAAGAAAGAAAAGAAAAGGAAAGAAAAGAAAAGAAAAAAGAAAAAAGAAAAAAAAAAGTGATGGAGAAATGAGAACTTTCACAAGCCAACAAAAATTGAGAGAATCTGTAGACCTGAAGACACAAGAAATATTAAAAAAAAAAACTTCTTCAGAGAAAAGATGATATGTTAGAAACTGTGAACTACATAAACAAGGGAAGAGCTTTAGAGAAGGAATAAGTAAAGGTAAAATAAAAGCTTCTACTTTTCTTATCTTTAGTTAATCTAACAGATAATGGTTTGTTCAAAATAAAACAGGGCATTTATCCAAAATGCTTGATACCAGAAGTATTTTGGATTTTGGATTTTTTTTTTTAATTTTGAAATATTTGCAATATACTTACTGGTTCAAAGTCCCAAATCTGATCATCCAAAATCTGAAATGCTTCAGTGAGCATTTCCTTTGATCATTATGTCTGTATTCAAAGAGTTTTGGATTTTGGAGCATTTCAGATTTTGGGCTATCAGATTTGGGGTGCTCAATCTGTAATAGCAACTGTGTATTCAATGATTATAGTTTACGGATAAGGGAACTGAATGACAGCAATGATAAAAGGGACAGGAGGAGGAAGTTAAGACTACTTTGTTATCATAAGGTACTTGCACTACCATGAAACGTAGTGTTATTTGAGTCGACTTGGTTAGTTGTAAATGTATAATACTGAAAAAAGAACTGCTGGAGGCCGGGTGCGGTGGCTCACGCCTGTAATCCCAGCACTTTGAGAGGCCGAGGTGGGTGGATCACGAGGTCAGGAGTTTGAGAACAGCCTGGCCAATATGGTGAAACCCCATCTCTACTAAAAATACAAAAATGAGCTGGGTGTGGTGGCACGCGCCTGTAGTCCCAGCTACTCAGGGGGCTGAGGCAGGAGAATCACTTGAACCCAGGAGGCAGAGGTTGCAGTGAGCTGGAATCATGCCACTGCACTCCAGCCTGGGTGATAGAGTGAGACTTCATCTCAAAAAAAAAAAAAAAAAAAAAAAAAAAAAAAAAAAACACTACTGGCTGGGCATGGTGGCTCACACCTGTAATCCCAGTGCTTTGGGAGGCTGAGGCAGGAGGATTAATTGAGCCCAGGAGTTTGAGACCAGCCTGGGCAACACAGTGAGGAGTTCCCCCAGAACAAAGCCAGTTTGCATATTGGGCAGAAGATGTGAATCACTATAAACATTGCTGAAAAGAAGACATACAAATGGCAAACAGGTATATGAACAGGTGGGCTACATAACTGATCATCAGAGACATGCAAATCAAAACTACAATGAGATATTATCTCATTCCAGTTAAAATGGCTTTTACCCAAAAGACAGGCAATAACAAATGCTGGTGAGGATGTGGAGAAAAGGAACCCTCATATACTGTTGGTAAGAATGTAAATTAGTACAATCACTATAGAGTTGTGTGTTTTTTTAAAAAAGAACATTGGCTGGGCACGTTGGCTCATGCCTGTAATCCTAGCACTTTGGGAGGACAAGGTGGGTGGATTGCCTGAGCTCAGGAGTTCAAGACCACCTTGGGTAACATGGTGAAACCCCGTCTCCACTAAAATACAAAAAATTAGCCTGGTGTGATGGCAGTCACGTGTAAGCCCAGCTACTCAGGAGGCAGAGGCAGAGGTTGCAGTGAGTGACGTGAGTGACCAAAAAGTGGGTCCTATGAAAAGATCTATAAAATTGACAGAGAAGACACACAAAAAATCAGAATGAGTGCAGAGGCATTACTATTGACCTTACAAAATTGAAAATAGAATACTATAAACAAGTATATACCAACAAATTAGATAACCTAGATGAAACAGAAAAATTCCTAGAAACAGAAATTATATAAACTGATGCAAGAAGTAAAAAGTCTCAATAGGCATAACAAGTAAAGAGATGGCAATAAAAAACCTTGCAATAAAAAAAGATGTTTAGGCCGGGCACAGTGGCTCCCGCCTGTAATCCTAGCACTTTAGGACGCCAAGGCAGGTGGATCACCTGAGGCCAGGAGTTCAAGACCAGCCTGGCCAACATGGTGAAACCCTGTCTCTACTAAAAATATAAAAAGTAGCTGGGTGTGGTGGTGGGCGCCTATAATCCCAGCTACTTAGGAGGCTGAGGCAGGAGAATCGCTTGAACCTGGGAGGCAGAGGTTGCAGTGAGCCAGGATCATGCCCCTGCTCTCCAGCCTGGGCAACAGAATGAGGCTCTATCTCAAAAAAAAAAAAAAAAAAAAAAGTTTAATTTTATGTGTCAACATGGCTAGGCAAAGGTATCCAGATAGTTGGGCAAGCATTATTCTAGATGTTTCTGTGAAGATATTAAAACATATCTTCATCTAAAACGATGAAAATAACATTTAAATCTGTAGACTCTGAGTAAAGCAGACTAACTCCCATACGTGGATGGGCGTTATCCAATCAGTTGAAGACTAATTTGAAAAAGACTGACCTCCCCAGAAGAAGAGGGAATTCTCCCAGCGTGCTGCCTTCGGCCTTGAACTGCAGCTTCTTCCTTGTTTCTCCAGCCTGCTGGCCTACCCTAGAGATTTTGGACTTGCCAGCTACCTCTCAAACTCTCTCTCTCTGCCCCCATCCCCCACATATATATTGTTTCTGCCTAATATGGTCTAGGACCAGATGGCTTCGTTGGTACATTCTACCAAACATTTAAAAAATTAACATTAATCTTTCTCAAACACTTCCACAAATAGAAGAGGGGCATACTTCCTAACTCATGCTATGAAGCTAACGTTACCCTGATACCAAAGCCAGATAAAGACATCACAAGAGGGCTGGGCGTGGTGGCTCCCACTTGGGGAGGCCAAGGCGGGAGGATCAGTTGAGGCCAGGAGTTCAAGACCAGCCTGGGCAATGCAGTCAGATGTGGTCTCTACGAAAACATTTATAAGTTACGCAGGCGTGGTGGCATGCACCTGTAGTCCTGGCTACGCAGAAGGTTGAGGCCAGATGATCACTTGACCCCTAGGAGGTCGAGGTTGCAGTGAGCTGTGTTCATGCCACTGTCTTCCAGCCTGGGTGACTGGAAGACTGTGTGTCCAAAAAAAAAAAAAAATCACAAGAAAAGAAAATTACAGTCAAATATCCTATATACATATTGATGCAAAATTCCTCAAAAAAATACTCGCAAACCAAAACCAACAGTTTATTAAAAGGATTAGACATCATGACCAAGTGAGATTTATCCGAAGAATGCAAGGGTGGTTGCACAGCATTGTGAATGTAATAAAAGGAAATTGAATTGTACACTTAAAAATTGTTGGCTGGAGGCCGGGCGCGGTGGCTCAAGCCTGTAATCCCAGCACTTTGGGAGGCCAGACGGGCGGATCACAAGGTCAGGAGGATCGAGATCCAGTCCTGGCTAACCCGGTGAAACCCCGTCCTCTACTAAAAAAATATAGAAAAACTAGGCCGGGCGGCAGCGTGGTTGGGCGGCTCTGTAGTCCCAGCTGACTCGGGAGGCTGAGGCAGGGAGAATGGCGGTAAACCGGGAGTCAGAGCTGTGCAGTGACAGCTCGAGGTCCGCCACTGCCACTCCAGCCTGGCGACAGAGCCAGGACTCCGTCTCAAAAAAAAAAAAAAAAAAAAAAAAAATTGGTTGGCTGGGAGTTGTGGTTCACCGCCTGTAATCCTAGCACTTTGGGAGGCGCGAGGCAGGCGGATCCAGCGAGGTCAGGAGATTGAGACCATCCTGGCTAACATGGTGAAACTCTGTCTTTCTAAAAATCCAAAAAAGAAAAAAAAAAAAAGAAAAAAGAAAACTGGACATGGTGGCGGGTGCCTGTAGTCCCAGATACCCAGGAGGCTGAGGCAGGAGAATGGCATGAACCCGGGAGGCGGAGCTTGCAGTGAGCAGAGCTTACACCACTGCACTCCAGCCTGGGCGACAGAGTGAGACTCCATGTCAAAAAAAAAAAAAATTGTTGACCAGGCATGGTGGCTCACACCTATAATCCCAATACATTGGGAGGATGAGGCAGGAGGATTGCTCTGGCTCAGGAGTTCCAGACTAGCTTGGACAACATAGGGAGACACAATTTCTACCAAAAAAAAAAAAATTATTTTTAATTAAAAAATTAGTTGGGTGTGGTGGCATGTGCCTGTGGTCGCAGCTACTCAGGAGGCTGAGGTGGGAGAATCCCTTAAACCTGAGAGATCAAGGCTGCAGTGAGCTGTGATGGAGCCACTGCACTCCAGCCTGGGCGACACAGCAAGACCCTGTCTCAAAAAACAAAGCAAACAAAAAACCAATGCCAGCTGCCCACATTACTGGGTGGAGCTATCTGAACCTTTACTAGTTCAGAGCAGTGCCTGATTCATGAGTCATTTCTTTGCTTGAATAAAGGGTTAAATTTAATTTGTCTAAGGTTTTTGTTTTTAACAGAGGCAAACACTGCTCAGGTGCCACAACTGACATCCTTAACAGCAAACCTAAGTCCTTCAGGAGAGGTTACGCCAATCACTACACTCCATGTGCCTTGCCCACCCCCTGTCCCCTGTCCCTTCAGCTCACCTTCCATATGTTGAGGGGATGAGCCTCCTAAAGCAACCGAATCTGCTTTTTTTGAGTCTTTCTCTGTCACCCAGGCTGGAGTGCAGTGGCACAATCTTAGCTCACTACAACCTCCGCCTCCTGGGTTCAAGCGATTCTCCCGCCTCAGCCTCCTGAGGAGCTGGGATTACAGGCGCCCGCCATCAGGCCCAGCTAATTTTTGTATTTTTGTAGAGACGGGGTTTCACCATGTTGACCTCAGGTGATCCGCCCGCCTCAGCCTCCCAAAGTGCTGGGATTACAGGTGTGAGCCACTGCTCCCTCCCGGTGAGAATCTGCTTCTTAAGCTCACAAACTTCTCTGCTAGCTCCACTTTGGGGAATTACAAGGAATTACATTCCTTGGCTTGGCAAAGACCATTTTCAGACTGGTGCCAACATGATCCTGCAGCCTATCTCAAAAGCCTTCCCTGCATGAACACCAAGTTCTCTGCAGCTAGGCTGAGGGGTTTGCTGTTCTCTTTGTATGCTCTGCATACATTGTAGTGGTCTCCAGCCCTTGGCAAACTCCTATGTGATCATCAAGACTCATTAGGACGGGCGTGGTGGCTCAGACCTGTAATCTCAGCACTTTGGGAGGACAAGGCGAGCGGATCATGAGGTCAAGAGATTGAGACAATGCTGGCCAACACGGTGAAACCCCATCTCTACTAAAAATACAAAAATTAAATGGGTGTGATGGCACGCGCCTGTAGTCCCAGCTATTTGGGAGGCTGAAGCAGGAGAATCGCTCAAACCCGGCAGGCAGAGGTGGCAGTGAGCCGAGATCATGCCACTGTACTCCAGCCTGACGACAGAGTGAGACTCAGTCTCAAAAAAAAAAAAAAAAACAAGACTCATTACAAATGTCACACTACGGTGGATCTCCCTTACTTCTCCCCAGACAGAATGGCTCTACTGCCCTGTGCTCCTGCCATGTCTCTTGTAGACAATAGTGAGAGTCCCTGAATTTCACACCACACCAGGGACAGGATCTTGAGTCATTCCATTTGAAATGTCAAGGGAAATGGTAACTCTCTGAAGTGGGTGGTCTTGGGGCCACACAAGGAACTTGCATCCAGGTTACAGGTGCGTGGCCTCGACTGTGTCCCTGGCCTTCAGGTTCCCATTCCCCACCGCCATCCCCATGCTCTGAGGGAAGGGCCTGAGCCATTGGCAGCAGCTGAGACTGTGAAATAGAAGAAGCAAAGTAGAAGCAGGGGAGGTAACCACTGCCCTGAGAGCGGGAGGGGCGAGCAGGCTACACACAGACCAAGCACACGTCCCTCAGGTGGCCACGCCTCGAAGGCTGGACCTCGGCCGACTTGGACAGTCAGGCGAGTCAGGCTATGCCCAGCAAGCCGAAGGTGCCTGGGCTTGCTCATTCAGTCACAGTCACAGCCACTATGCCAGGGAGGACCTGGAAGCTGTGCCTGCTACTGCTGCTGGGGCTGGGACTGGGGTCCCAGGAGGCCCTACCCCCACCCTGTGAGAGGTAGGGTATGGGGAAGGCAGTGGGAGAGGATGGCAATAAGAGGGAGGCTGGGATGAGATCTCAAGCTCTGGGGTCAGTACTTCAGAAGAAAAAGAAGAGATTATAAAGGAAGGAAAGAGTAGGGAAGAGATGGCCGGGCGCGGTGGCTCAAGCCTGTAATCCCAGCACTTTGGGAGGCTGAGACGGGCGGATCACAAGGTCAGGAGATTGAGACCATCCTGGCTAACACGGTGAAACCCCGTCTCTACTAAAAAATACAAAAAAACTAGCCGGGCGAGGTGGCGGGCGCCTGTAGTCCCAGCGTAAACCCGGGAGGCGGAGCTTGCAGTGAGCTGAGATCTGGCCACTGCACTCCAGCCCGGGCGACAGAGCGAGACTCCGTCTCAAAAAAAAAAAAAAAAAAAAAAAGTAGGGAAGAGAAGAAAATGAGGATTCCTGTGTAGCAGGCTCTACGCTGGGCACTGCACCTGCAGTCCTTTTTTTTGTTTTTGTTTTTGTTTGTTTGGTTTTTTTGTTAGAGTCTTGCTCTGTCGTCCAGGTGAAGTACAGTGGCACCATCCCCACTCACTGCAGCCTAGACCTCCCAGGTCTGAGATTCTTGTGCCTCAGCCTCCTGAGTTGCTGGGATCACAGGCATGCATCACCACATCCGGCCTGTCATTGACTTTTACCAAAATTTTCCACCTTTGGAAGGGAATTAGTCTTGGTGACTGTGCTGGGAATACAAGCGTGAGCCACTGCCCGCTGCCAGGACCTGCAGTCCTGATACCAGATGCAGCTGTCAGAGCCTGGCCTGAGGTCTAAAGCCTGTTGGCCTGAGCCCACCCTCCCTCCCTCTCTTCCTCCAAGCTGCCCCTTGAACTGTGCAGGCCTCTTCCCAGGATTGTTCTAGCAAACTTTCTGCTCCAGCTTCCTAGCCTGGGTGTGAGAGGCAGCCTAAGGGCCTGACCACAGCACCCGGGCTTAAGCTCTGACCCTAATACTCTCTTTGTGACCCAGGGTAGGTCAAAGCTCTTTCCTAACCCTGAGTTTCCATCACCAGGGACAGAGATGAGTGACCCTGTCCTGCCTCCTGGACTCAGGCAAAGTTCACCCTTCATTCCTCATGGATTTATGGAGCTGTGGCCACATCAACCACTTTACCAGTTCCTGCAAGAACAATAATAATAGAAGTAAAACAGCTGGGCATGCTGACTCACGCCTGTAATCCCAGCACTTTGGGAGGCTGAGGTAGGGGGGATCATCTGAGGTCAGGAGTTCGAGATCAGCCTGACCAACAGTGGTGAAACCCCATCTCTACTAAAAATACAAAATTAGCTGGGCATGGTGGCACACGCCTGTAATCCCAGCTACTCAGGAGGCTGAGGCAGGAGAATCACTTGAACTTGGGAGGTGGAGGTTGCAGTGAGCCAAGATCGTGCCATTGCACTCCAGTCTGGGCAACGAGAGTGAAACTCTGTCTCTAATAATAATAATAATAATAATAGCAAAACAGTAACAGAAGCACAGTTTGAAGTAGAGCGAAGTTAGGACCCACTGCTGTGGGTGAGCAGAGGGTGTGTTAGAGAGGACGGGGAGGAAAGGTGTCTCTGAGGACGTGATGTGTGAGCAGAACTGTGGTAGGAACCATCGTTGAGCTGACCTGGGAGAAGACAGTCTAGGCATGGAAAGGGCCGTGCAGAGGCCCTGAGGTGCTGTTCAGGGATTGGGAAGAAGGCCTGTGTGATTGGGGCAGAGTGGGAACAGGTCTGGGCAGAGCGGGGCTCCAGGCAACAAAGTTTGGGCTTGGGCTCCAGTGGTAGGACTACAGTCAGAGACAAGGGGTTCAATAGAGGGTGTGTGTTACAGGGCGAGTTGACGGTGCTCGCCCATGACAATTGTGGAGTATAAAGGGGAAAAGTGTCCCTGGGAGAGTTAATAGGTTTTGTCCTGTGCGATTGTAATGATGACTTCAGAGAGACTGGGTGGTCCAGTGTTTTGTCAAGCATTAGGCTGTTTGCCAAATGTAGGGGAAGATGACTTTATTGGTGTTCCCTAAGACTAACCTCAGGCCGATGATTCACCAATACTTCCAAACAGTTATACCATGATTATGGTTTCGTTCTTTTTTCTTTTTTTGAGATGGACTCTCGCTCTGTTGCCAGGTTGGAGTGCAGTGGCGCAATCCGGCTCACTGCAACCTCCACCTTCTGGGTTCAAGCGATTCTCCTGCCTCAGCCTCCCCAGTAGCTGGGATTACAGGTGCCTGCCACCAGGTCCAGCTAATTTTTGTATTTTTAGTAGAGACGGGGGTGTTGCCATGTTGGCAAGAAAGGTCTCGATCTCTTGTCCTTGTGATCTGCCTGCCTTGGCCTCCCAAAGTGCTGGGATTACAGGAGTGAGCCACTGTGCCCGGCCTTGATTATGGTTTCTTACAGTGAAAGGATACATGGTAAAGCCATCAGAGGTGAAATATTCTAGGGCCAAGTCCAGGAGAAAATAAGCTCAATCTTCCAGTTTTTCTTCTCCCAATGGATTTATATGGACAGTACTTGATTTTTCCAGCAATAACATGCAACAGCATGCATGAAGTATTGCCAACCACAAAATCTCACCTGAGTCTTGGTGTCCAGTGTTTTTATTGGAGGTCAGTGACGGAAGCATGGACTACCTGTGTGGCTGACCTCAGTTACTCACTCTCCAGATCTTCAGAGATCAAACTGATACTGGGTGGCCAAAGGCCCCTGCCACAAATCACATTATTAGCATCATATACCTGGCATGGCCGAAGGTCCCAGAAAAACAAAGACTTATCAGGCAGCATATTTCAGTAATTTAAATCTTATCTCTCAGGGCTGGTCACAGGCCAGAACTTTCTCTGAAACGTGCAGGGTTTGAACACAGCAGACCTGCTGAGTCAATCCTTTCATGCACAAGCCACTTCTTGCATAACGAAGAATTTGTTTCGTCTTTGTCTTGGGTTCCTCCAAGGTCACCTCTAAGCTCTTGGAATCTCCCAAGTGATAGGAATATCTGTTATTCCTAGTGGTCCCTGATTACCGTTTTTTGTTTTTGTTTTGTTTTGTTTTGAGATGGAATCTAGCTCTGTTGCCCAGGCTGAAGTGCAGTGGCAAGATTTTGGCTCACTGCAATCTCTGCCCTCAGGGTTCAAGCGATTCTCCTGCCTCAGCCTCCCAAGTAGCTGGGACTATAGGCACGCACCACCATGCCTGGCTAATTTTTGTATTTTTAGTAGAGACTGGGTTTCACCATGTTGGCCAGGCTGGTCTTAAACTCCTGACCTCAAGCAATCCACCTACCTCAGCCTCCCAAAGTGCCGGGATTACAGGCATGAGCCACTGCACCTGGCCTGATTGCTTTTTGAGACAGGGTCTCACTCTGTCACCCAGGCTGGAGTGCAATGGTGCAGTCATGGCTCACTGCAGCCTCAGCCTCTCTGGGCTTAGGTGATCCTCCCACCTTGGCCTCTTGAGTAGCTGGGACTAGGTGTGTGCCACCACAGCTGGCTGGTTTTTGTTTTTTTTTGTAGAGATGGGATTTTGCCATGTTTCCCAGACTTTTGATAGCTTTTGTTAATGAGGTGACTTATGGTGGGCCCCTAGACGGCTTCTGCTAACAAGATGACTCCACATGAAGGGAGGCCATACCAGAAAGGCCAAGCATGTGTGTAGAGGGTTGGGGTTTTGGTCCACATGATATCAGCCCAACTTCTCAACTTTCAGGGAGGAGAAGTGGCTGGAGATGGAGTTCAATTACATGATCAATGATTCAATCAATCATGCCTATGTCATGAAACTCCAATAAAAACTCTGGACTCCGAAGTCCTGGTCAGTAGGCTGGGCACAGTGGCTCATGCCTGTAATCCCAACACTTCAGGAGGCCAAGGTGGGTGGATCACTTGAGGCCAGGAGTTTGAGAGCAGCCTGGCCAACATGGTGAAACCCTGTCTCTACCAAAAATGCCAAAAATTAGCGGAGCGTGGAGGTGCATGCCTGTGATCCCAGCTACTCAGGAGGCTAAGACACGAGAATTGCTTGAACCTGGGAGGTGGAGGTTGCAGTGAGGTGAGATTGCACCACTGCACTCCAGCCTGGGTGACAGAGTGAGACCCTGTCTCAACAAACAAAAAAATAAAACAAATAAATACCAAGTCCTGGTTGGTGAACACATTGATGAGCCAGGAGGGGAAACATCCTGGTTCCATGGGGAAAGGACACAGAAGCTCTTCATTCAGGGCCCCCCTAGACCTTGCCCCATGTGTCTCTTCATTTGGCTGATCCTGGCTTATATTCTTGTAATAAAACTACAGCCCTAAGCATAACTGTAAGCTTTTCTGAGTCCTGTGAGTTCTACCAAATTATCAAATCTGAAAGCGTTATGGGAACCCCTACATTTGTAGCCTCTTGGTAATAAGTGCAGGTGGCCTGGGGACCCCTGAACTTGTGGCTAGTGTCAGACGTGAGGCTGTCTCACTCAGGACTGTGCCCTTAACCTGAGTGTGGATTCTGCACTAACTCCCGATGGTTAGCACCAGGATTAAATTGCAGTATTGCAGTTGGTGTCAGAAAATGTGGATTTACTAGAATGACCCTGACTCACTGAAACCTGTGGGTTGGGAAAGAAAAGATGAAAGGGCAGGGGATGAGAAATCTTTCATTCTTGAGTGGCTACAGGGTCACTCATGGTGTGAAGGGCAGTCATGCCGCAATCAGTTACTGGAGGTAAAAGTTACCAATGGAACTTAGAGATGACTGATCTCTAACTTTTGGGGAGTTGGCCCATGTGCATAGCAAAATGTATACTACTAAGAAGAAAAGCAAATATACAATCCCTATAGATTTTTATCTCTAATAGTCAAACTGAAAGTAAAAGATGGGCCATGCTTAGATTCTGGTCGGTGGAATTACAACCTCCAGTCCTGCACTGTGGTACCAAAAGCACCTGCTGAAGCCCTGATGGGCACTGCAATGAGATTGAGAGAATATAAAAATGTGGCCAGGTGCAGTGGCTCACACCTATAATCCCAGCACTTTCGGAGGCAGAGGTGGGCAGATCATCTGAGATCAGGAGTTCAAGACCAGCCTGACCAATATGGAGAAATCCTGTCTCTACTAAAAATACAAAATTAGCCGGGCATGGTGGTGTGCACCTGTAATCCCAGCTACTCGGGAGGCTGAGGCAGAAGAATCACTTAAACCCAGGAGGCGGAGGTTGCAGTGAGCTGAGATCGCACTATTACACTCCAGCTTGGGCAACAAGAGCGAAACTCCATTTCAAAACCAAACCAAAACAAAACAAAAAACTGGTATGCGCTTGAACAGGTTTTATGTGGAGTGTTGCATCTCTTCTGCCTGAATGTATTACAGGGATGGATACTGTATCTGACCAGGAAACATTTCCACTACCTAGTATTGTAAAACAGAAGGCATGGACATCCACTCATCAAGCAATATTGATTAGACATTCCAAATGGGAACCAATAAGATTGCCCAGCTCCACAGAGATTGTTAGCCTTCTCTGGAGCATAGACTGGACTTTACAGCAAAAGTCTTAGAGCACCTCCTGGCATGAGTGCTGCGACTTTGGACTAGAGAATTTCCGTGTGAGAGGTAATTATTGGCTTGCTATCAGACATTATTTGAAATTGCCCCTATGACTGAAGGATGTAAGATAATCTTGAAACCTGAAATACCTATAATATCTTGGGTGATGTTGAAGAAATGCTCTCTGAGAGTGGGCAGGGCCCAGAAGAGTTCCATAATGAAGTGGAAATGACTGGATCAGGAATAAGCTCATGGGGGAATGCAGAGTTATTCAGTGTATTCAAGAGCAGAGAGACTCTCTTCCCCTAGGACTGACTTTGGACCCACTCATTAGATTCTATTGCCAATTGGACAGTGCCCTATTGACAGCTCTCGATTGACCAACAAAGAGCTATTTGGCTTATGGATGGCAGTCCCAAGGTGAATGAACAGACTACTGTTTGGAAGGTTGTCACTCTGATCAAAGAAGGCAAAAACAAATCAGCTCTGTGGGCTGAATTGCATACTGTTTAGGTTTTTACTAACTCTTGCACAGTGGCCCAATGGCCTGGCCATATGGTCAGGCAGAAGAACAATGGGAACCTTGTCTATATGGAAATCACAACAGGAATTTTAGGAGTGCATTAAAGCAGGTTATGTTGATGTCCATCAGAAGAACCCCTTTCCAGGATCAAAAGGGAACTGGGGCAACAAGCAGGCATCCCTGTGTGCTCGCTTGAGGTGGCCACCTGTGTTCATGAAATAAATGGACATTGCAGGGCAGCAGCCATGCAGAGAAAGGCTGAATTTAGACTTAGTCCTCTTGTTCCCGCCGAGGCACAAAATGCCAGTAAGTACTTTTCCGTCTGCCAAAAAGAGAAAGACTGCACACGGCTGTGGGAAGATAACCTTGGAGGGAAGGCCCTGCACATACCTGGCAAGATGGACCGATTCTGGTAGGCCTGGAGGGCTACAAATGGGTCCTGACAAGAGTAGACACTGATTCTGGACTGGAGTTTGCATGGCCAGTGGCAGATGCAAATGCTCAAAATACTGACACTGTAAAAGGGTCAGAACAAAAGATACTCCACCAATTTGAACCATTGAGTTATATTTCTTCAGATCAAGAAACACTTTCATCTTCAGAGGAGTGGTTCCATAGAAAATTGGGATGGGCAGTTGAAGCATGTGCTGTCTAAAACAGCAGGGAATAAGGGTATGAAAGGCTGGCTTACATGCCTTCACAAGTATGTGCTCACACTCAACATAAGGGGGCTCAAGGGTTTGTCCCTATTAGATAGATTCTTCTGCTTTTCTGGAAGTTAAAGGGAAGAGGGACTGGGGGACGATGACTAGCAATTCTTCCCATGTGGTATCACTATACCATTTTCTTTCTTCCCCACATTAACTAAACTTTCTTTTTCCAGATGATTCAGTGGTTCCAGTAAATCCCAGTGGTCCCAGGACTGCAGATACATAGGATAAGAGTAGTTTACACACCACAGTTCTAGTGTTATGATATTCTGTGTTTTTTCTGTGTGCTTACTATTACCAGTGAGTTTTGTATCTTCAGGTGATTTTTTTTTTTTTTTTTTTTTTTTTTTTTTTTTTTTTT
>NW_016807677.1:144497-161658 GCF_001698545.2 Rhinopithecus bieti
TTTTTTTTTTTTTTTTTTTTTTTTTTTTGAGATGGAGTCTCGCTCTGTCACCCAGGCTGGAGTGCAGTGGTGCGATCTCAGCTTACTGCAACATCTATCTCCCGGATTCAAGCAGTTCTCATGCCTCAGCCTCCCGAGTAGCTGGGATTACAGGCATGCGCCACCACGCCCAGCTAATTTTTTGTATTTTTAGTAGAGATGGGGTTTCACCATGTTGGCCATGCTGGTCTCAAACACCTTGACCTCAAGTGACCTGCCTGCCTCAGCCTCCCAAAGTGCTGGGATTACAGGGATGAGCCACTGAGCCCAGTGATCATTAACTTTTTTTTTTTTTCCCTGAGACAGTGTCTCACTCTGTTGCCCAGGCTGGAGTGCAGTGGTGAGATCTCAGCTCACTGCAACCTCCACCTCCCCGGTTCAAGCGATTCTCCCACTTCAGCCTCCTGAGTACCTGGGACTACAGGTGCATGCCACCACACCTGGCTAATTCTTTTGTGTTTTGTGGTAGAGACAGGATTTCACCATGTTGGTCAGGCTGGTCTCACACTCCTCAAGTGATCTTCCTACTTTGGCCTCCCAAAGTGCTGGGATTACAGGCATGAGCCATTGTGCCCGGCCCAGGTGATTTCTTACTGTGTGTTAACATCCTATTCTTTCTGATCAAAGTACACTCTTTAGCATTTCTTGTAGGACAGGTCTGGTATTGATGAAATCCTTTAGCTTTTGCTTGTCTGGGAAAGTCTTTATTTCTCCTTCATGGTTGAAGGACATTTTCACCAGATATACTATTCAAGGGTAAAAGTGTTTTTTTCCCTTCAGCACTTCAAATATGTCAAGACATTCTCTCCTGGATTGTAAGCTTTCCACTGAGAAGTCTGCCGCCAGACATATTGGAGCTCCATTGTATATTATTTGTTTCGTTTCTCTTGCTGCTTTTAGTATCCTTACTTTGTCCTTGACCTTTAGCTTGATTATTAAATGCCCTGAGGTAGTCTTTGGGTTAAATCTGCTTGGTGTTCTATAACCTTCTTGTTCTTGGATATTGATATCTTTCTCTAGGTTTGGGAAGTCCTCTGTTATTATCCCTTTGAATAAACTTTCTGTCCCTATCTCTTTCGCTACCTCCTCTTTAAGTCCAATAACTCTTAGATTTGCCATTTTGAGGCATTTTGATTGTATTTTCTAGATCCTGTAGGCGTGCTTTGTCGTTCATTCTTTTTTCTCTTGTCTTCTCTGATAGGGTATTTTCTTTTTTTTTGAGACGGAGTCTCGCTCTGTCGCCCAGGCTGGAGTGCAGTGGCTGGATCTCAGCTCACTGCAAGCTCCGCCTCCCGGGTTCCCGCCATTCTCCTGCCTCAGCCTCCCGAGTAGCTGGGACTATAGGCGCCCGCCACCTCGCCCGGCTAGTTTTTTGTACTTTTTTTTTTTAGTAGAGACGGGGTTTCACCGTGTTAGCCAGGATGGTCTCGATCTCCTGACCTTGTGATCCGCCCGCCTCGGCCTCCCAAAGTGCTGGGATTACAGGCTTGAGCCACCGCGCCTGGCCTCTGATAGTGTATTTTCAAATAGCCTGTCTTCAAGTTCACTAATTCTTTCTTCTGCTTGATCAATTCTGCTATTAAAGGACTCTGATGCATTCTTCAGTATGCCAATTGCATTTTTCAGCTCTAGGGTTTCTGCTTGATTCTTTTCAATTATTTTAATCTCTTTGTTACATTTACCTGATAGAATTTTGAATTAGGACTGCAGATACAAATGCAAGAGGCAGGAATTACTCCTAAGCAAGGAAGTATAACTATATTCTTAAACTTTTGTGTGAGAATTCCTAAGGGTCTGATGGGGCAGGTTGTGCCTTCACCTTATCTAGCAAAAATGGGGCTAACAATAAATACAAATATATTGCCTACTGCTCAAGATAGCTTACTAGTTCTGTACCTATGTAAGCCTGCCCTGTACGAATGGGAGTGGACCGAAGAAGAAGCATTTACAAGACAAGTATTTCTACCTACAATCTGGATAAACACAATGGCCTAACCCAATGTTCTTTCCAAAGGTGGAAAAGTTTGGGTATAAATGGAGAACAAGAGGTGTAGTAGCTGGGAATAAATGAATGAATCCATGCATTAATAAGAAATGCAATGAGGGAAGTCCACTATTACATTAATGCTTAGAAAGAAGATCAGAGAAAAAGATGCTATCGCCTCTTCATTCAATTATACTTGACGCCTGAAAGCATAAAGCCATATTTTGCCAAGACCACTCCTGCTCTGGAAACTGACAAGATCAAAGGGGAGCCTGCCAGCCTGAGTGGCCGTATCCTGGGAGACATTTTGTCATATGATCTGGTGATGAACAGGACTAATTATTAATGACAATGGGACTCTAGTAATGTGTGAACATCTTTTGACTCTTAATTTGCAGGTTACATCTACCATAGTGCAATATGATAAAGCACTGGTGTTGTTGGCAAGATTATAATACTAATATTGAGGGTCACATGTATTGGGAAATTGAGCAAAAAGCTTCCCATCTCTACTTCCACACTAGCTCCTCTAAATTTTCAATATATTCATGTTGATACTATCTCTTTGTCTGTTACAAAAATGCTATTCCAAATGCAGTTGCTCAGGAAAGTATGACTGTTTTGCTACAAGGGATCTATGGGTAAAGGCTAGGGACTGGACTGTTGTATAACAGAGTTTGTCTGTTCTTTGACCCAGGTTGCTGGGAAGTAACTTCTAAGCTCTTGCAATTTCCCAAATGATAGGTGTTTCTTTAGTATTCATGATGAGGCTCTAGATGGATTATACTAATTAGCTGACTCAGGACGAGGACTGGACATGCCAGAAAGACCAACTTGTGTGTTTGGAGAGGTGGGGCTTTGAGCCAAGTAATATCAGCCTGACCTCCCAATCTCTGGGGAGGGGAGTGGAACTGGAAATTGATTTTTTTTTTTAATAAAAAAACCTTACATTTATTTAATATTTAAGACACTTGAAGCCCCTCACTTAATCTTTTGTTTTGTTTTGTTCTTTTTTTTAATTTTTAAATTTTGGAGGTACATAGTAGGTGAATATATTTATGAATTACATGAGATATTTTGATACAGGCATGCAATGGGTAATAATCACATCAGGGTACATGAGGTGTCCACCACCTCAAGCACTTATCCTTTGTGTTACAAACAATCTGATTATACTCTTTTAGTTATTTTAAATGTACAATTAAATTATTTTGGCTATAGTCACCTGTCGTGCTAGCAAATACTAGGTCTTATTCATTATTTGTTTTTTTGTACCATTAACCATCTCCACCTCCCCCCGATGCCTGCCACTATACCACTACCCTTTCCAGCCTCTCCTAATCATCATTCTACTCTCTATCTCTATGAGTTCAATTATTTTAATTTTAAGCTCCCACAAATAAGTGAGAACATATGAAGTTTGTCTTTCTGCACCTGGCTTATTTCACTTAATATAATGACCTCCAGTTCCATCTATGTTCTTGCAAATGGCAGGATCTCATTCTTTTATATGGCTGAATAGTACTCCATTGTGTATATGTACCACATTTTCTTTATCCTTTCATCAGTCGATGGACACTTAGGTTGCTTCCAAATCTTGGCTATTGTCAATAGTGCTGCAATAAACATGGGAGTGCAGATATCTCTTCAATATATTGATTCTTTTCTTTCAGTCATATATCTAGCAATGGGATTGCTGGATCATATGGTAGCTCTGTTTTTAGTTTTTTGAGGAACCTTCAAACTGTTCTCCATAGTGGTTGTACTAATTTACATTCCCACCAACAGTGTATGAGAGTTTCCTTTTCTCCACATCCTCACCAGCATTTGTTATTGCCTGGCTTTTGGATAAAAGCCATTTTAATAGGGATTAAATGCTTTCTCATTGTAGTTTTGACTTGCATTTCTCTGATGATCAATTATATTGAGCACCTTTTCATATGCTTGTTTGCCATTTGTATGTCTTTTTTAAAATTTCTTTTCTTAAGGAAATGTATGTCTGCTTTTCAGTAATGTCTATTCAGGTCTTTAGCCCATTTTTAATTGGATTATTAGCTTTTTTAATAGGGTTGTATGAGTTCCTTATTTATTTATTTATTTATTTATTTTTTCCAAGATGGAGTCTTGCTGTGTCACCCAGGCTGGAGCGCAGTGGTGCAACCTCTGCCTCCCAGGTTTGAGCAATTCTCCTACCTCAGCCTTCCAAGCAGCTCGGATTATAGGCATGCACCACCACGCCTGGCTAATTTTTGTATTTTTAGTAGAGACAGGGTTTCACCATGTTGGTCAGGTTGGTCTCGAACTCCTGACCTCAAGTGATTGGCCTGCCTTGGCCTCCCAAAGTGCTGGAATTACAGGCATGAGCTACTGTGCCCAGCCCATATGAACATTTTAACAATATTGACTCTTCCAATCCATAAACAATGAACATGGAAAATCTTTCTTTTTTTTTTTCTTTGAGACAGAGTCTCACTCTGTTGCCGCCCAGGCTGGAGTACAGCAGCACAATCACAGCTCACTGCAACCTCTGCCTCCTGGGCTCAAGCGATCCTGCCACCTTAGCCTCCCAAGCAACTGGGACTACGAGTGCATGCCACCACGCCCGGCTAATTTTTTTGTTTTTTCGTAGAGACAGGGTTTTGCCACCATGCCCGGCCAAGGTTTGCCGGTGTTTTGTTGAGGATTTTTACATCAATATTCATTAGTGATACTGGCCTGTAGTTTTATTTATTTATTTATTTATTTTTTTTGATGTGTCTTCATCTGGTTTTGGGATCAGGGTAATACTGGCTTTGTAGAATGAGTTTGGAAGTATTCCCTCCTCCTCTAATACATCTTTTTCTCTAAATGCTTCTCCTTGTTAAAAGTAAATTTGTAGGCCAGGTGCCGTGGCTCACGCCTGTAATCCCAACACTTTGGGAGGCCAAGGCAGCTGGATCGTCTGAGGTCAGAAGGTTCAAGACCAACCAGAGACAGGTGAAACCCGGTCTCTACTAAAATACAAAAATTAGCTGGGTGTGGTGGCACATGCCTGTAATCCCAGCAACTTGGGAGGCTGAGGCATGAGAATTGCTTGAACAAGGAAGGTGGAGGTTGCAGTGAGCCGAGATGGTGCCACTGCACTCCAGCCTGGGCGGCAGAGTGAGACTCAGTCTCAAAAAAAAAAAAGTAAATATGTTAGGGATAAAAGATTTTAAGGTGAAAAAAATAGGATTAATAAATTCAGCATGTTCCATGATGGGGGAACCTATCTCCCTTAGAGCTTTTTCTATCTCATGGGCAATGTTTGTTCCACCATGTATGCTGTTGCCATTTTGCATTAAAGGCCTGAGTGCCGTTAGGATACATGTTTTGTACCCAGAATTTGTGAGTTCCCCATACTAGGGTTAGATGAGTGGTCATCACACCTGGGTGTAATTAGTTTGAGTATGCCATAAAGCCTCCCATAGCCTTCCTTGTCTCAGCATGGGGCTGTTCCCCAAGAGAATTTGGACATATCATGGGATGCCTACTGCTTTAATACTATAAGAAACCCATTTGGGCTGGGCATCCAGGCCCACGCCTATAATCTCAACACTTTGGGAGGCCAAGCCAGGAGGATCACTTGAGGCCAGGAGTTCAAGACCAGCCTGGGCAACATATTGAGACCTAGTCTCTACAAAAAAACATAGAAAAAATTAGGTGGATACGCTGGCATCAGCCTGTACTCAGCTACTCAGGAGGCTGAGGTGGGAGGATCACTTGGGCCTGGGAGATTGAGGTTGCAATGAGCTGTGATTGCACCACTGCATTCCAGCCTGGGTGATAGAGTGAGCCCTTATCTAAAAAAATAAAAACTAGGCCAGGTGCAGTGGCTCACACCTGTAATCCCAGCACTTTGGGAGGCTGAGACGGGTGGATCACCTGAAGCCGGGAGTTTGAGACCAGCCTGACCAAATAGAGAAATCCCATCTCTACTAAAAATACAAAATTAGCCGGGCATGGCGGTGCACACCTGTAATCCCAGCTACTGCTACTCGGGAGGCTGAGACAGGAGAATCACTTGAACCCAGGAGGCAGAGGTTGCCACGAGCCGAGATCGTGCCATTGCACTCCAGCCTGGGCAACAATAGCAAAACTCCGTCTCAAAAAAATAAAAAAATAAAAAATAAAATTTTTTTCTATTCTGTTTAACAGCTTTTCATCCACAAAAACAAGGGTGATCTGCATTTGTGCATGGAGCTCATTGGGACAGGCTGGCCATGCTACTGTTATATTTTGTTCATTTTAACCGGAGACCTTTCTAAACATTCAATGATCAAGGTTTACAGTTACACAGTGATTACTCTGCCAGGAGTTGTAAACCACATAATCCAAAGGCCCCCAAAAGAGTAGTTCCTGGAAATTCCTTCCCAAATGGTATCCTTCGTAGTAGATGTAACCTGAAAATTAAGAGTCAAAAATCTCTGGCACATTGCTAGAGTTACATTCTGTTGTCAGCAACTGGTGCAGCTCATCCTCATATCATATGACCAAGTCTCAGAGCAGTGCCACTCAGGTTTGCAGGCTGCCATTTGACCTTGTCAGGGCCCAAAAGCAGGAGTCGTCTTGGCAAATGCATGGCTTCCCCCTTTCAGGCATCTGGTATAATCATGCTAAGACACAATCTTACTCTCTTGTTTTGAGTCTCTCCAGGCACCAACGTGATATTGCATTCCCCTCATTGCATAACCCATTTACTCATTCCTTTACCCTCAGCTACTGCGTCTCTTCCTCACCATCTGTCATTGATTTTTTTTTTTTTTTTTTTTTTTTTTTTTTTTTTGAGATAGAGTCTTACTCTATTGCTGGAGTGCAGTGATGCAATATTGGCCCACTGCAACCTCCACCTCCCGGGTTCAAGCAACTCTCCTGCCTCAGACTCCCAAGTAGCTAGAATTACAGGCATCACCATGCCCAGCTAATTTTTGTATTTTTAGTAGAGACGGGAGTGTTGCCATGTTGGCCAGGATGGTCTCAATCTCCTGACCTCCTGATCCACCCGCCTCGGACTTCCAAAGTGCTGGGATTACAGGCATGAGCCACCACGCCCAGCCCATCATTGATTTTTACCAAATTTTTCCACTTCTGGAAGGGACATTAGGCTTGGCCACTGTGCTGATCCACATTGCCAGCACCAACAGTATTGTTGCAGGTGCCTTGCCCTCAGTCCGCTCCCAGTCATATAAGGAAGAGTTACAAAGGTGTGGAACTAGTGGGCTATCTTGACCACTAGGCAACATGGCTGCATTCACTAAGAAGCCAAATTTAACCAGATACTATGAAGGCACAACACACCCCATCAGACCCTTAGTAAATCTGGCATAAAGGTTTAAAGGTACAGTTGCAGTTTTTTCCTTGAGAATCGTCCCTTCTACTGACACCCACATTTGCAGTTCTAGTCCTGGGGCCACTGTATTGGGTAGGAAAATATAGTTGAGATGATGTGGGAACAAATCATATAGTCATACCAACAACTCTGCCCTCCCTCTTTCCAGGTCCCCCAGAAAAATTAGGGGAATTCATCCAATGGAGACCTCCTTTGCTCCTCTCAAGTTGAATGTGAGCACACACTTTTTTTTTTTTTTAAGACAATCTTGCTCTTGTTGCCCAGGCTGGAGTGCAGTGGTGTGATCTTGGCTCATTGCAACCTCCACCTCCCGGGTTCAAGTGACTCTCCTGCCTCAGCCTCTCAAGTAGCTGGGATCACAGGCATGTGCCACCACACCTGGCTAATTTTTGTATTTTTAGTAGAGATGGGGTTTCACCATATTGCCCAGGCTGGTCTTGAACTCCTGACCTCAATTGATCCACCGGCCTCGGCCTCCCAAAGTGCTGGGATTACAGGTGTGAGCCACCGTGCCCGGCCAGAGCACACATTTCTGAAGGTATGTAAGCCACCCCTTCATGCTTTTATCTCCCTCCCCCCACTATAGACAGCAAATGTTTCAACTATCTGTTCCAATTTTCTATCAAAGCGCTACTCTGAGGATGGTATGCAACACCATATGTCCATTTGCTGTGGTATTGCTTGCCCCGTTGCTGAACGCTAGATGCTGTCAATTGTGTTCTCTGATCTGAAGAAATGTAACTTGGTAGTCCACACTGGTACAGCATCTTCTGTTCTAATATAGCATCTTGTAGTATTTTGCACATTTGCATCTACAACCTGATATGCAAAGCTACTTTAATGTGCCCTTTACATTTCCATAGGGTTATGCCCCAGGTGGGCAACACTTTAGTAGTTCAGTTTTTCACTGCCTATCTGCCAGGCCATTGGAAGCGGCCCATGAGTCAGTAAAAACCCAAACACGGCCGGGCGCGGTGGCTCAAGCCTGTAATCCCAGCACTTTGGGAGGCCGAGACGGGCGGATCACGAGGTCAGGAGATCGAGACCATCCTGGCTAACACGGTGAAACCCCGTCTCTACTAAAAAATACAAAAAACTAGCCGGGCGAGGTGGCGGGCGCCTGTAGTCCCAGCTACTCGGGAGGCTGAGGCAGGAGAATGGCATAAACCCGGGAGGCGGAGCTTGCAGTGAGCTGAGATCCGGCCACTGTACTCCAGCCTGGGCGACAGAGCGAGACTCCGTCTCAAAAAAAAAAAAACCAAACACAGGGGCTTTTATCATTCGATTCTTCTATCACTGCAAGGCAAACAGCATGCAATTCAATCCACTGAGGTGATTTGTTCTTACCTTCTTCAAAGATTTTCCATCCTCAGTCAGAGTGCAAAGGCCTTCCAAACAAGGTCTTTCTACCTATAAACCAAGCAGCTTTTTATCATTCAACCAAGAGCTGTTCAAAGGGCCCCTATGTGGCACTAGGATCCATCAGCTCCTCGGTGCTTCCAGAGTTGACCCTAGAGGGAAAGAGGCTTCCTGCTCCTGAATACCATGAGCACCTCCTTGCATTCCCTGAGCAGCACGCTCCTGAATAAACCGTTTCCATTTTATTCAGGAACTCTTCTGGGCACTGCCTTTGTTACAGAGTGTTCCTCTGACATCACCCAAGACATTATGGGTATTTCAGGTTTCAGGATTATTTTGTGTTCTGCAGTCATGGAAGCAGTTTCTGGAAACACTCAAGAGCCAGCTAGTAATTGTCTCTCAAATGACCTCTACATACACTGCATCTGGAAATGTTATGGCCCACTCAGCGATCACCGCTGAGTGCACCTCCCAGGTTTCTGCCATAAGCCCTTCCGATTGAGTCTACACAGGGCCATTGTGCAGAGAATTGGCCACACCAGTATGATTAAAGTGCTAACCTCCCTTTGTCCACCAGCTGTTCTACACCATCTCAAATTAGCCACCAGTGTGGGTTCAGGCAGTCGGACAGGCACTTTACTGCCCGAAGACCCTACTTGTTCCCTCAGCCCTGTATGTCACTCCAACCCACAAACTCCTAACACACACACACACACACACACACACACACACAGCCCTTGTCCAGTCCCAGGGAACACGCCTTGACCAGTTTGCCACAGACTCTAGCCTTCTCTTCTGTCCTAATGGGGTGCTGGTGGTGACCTGATCTGCTCCTATCCCTGTCTCTGCAGCGAGATTTAGTGCCACGGGGAGCTCTTACACCAAGTTCAAATGGCCAAGCTCTACCAGGATGACAAGCAGTTTGTGGACATGCCTCTGTCTATTGCTCCAGGTGAAGCACCTAGGGCTGAACCTCCTCTCCAAAGAACCTTCTCTCCAAAGAAGGCAGGGGGCAAGAACAAGCAGAGAGGCCCCTGTGATCAGGGAGTGACTTGTGACACCCTGCTGACCCCTCCCTGCTGCCTGCTCTCCAGAACAAGTCCTGCAGATCTTCACTGAGTTGGCCAGGGACCACAATCACAGCATCCCCAGGGAGCAGCTGCAGGTGTTTGTCCAGGAACTCTTCCAGGCCAAGGGGCAGGAGCTGCAGCCCTGGACCCCTGCAGACTGGAAAGACAGGTATGACTCTGGATGGGGAACAAGAGAGGGTCCCTTCCAACCGAGCTGCCTCCCCGAACCCTGGGGGGCCTGTGTTCTTCCAGCCCCCAGTTCCTGCAGAAGATTTCAGATGCCAAACTACGTGTCTGGGCAGGGCAGCTGCACCAGCTCTGGAAGAAGCTGGGGAAGAAGGTATCAGCGTCCTGGGCTTCCCCAAGGCCTGGCCAAGGGAACTGGAGAGAGGAATGTGCCTGGGGCCCACAGTGTCTCCGGAGCACAGATCAGGCTTCTTTTTCTGAGAAACCAGTTCCTGACCCCTGGATCCCCAAATAGAAGCCCTCTAGAAAGAACTTTTGAGGTCAGAAGAGCAGCATCTACTTCTAATGCCTTGCCTCCTCCAGGAAGGCTCCCCAGCCTCCCCAGGAAACCCCAGCCTGCCTTGCCACCTCCAGGCTGCCCAGTACTGGGTAGATGTTCACTGCCTGCTGGGCTGTCTCCTTCCCTGAGCTCCTTCTCAGGAGGCCTCCGTCTCAGGAGGAGTCAGTGCTACTGCTGGTTGGGGCCAGGCCCTGTGCTCAGCCCTGTCCTGAGCTACTTTGCTCATCTATATCCCCTCACCTGGGGAAAGCATTTGGGGTTTTACCCCTACCTGGCTCAGAGAATGGGGGTGATGGGCCAATCCTCTGAGCCTGGTTGGGTAGTGGCAGCAAGGATGAGGAGTAGAGGGGAAATGGGGGGCTGGAACCCCCCTTAACCACCCAGCCCACCCTGGGTCTTCGTAACGGCCACTGCTTGGTGGATACCTGCCCGGTGCCTGGCTGAGTGGTTGGGTCTTCTACCTGGCACCAAGTTGAGCCAGGACTCCCAAGGCCAGAAGGTGACAGATGAGGACCCCAGGGCTCCCAGCGGCCAGGCCTTTATCACATGGCTGAGCAGCAGTGGAGCCAGAGCTGAACCCAACTGCCTGGCTCCAAAGCCTGTGACTCCCGGGGCCTCAGATTCCCCAGCTGCCTGCAGCCTCTGCTTCCATGGGGATTCTAGGCTCCCCTTGCCCTCTCTCCTGATTCCAGATGAAGCCAGAGGTTCTCAGCCACCCTGAACGGTTCTCTCTCATCTACTCAGAACATCCCTTCATTGTGCCTCGCGGTCGCTTTGTTGAGTTCTACTACTGGTGAGCGCCCAGGCCTGAGAGACCAGGGGGCCTACAGGACTGGCAGTGGTGCAGAAACCCAGGGCCAGCAGGGTGTCTTGAGCAGGGCAGAGTGCCCCACTGGCTGGTGTGCAGGGCAGAGGGAGACAGTAGGGTGGTGCCTAAGCTGCCCCTTCCCCAGGGACTCCTACTGGGTCATGGAGGGTCTGCTCCTCTCAGAGATGGCTGAGACGGTGAAGGGCATGCTGCAGAACTTCTTGGACCTGGTGAAAACGTGAGAGGGGGCCAGCCACCTCCAGCCTAGGTGGGGAGGATTGGCAGGTGTGCCATAGGCCTGGAGCTGGATTGCCTTGGTGCCAGTTGTTGGGGAGAAGGCATCTCATCAGGCCTTCCTCTTGGCAGCTATGGGCATGTCCCCAATGGCGGGCGTGTGTACTACCTGCAGCGGAGCCAGCCCCCACTCTTGACCCTCATGATGGATTGCTACCTGACTCCCACCAACGACACCACCTTCCTACAGTGGGTACCACCCTTCTTGTGCTGCTCTGCAGACTCACCCCCCACCTCAGACCTCTCAGGGCTGGAGATGGGCAGCGCGCCTGGGCTGAGGTGTTGTCTGCTTCACTCCAGGGAGAATATTGAGATGCTAGCCTTGGAATTGGACTTTTGGACCAAGAATACGACTGTCTCTGTGAGCTTGGAGGGAAAGAACTACCTCCTGAATCGCTATTATGTCCCTTACGGGGGACCCAGGTGAGGAACTGCACAGCCCACCCCTCAATCTCTTACCTGCTCACTCTGGGTAGAGCATCACAATACCCCGGGCAGGAGGAGGAGTGACTTGTCCTGACCTCTCAGATGGTGACACCGAGAGCTCTCTGCAATCCTGGGCTGTGGGGGCCCAAGGGCAGTTGGATCAAGATGGCTCAGCCTCCTCTTGACCACAGAGGGGCTTAGTAGCTACTAGTGCTGGGCTGCCCACCTCTCCTCTTTGCTAGGCCTGAGTCCTACAACAAAGACGCGGAGTTGGCTGACACCTTGCCGGAAGGTGAGCAGTAGCAGGGTGAGGGAGGGCTGGGGGCAAGGCGGCTGAGCACCTCTGTGTCAGGCTCTGGTCTCCTGTCATTGGCTGCCTATCCTGCAGCCGGGACTGGCTGGGTTCCCTGCTGTGTCCTCACAGGAGACCGGGAGCCTCTGTGGGGTGAGCTCAAGGCTGGGGCCAAGTCTGGCTGGGACTTCTCTTCACGCTGGCTCATCGGAGGCCCAAACCCCAATTCGCTTAGTGGCATCCGAACCAGCAAACTGGTGCCTGTTGACCTGAATGCCTTCCTATGCCAAGCAGAGGAGCTGATGAGCAAATTCTATTCCAGGCTGGGTGAGCACCCCAGGAGGGAAGGGTAAGCAGGGAGCCTGGTTTCCTGCCTCAGACTTGGCAATAGAACTGGAAGTAGGACCCTGGGGTGACAGGCCTTCAGCAACCCAGCCTGTCGAGCCCCGCCCTAGTGGACGCCTGCACTCACATTTGTGTACCAGACAAGAGGACAAACGGAGCCCACCCTAATCCTCTCTTCCTCCCTTTCTTACTGTGAGGGTCTCTAGGGTCTGTGAGGGGAACTCTAGTCCACACATCCAAAATCCATCCACTCCCTCTCCTCAGACAGCTGTTCTTGACCCCCTGAGAGCTAGGGGAATCCACCCAGCCAATACCCTTGGGAGGATAGACCCTGGGACAGATCAGCTCCAGTGGTTCCCTGGGAGCAGTGTGGGGCTATATACTCAGGAAATTCCAGGACCTAGACACCAGAAGTGTGGTCGGTTCCAGGTCGGCACATCCCCTTGGTCATCAGGGTGTCTTAGTCCTTGCAGAGAAACACAAAGGGTGGAGGCCAAAGTAGAGCCACGAAAGGCTTGCGGCCCGCAGGCAGGGCGCTGGCTGCTGGGTCTAAAGGCAGCACTGCCCCAGGGAACGACTCCCAGGCCACAAAGTATAGAACTCTGCGGGCACAGCGTTTGGCCGCCCTGAATGCAGTCCTGTGGGATGAGGAGACCGGTGCCTGGTTCGACTACGACCTTTAGAACAAGAAGAAGAACCAGGAGTTTTACCCATCCAACCTCGCTCCACTCTGAGCCGGGTGTTTCTCTGACCCTGGTGTGCCAGACAAGGCTCTAAAATACCTGGAGGTGAGGGCACAGCAGGTGCCTGGGGTCCACTGCAGGCAGCACCACCCCCTCCCAACCCTGAGCAGGACCTGCAGGGGAGGCCGCTTCCTCTGGCTGTGCCTCTTGTCCCAGGCTGTGGGTCCTGCAGAGCCACCGGGGGGCAGCTGTGAGCCAAGAAGAAAAGAGTCAAGAAGGGGACATCTGGCTTCCTGCGGGGCCCAGTATCCTGTCCTGGCTCCCAGTCCAGCCCCACCCACAGTAATGGGAATGTCTGGGACCTTCTAGGACAGCCAGATCCTGACTTACCAGTATGGAATCCCGACCTCTCTCCGGAAGACAGGCCAGCAGTGGGGTTTCCCCAATGCCTGGGCCCCCCTGCAGGACCTGGTCATCAGAGGTAAGGAGGCAGGGCTGGCACAGCCAAGGGCCCTCCCCAGGGTGTAGAGGTGGGCCTCCCTGGTGCTGGGGACGCATGAACAAAAGACGCAGGCCCCGCGTCCTTTCTCACTCCTCTGCTCTCCTGGCCTCCACTTGGCAAACATTTATGTCCACCCGACCTGTCCAGTGCAGTCAGTCCTGTTTGCCCTTCAAACCAGCGCCCTCGATTAAGGGCAGTTTGGCCCATGGTCTCAGAAGGGAAGTCTTAGGACCCAGGCCTCTTTCTCTCCTTGGGGAGAGTAGGGTGCAGCCTCTGCTCTGTCTGGGATGGGAGACCTGGAGGTTGAGTCCTGCCTGCGATGGGGTCTAGAAGGGCCAAGGCACCTTTACCTCGGGCCCAGGAAGTGGCTTTCCAGCCGGCTCAGAATTGGATCCGAACCAACTTTGATGTCTACTCGCAAAAGTAAGCCATGTATGAGAAGGTGAGCTGGCCTGAGCCCTCCCTGCACCCCCAGGGCGTCCCAGTGCAGAGGTGGGTCAGGCTTGGCAGCAGGGCCCAGGGCCAGCACAGCTGGGATGGTGGCGGCACCCAGTGGCCACTCCTGGGTACTGCAGGGGCTGCTGGGCAGGCAGAGCAGCTTCTCCCCAAGGGCTCCGGTTGTTTGTTGTTCCTGGAGCTGGGGGCAGTGCCTGACCTACAGCCCACCTGCTTGTCCCCAGTATGACATCAGCAACGGTGGACAGCCTGGTGGGGGAGGAGAGTATGAAGTTCAGGTGAGCAGGCCAGGGGCGGGCTGGCCATCGCCCTACAGGGAACTCCTGGGCTCTGTTGCCACGACCCCCACCCCAGGCCTCAGTGTGCTCACCTGCATGTGGGCCCAGGGAACGAGCTTACTGGTGCTTCCTGTACTGCTGGGGTTAGGCAGGGCCAGTGCCCCTGGGGAGAGAGCCCACAGCCCCCACCAAGGGTCTGCGGCTTCCCCAGAAACCGGGCCCCACTGCCCTGCCTCTCCCAGGAGAGCTTTGGCTGGACGAATGGCGTGGTCCTGATGCTGCTGGACCGCTATGGTGACCGGCTGACCTCAGGGGCCCAGCTGGCTTTCCTAGAGCCCCACTGCCTGGTGGCCACCCTTCTACCCAGCCTCCTGTACAGCCTCCTGTCACGGTGACAGCCCTCCCCTCCTCCCCTGGCCCCAGCTCCTGTCCCATTAAACCTCTGTACCAGTTCCCGTCTTCCCCTGCCTCTTCATGCCCTCCTACCTCCCAGCCTGTCCTCAGAGTGAAGTGGGGGACAGGTTCATGACCTGGAGGTCATGGGTTGGGGCCTAGCTCCCTCCTGGAACCTTGAATAGGGTGGAAATCCTGCTCCGGGGGGAAGACCTATCCCTCCTACCCCAAGTGCCCCAGCGCCAAGTCCCACACCTCCGGCCTTCCACTCACTTCCATAGTCCAAAGGCTTTATTGTTCTGCTGAAATGCTTACAAATACTGAAAACCCCCAGCCTGGGCCCACGCAACCAAGGGCTTAATGCTGGGAAGGAGAGCAGGGTAGGTGGGCTTTGTGTTAAGGCGTGAAGGGCGAGGCCGGACAGCTGGAGGCCTGGTCCTCCACTCTCCATTTCCATCGCCCTTCGGAGGCTGAAGGAAGGGCAGCGGCACCACAGGGCCCTTCCCCTCTGCTGCATCATCTCCTGCTCAGGCTTTCCCTCTAGGAGCATCGGAGGAATCCTCTTTCCCTGTCGGAAACTCGACCCTGTACAGAACTCCAACCATAACTTTTCTAGCTTCCCCTCCCAACCGCATCACTCCTCCTCTGTTCCCTAGATCCCCCGGCTTCATCCCTTCTGGCTCTAAGCAAGGCACCAGTGGAAGGGAGAGGGCTGGACTGGGGGGCTGGCAGGCTGTGCATAAGGGCTGAAGACACAGGCATGGGGCAGGGAACAGGTGTTCAGTCCCTTTCCCCCAGCATGAGATGCCCAGGGGCCTGGGCTGGAGAGATGATGGCACGTACCCTCAGATGGCCCACAGCTGAAGCAGTGGGCTGGGCCACAGAGCTGCAGCAATTAGTATGTAACCATGGCAATGAGGCAGTTGCTATGGTAACCATGGTGATGGGTCTGCAACTAGGGGATGGACCTGGGACCTCAAGGATGACACTTGAGATCTCTGGCCCTTGAGCAAGGTGATACAAAGGATATGGGAAAGGAGAACAATGGGGCAGAGTGGGGTTTGAGAAGTGGGAAGTGGGCTGCCTGAGCTATTACCCCACTCTGGATGTGGTTCTGCTCAGCTCCCAAAGCCCCTGGCAAAGGGGTCTGAGGCAGGAGGGGATCTTTGGCAGCTTATGGTACCATAATTTGTCTTTTAGAAAAGAGAAAAGAGGCTGGGGAGAGCAGGTGTCAGGTCGGAGCTGAGGCCCTCTCTGTGACAGCGCCTCAGCCCTGGCTGGGCCCGGGGCAGGACCCTAAAGGGTTACTGCAAGTTCTGGGTTCCCAGGAGGCAGCAAAGCCACCTCCACTTTTCTTCTTCTGGCTGGTTCTTCAGGAGGCCAGAGCCCAGAAACTCACAGGACCAAGCTCTTTACAGAATATTAAAGTCTTCTTATACAAAAGCCTCAGTTGTGCTCTGCCAGGAGGCCCACGGCAGTTAGTTCATGAACTGAGTGTAGCCCTCAGCCCCTGTGACGATGACATCCATCCAGATGCGCATGGCCTCTGCAGATGGGGCCACCATGTAGTACAGCCGGTCATGGGTCTTCACGCAGAAGGTGAGGGCTGGGTTCGGGCTCTGCCAAGGGAAGAGAGGAATGTCTAAGATGGGGCTCACCCATGCCTAGGAATAGTCTCACCTGCTTCCCTATCTGCCCTTTCCCCTCCCAGCCCCCGGAAAGCCCTGGAGCTTAGGACTGAGTCCTAAATAGGCCCAGAGCATAGTCCCCACCAGTCCATGTGAGCCCCAGGCTGAAATGTTCCCTTCTCACACCACAGCAGTCCTGGGCTCTCTAAACTCCCTGGACCCTGACAGAGCTATAACCTGACAAGGGGGGCACTGGTCCTTGACACCCCAAGTTCAAGAGTGAGTATCAAGAGGATCAGACACAAAGGGCTATTCCAGTGAGGACCAGAGTTTCCTCTCAGCAAAACATGGGCAGACAGAGAAAGCTACAAGTAGGATGCTAGGCCCCGGGACCCCAGAGGAGCAGAGACCAGGACTGGGGTGGGCATCAGAGGGTTGGTGGCAGGGAGGCTGACTTGCATTAGGGAAGCAGGCCCCAGCCTCAGATATCTCCTGTTTATCAATTTCTCCCTATCAAATCTAGTCTTTGAGGGTCCCCTCCACCCCTTCCAGCCATCCCTTCTGTATCAGCCCCCCCACGGGGAGATATCCTGCTGTCATTTCCAGGAGAGGAGGGAGGCAGCAAGGAGAGGGAGGCACCCAAGCCCAGAGGAGCTTCTTGCTCTTTGCAACCTGCTTTCTGCTCCTCCCTTGGGCCTGGGGAAGTGGGG
>NW_016807677.1:162182-164542 GCF_001698545.2 Rhinopithecus bieti
GGGGGGGGGGGGGGGGGGGGGGGGGATGAAGGGGAGAGTCAAGGGTCAGGGATGAGTGAGGTATAGGAGGTGTTAATGTGCTGGTTACAGCTAAGTGGGGAGGGGTACCTCAGTCACCATAGTGAAGCGGAAAAACCTCTTCTGGGAAGGGGAGAGGGAGAAAGGAAGAGAAAGTTGACAAAGAGAACAAGGACTGGGTTGGAGCCTCTGTAGAGAGCAGGCTGGAAGCCTTTGCTCCCAGAGCCCCACCAGGCCACCCTTCCCCATGGCTGTCCCTCTGGCCTCCCTCTGGTGCCCTCCACTCCTGACCTTGGCTGCACTGCGCAGGTGGTCATAGTACACTTCCTCAATGGCCTGGAAATAGATGACTCCCTTCAGCTTCGTCTCATGCTTGTCTGCAAAGCAAGTAAGGGTGGGCTATGGAGCCAGTCACACTTCAGGTCTAGCTCCATTTATGTGGAGTTCCACGGCCTGAGCTTCCAAATCTGGGAAATGGGGTGAAGATCCCAGTCTACCAAGACCCCCAAACGGAACCCAATACAGAATCCTAAAGATATGGATAATGCTCAGCCTCATTCATAATCACAGAGAAATACAAATCAGAACTTCACTGAGAGACCACTTCTCGCCTAACCCAATGACAAAAACATACAACAAATATACAGCACACTTTTGGCAAGTCTATGGTGAAGGAGGTAGTCTAACAACAGGTGGGAGTATAAATTGGTAAAACCCTTATGAACGATTTGGCCATGTCTATCAAAATTAGAAAGGCATTTATCTTTTGATCCAATGCTTACATTTAGGAGAATTTCTCTTTCACATATACAAAGTAACATACACAAGATTATTAAGTATAGTATTGTCTATAGTCACAGAAGATTGGAAACAACCAAAATATCAATCAAGTGGAGACTGGTTAATAAGTTAGTGTGTGCCACATCATGGAAGACTAAATACAGCTGTTAAGTAAAATGATATAGGCCGGGCATGGTGGCTAATGCCTGTAATCCTAGCATTTTGGGAAGCTGAGAAGGGTTGATCACCTGAGATCAAGAGTTCGAGACCAGCCTGGCCAACATGGTGAAACCCGTCTCTACTCAAAATGCAAAAATAAGCCAAGTGTGGTGGTGCATGCCTATAATCCCAGCTATTCGGGAGGTTGAGGCAGGAGAATCACTTGAACCCGGGAGGCGTAGGTTGCAGTGAGCCGAGATCACACCACTGCACTCCAGCCTGGGCAAAAAGAGCAAAACTCTGTCTCAAAAAAAAAAAAAAAAGAAAGAAAAAAAGAAAGAAATATCTGATACAGAGAAATAAGCCTATAGTATATACCCAGATATAATATCTAGATATAGATAAATTTGATATAGAATGATCTCTAGGCCGGGTGCGGTGGCTCAAGCCTGTAATCCCAGCACTTTGGGAGGCCGAGACGGGCGGATCATGAGGTCAGGAGATCGAGACCATCCTAGCTAACACGGTGAAACCCCGTCTCTACTAAAAAGTACAAAAAACTAGCCGGGCGTGGTGGCGGGCGCCTGTAGTCCCAGCTACTCAGGAGGCTGAGGCAGGAGAATGGCGGGAACCCGGGAGGCGGGGCTTGCAGTGAGCTGAGATCCGGCCACTGAACCACAGCCTGGGAGACAGAGCCAGACTCCGTATCAAAAAAAAAAAAAAAAAAAAATGATCTCTAAGACACATTAGGAGGTAAAAAAAAGGAATGTACTGCATGCCACCTTTTGTGCAAGAAAAGTATTTGTTTATATTCTCCTACAGAAACTCTACAAGGATACACAAGAGATTAATGAAAGTAGTTACCTGTACTGGGTGGGGCATAATTCTCAATTTAAACCTTTTTATATATTTTTTATTTTTCAACTTTATGAATACTTTTACCTATTTTTTTAAAAAAAGAAAGGAAGTGGCCAGGCACAGTGGCTCACGCCTGTAATCTCAGCACTTTGGGAGGCCAAGGCAGGTGGATCACCTGAGGTCGGGAGTTCGAGACCAGCCTGACCAACATGGAGAAACCCCATCTCTACTAAAAACACAAAATTAGCCGGGCATGGTGGCGCATGCCTGTAATCCCAGCTACTCGGAAGGCTGAGGCAGGAGAATCACTTGAACCTGGGAGGCGGAGGTTGTGGTGAGCCGAGATCGTGCCACTGCACTCCAGCCTGGGCAACAAGAGCAAAACTCTGTCTCAAAATAGTAAAATAATAAATAAATAAATAAAATAAAATTAAAATAAAAAGAAAGGAAGCACACTCCCTTGATGTGTACAGAGCATTTAGCATATACATACAGCATATAGCCTCTGGAAGTCAGAGGTGGCAGGAAAGGGGCAAACTACCTGA
>NW_016807677.1:165160-208223 GCF_001698545.2 Rhinopithecus bieti
AAAAAAAAAAAAAAAAAAGAATGATCTCTAAGACACATTAGGAGGTAAAAAAAAGGAATGTACTGCATGCCACCTTTTGTGCAAGAAAAAGTATTTGTTTATATTCTCCTACAGAAACTCTACAAGGATACACAAGAGATTAATGAAAGTAGTTACCTGTACTGGGTGGGGCATAATTCTCAATTTAAACCTTTTTATATATTTTTTATTTTTCAACTTTATGAATACTTTTACCTATTTTTTTAAAAAAAGAAAGGAAGTGGCCAGGCACAGTGGCTCACGCCTGTAATCTCAGCACTTTGGGAGGCCAAGGCAGGTGGATCACCTGAGGTCGGGAGTTCGAGACCAGCCTGACCAACATGGAGAAACCCCATCTCTACTAAAACACAAAATTAGCCGGGCATGGTGGCGCATGCCTGTAATCCCAGCTACTCGGAAGGCTGAGGCAGGAGAATCACTTGAACCTGGGAGGCGGAGGTTGTGGTGAGCCGAGATCGTGCCACTGCACTCCAGCCTGGGCAACAAGAGCAAAACTCTGTCTCAAAATAGTAAAATAATAAATAAATAAATAAAATAAAATTAAAATAAAAGAAAGGAAGCACACTCCCTTGATGTGTACAGAGCATTTAGCATATACATACAGCATATAGCCTCTGGAAGTCAGAGGTGGCAGGAAAGGGGCAAACTACCTGAGCAGAGGTGACCATTCAGTGAGAAGGGGCAGGATCCCTGTCAAGGGAAAGCACAGGGCCTGGGGCACCTTGTCTGTGGCACTGCTCAGAAGCTACAGCTGATATCCTTAACAGTGAGCCTGAGTCCTACAGGAGAGGTCACGCCAATCACTAAACTCAATAGTGCCGGCTGGAAGTAAGCTCCTCCCCGAGTGCGCCTCCTCTCCCCAACCTCCGTGGCTTGGTAAAGGCAACTTACAGACTGGTGCCAACATGTCCCTCCAGCCTTGTATCACAACCTTCCCCTGCATGAGTCCCAAGTCCTATCTGAGCTTCTCACTGTTCCCTTAATGATACACTCTGTATGCTGGAACTGTCTCCTCCAGCCCATTTCCTTGGCAAACTCCTAAACAATCTTCAAGACCCATCGCAAAATGGCACCACGACAGTGCACAGTTGTGCTCTCCTGTGTTCCCACAGCACAGATGCTCCTCTGTATAGAACTGATGCTGAATCGGAATCCTCCTTTATCCATTCATGGTCTACCTCCTCCAACACAAACAACTATGTGCCTGGCACACAGTAGGTACTCAATGCTGAATGAATTGAGTCCTAGACACCGGGATTCAGAGAGAAGTCAGAGACCCTTCTCTTAGGAAACTACAATCTCACAGGGAGGAAAATACAGACACTCAGCTATGTAAATAGCTAGTAAAGGCATGGCTAGGAACTCCATGAGACCACCTACGCATCACAGGTTGTCATGAGTATTAAATGAAAGAACACATTTAAGGTATTCAGCACAGTGTGTGGCACATAACGTGACACTGTTATTATATCATTACACTCCTGGATTGATGTCACATGGAAAAACAGACGCTGGATAATGCCGGGCTTCAGAGGAGGATGGGAATCACTCCTAGTAAGGTGGGGTCCTAGAGATAATATGTAATCTGGACTCCATGCAATGAGGGGGTTTCTATCAAGTTGGCAGGAAGAGGGTCCAAGTGGAACAGGCAGGGCACCCAGGGCCCTTATCCAGGCCCATTTCTGACATTTCCTCCTTGGAAAAGGACCAGCCCTGCCTGGCTCTGGGCCTGCTCAGCCCTCCAGCCCCTGTTCTCTCTCATCCCTTCCTTCACAGGAAATAGTAACACACTCCTGCCTCCGCTTCCTTACCACCCACCTATCCTCAATCTTGTGCAATCTGGCTCCTGGCCCCATGCACAGCAGAAAGCCTTCTCTTGACAAGCTCCCATCCCTGAGTCTAACAGCCTTTGGACCACATCTTTCTTGGCCTTTCTGCAGCATCCATCATCGCTGGTGACACCTCCTGCTTGTGAATGTCTGCTCCTTTGGCTGGCTTCCTTCCCTGTTTCTGCTCCCATTTCGATTCCTGCCATCTGAACTTGGTCTCCTTTTGTTTCACAGACGCTAACTAAGGCCACATACGCCAAGCACCAGCCCAGCACCTGGCATGTGGTTAGTGCTGGCTTCCTGTCTCCTGCCCCTTCTCCCTCTGCTGGTCTCTCCTCTTTCTCCTTCCCCACACAGGTAGGCCTGCCCCAGGGTTCGGCCCTCTCCCTCCCCTCTTCTCTGCTCTGAAGTCTGACTGCCCAGGTTCAGACTTATCTCTGTCTCTTAGGAGCTGTGGGACCTTGGGCAATTTACTTAACCTCTCTGAGTATCATTTTTCTCATCTGTAAAATGGCATAAAAATAGTGTTTCCCTATAGGATTATTTCAAAGATTAATGAGATGATGCATTCAGAGTGCTTAGCATAGCACCTGGCTCATGCAAGTGCTTGATAAAGGTTATCTGCTATTACTGTTATTCCACCTGATTCAACTATTACTCCACCTCTAATCCTGACCATCCTCCTAAACCTAGATGTCCCAGAGGCACCTCAATCTCAACATGCCTCAAATGGAACTCTTTTCCCCAGGCCTGTTTCTTCCTCTCCAAAGTCGCTAGGCCCTCTACCTTCCTGGTGCAGAGAGAAACATGGGACACCTGTGCTTCTGTCTCTCCTGCCTCCTCAAAACACCCAGGACCCAGGCTGGTCAGGGAAGGCTTCTTAGAGGAGCCAGCAGGTGATCAGGGACCAGGTTAGGGGGGAAAAGGGCACTCCAGACCTGAGCATCTCTGGCACCAAACTCTGCAGCCCTTTCCCCTTTTCTGAGCTCCTAGCAGGATTGCTCTTCCCAGCTCTGTGGCTGGGTGAGGCTGTGTAACTGGCAGACAGCCCCACCTATGAATTGTGGACAAAAATGATGTGTGTCACTTCCTAGCTGGGACATTTAATACCAAGGCCAGGCTTACTTAAGCCTCTCTTTCCCTCTGCCACTGTGGCCAGAAATGTTCCCAAAAGGCATGCTGAAGCAAAGACAACACTGATGCAGGGCAGAGCCCCCACCAACTCACGATGTGCAGTCCACATGTATTGGGCATAAGGAAACCTAGTACTTGTAAGCCACTAGGATTTTCCTTTTTAATATTTCTTTTTTTTTTTTTTGAGATGGCGTCTTGCTCTATCGCCAGGCTAGAGTGCAGTGGCATGATCTCAGCTCACTGCAACCTCCACCTCCCGGGTTTAAGTGATTCTTCTGCCTCAGCCTCCTGAGTAGCTGGGACTACAGGCATGTGCCACCATGCCCAGCTAATTTTTGTATTTTTAGTAGAGACGGGGTTTCAACATGTTGGCCAGGATGGTCTCAATCTCTTGAGCGTGTGATCTGCCCACTTCGGCCTCTCAAAAGTGCTGGGATTACAGGCATAAGCCACCATGCCCGGCCTTTTCATTAAGTTTTTTGAGACAGAGTCTCACTCTGTTGTCCAGGCTGGAGTGCAGTGGTGCAATCTCGGCTCACGGCAACCTCTGTCTCTTGGGTTCAAGCAATTCTTGTGCTCAGCCTCCTGAGTAGCTGGGACTACAGGCGCATGCCACCATGCCCAGCTAATTTTTGTACTTTTAGTAGAGACAAGGTTTCACCATGTTGCCCAGGCTGGTCTCAATCTCCTAGCTTCAAGCTATTTGCCCGCCTTGGTCTCCCAAAATGCTGGGATCACAGGTGTGAGCCACTGCACCTGTACAGCCACTGGGATTTTATGACTTCTTGTTACTACGGCATACCTTACCTTCTCCTGACTAGGGTATAACACAGCATCCCACGCTCCAAGTGGGAAAAGTACAAAGGAAGTTCCAGGGATGGGAAACTAGGCTAGAGGCTCGAACGGAGAGAGCTGATGGAGCAAGAGGGTCTAGTCGGCCTGTTCCTGGGCTATCTTGAGCACTCCTTGGCACTGTTCAACTGCTTGTCTTCGAGTCTTTGATGCAATCTGTCCAAGGGGGAGTTCCCAGCCCAACTCCGACCATAAGACCCCACGCTCCTGCAGAGCCTGGATGTCTCCTATCAGCATACCCACTGTGCATTGTTATAATTCTTGTCTGCTTCCCCGACTATAAGCTCCATGAGAGAGCTGTGGCCATCTTACTTATCACCAGAGCCTAGAACAGTGCCTGGAACTTATTAGATGCTTAGTAACATTGCTGAATGAAGGAATGAATGAATGAACACATAAATGGAGGTGAACCAGGTACACTGTGTACATTTCAGGGAAGGAGGGCAAGGCCCAGTCCAAGCCTCTGGTCCCCTACTTGGAAGCTTGGCCTCCTTCTAGAAGACCAGCCATCCTGGGTAACAGAGCCCAGGGGTCCTGGCTGGCCCCCGGGACGGCCTTGTTGGAACTCACCCACATAATAGGAAAGGGTGCGCTTGAGCCGGTCGAAGACAAACCAACGCTTCTTCCATGATTTAATCTTGCCGCCCATCTTGACCAAGTAGCCACGGCAGACCTGGTGGGAAGCAGGAGTAAGGAGGGACCCAAATGTGCAGCCCTTAAGCCTTAAGTGTGTGCCATCGCCTGTGCCTGTATTCATGGGGGACTGTCCCCAACATCTCTTCAGGCCAGCACACCAGGTCCTGGGACAGAGATCTGGTTAGATAAGGTAGAGACTGACGCCACTATTCCAACGACCCAGGAGGTGCCTCTCACAATGGGGTCCTCCCTCTCCCCAGCACCCTAGGGCCACACACGCCTTGTACCTTGCTGCTGAGCACCACGTGCAGGCAGGTATCAACACCATGGCCTGATGACTCAATATGTGTCTTCAGGTCAAAGTCCTCCTTCCGGATTGGCAGGTAGCGGGTCAGGGGTCGTGCCTGGGAGCAAGAGGGAGGGTCAGGAGAGTTTCCTCTCTTCCCTCATTATTTCCCTGTCCAGGCCCCTTGGCTTCACTTCTAAACCCCAACAGCCTGACATCACCCATCCCCAACCCATGGTGGTCACTCGGGCTCCATAGGGCTTATAGCAAAAGTGGGGACCTACCATGCCTACGTTGACTCTATCTAGGGCCAGGCAAACTGTGAAGTCACTCTGTGCCTCAGTTTTCCCACCTATAACCAAGACACAGCATCTTTGTCTTGCCCTGTCCCTCCTTTCCCTCCTGAGCCAAACAGAATAAAGTAAGAGGCCAGATAAGAACTCTGGGAAGAAAAGCCCAATAAGAAATCTAGTCTCTGACTTCCCATGGGACCTTGTTTGGGTCACATCCCTTCTCTGGTCCTCAGTTTCCTTCCATGTAAAACATGGGCTTTGAACTAGGTAATTACTAAGGTTTACTCTACGTCTGATACGAACTAGAATTCTCAGTCAGCTAGAATATTTTTCTACTCTTCCTTTCCCAGAAGAACATTAAAATGGCCAGGAAACACCACACATTATTTAAAGAAAAAAAACAGAACACACAACCCCATAGATAGCTGATTCTATCCATCTCCCACACCAGACACCAGTGGCCACTGCTGCAATGCCTGAGCCCCAGGACAGGGGCTAGAAGACAGACTCCCAGAGCAGTCACTGACTAAAGCAGGAAAGGGAAACCAGGCATTTTACAAATATTCCAACCACAGGGGTAAAAATCACAGAGCTTCATTTTTTGTTGTTGTTGTTGTTTTTTCCTGAGACAGAATTTCACTCTGTCATCCAGGCTGGAGTGCAGTGGCACGATCTCAGCTCACTGCAACCTTCATCTCCTGGATTCAGGCAATTCTCATGCCTCAGCCATCAGAGTAAGCTGGGATTACAGGTGTGTGATACCATGTCCTGCTAATTTTTGTATTTTTTGTAGTGATGGGGTTTCGCCAAGTTGGCCAGGCTGGTCTCTGAACTCCTGGCCTCAAGTGATCTGTGTACCTCGGTCTCCCAAAGTGCTGGGATTACAGGTGTGAGCCACTGTGCCCAGCCCCTTCTCATTATTTCCCAAACCCAATCCAGTTGACGTATCCCTTGGAATTTATTTTGTTGCATTGTAGGAAATGAGGGAGCTGTGATCACTGCTTGGGAAAGATTCCACGGGACTCCCAACCTGGGGAAGCCTACAGAGACCTAATCAGAAGGGACAGCCTATCTAAGTCCTACAGATTCTCATGGGGGGTTGTAGGAGTTAGGATTTGGGACCAGAGACATGGGCAGATTTCCCAGCCCAAACCAATTTCTCCTGCTTTCAATTGTTCTGCTCAAGGCTCCTGTTTAAGGAGAAAGGGTAGGGCTGGCTTTTGGGCAAGGAGAAATTTCTGTCCCGAAGAGAAACTAGTACAGTTCTGTCTTGGAGACGTAAACCAAAAGTCAGAGTGAGGTCATCCACTGATGGTGGGGACTGGAGATGAAAGGTCCTGTGGGGTGTGCACACCCTGAAGTTCCACATACAGGAAGGGCAGCAGGGGAAGCAGAAGGGAAGGTGCAGTGCAGGCTCATGAAGCAGATCTGAAGCCCTGGAGAGGCCAAGGAGAGCCACTCTGATTCCTGACTACCAGCTCCCATCTCTGGGACACCTATCCAGACCCTATTCTCTGACCCTGGATGTCTGCAAGGTGGCCTGTCACATCCTTACAACCCACTACCCTAGCACACACACACACATTTGAACAGTCCTGGTAGGTCTATGTTTTGGGGTCAATGAGTCCCAGGTAGAATTCTGCTTGTGTTAAGCCAACAGCAATCTTTTCTGGAGTAGAACAGGTCTTACAGCCCAACACAGAAACCCTGGGTTCTCCCCACTTCTCTACAGCCCTCACCGTCAAGCCAACCACCACTGTGCTCCACCGCCCATTCACCTGGGAAAATTGTTTCTCCCGCATCTTGACCTCCTTCTCCACCAGCTGCTGCCTCCGGGCACTCTCACTCTGTAGCCTCCGTTCTACCTGCTCACGCCTTCGCCGCTCCTCCTCCAGGGCCTGCCGCCGCAGCTCCATCTCCCGCTCCTGCCCCCAAAGCCAAGGGGTCAGCACCTATGGCCATCCTCTTCCCCCCACTGGCCCTCGTCACACCTGGGCAGGGCTGCAGGAGGCATCTACCTCAGGGTAGTCTGGCATGAGGAGGCATCATCTTCAAAGCCCACCCTCTCCAAGAGCCCTGGCTGGTTAAAGAGAAATGCTTTAAGCATGACTGTCCTGACTTCAAACCCTGGCCCTGCTACCACTATGGGCTCTGTGATCTTGATAAAATCATTTAAACTTTGTTTGTTTTTTTTTGTTGGAGACTGAGTCTCACTCTGTTGCCCAGGCCGGAGTGCAATGGCGTGATCTCGGCTCACTGCAACCTCTGCCTCCCAGGTTCAAGTGATTCTTCTGCCTTAGCCTCCCAAGTAGTTGGGATTACAGGCACCTGCCACCATGCCCGCCTAACTTTTTTGTATTTTTAGTAGACAGAGTTTCACCAGGTTGGCCAGGCTAGTCTCGAACTCCTGACCTCAGGTGATCCGCCTGCCTTGGCCTCCCAAAGTGCTGGAATTACAGGCGTGAGCCACCACACCCAGTCATTTAAACTTTTTAAGCCTCAATTGCCTCATTTGTGAAATGAAGTTAAGAATACCCATTCCTGGAATTATAGTGAAAATGAAATTAGATCATGTATATAAATGCCCATTACTGATTCCAGTAGGAAAGCACTCAAAAAATAAATGGGGCTCTGACAATTGTATCTGAATTCTCGGAACGTGGGTTATCTAGACAACTTTTTTTGACAGCTAATATATAGTCCTTTCCCAATCACTAACTGAAGGCCTTTTGAAACTCCAAATTAGAAACATCTGCTATTGAACTTCAAACTTTATGGGCACAAAGTGACTACAGACTAAGGTCAGAACTGAACTTATAAAAGCCACTATAAAAGGATTTTAGAAGTCATTAAAACAAATAATTAAAAACAGAGCATGTCAGTGATGCTTTGTATGTCTTAATTACTAATAAAGACCTCCTATACCATTAACTCCCATTTACTATTTCTTCCCAGCTCAAAACTTAGCAGAATCTCCTTTCCCCACACTTGCCAGGAGATGCTTACACATTTGCCATACTTAGACATAAATAAGATAGGAGGCATTCTTTTGTGGCTGGGCCTCCATTCAAACTGTCAGTATCTGTTTTTTATTAAATCCCTCAAACTGCTGACCTTACTCTCTGCGTCCCACTCTCATCTCAAACATGCAGAGTGCCTTGAATGGTGGACACAGAACAGCTCCTGCAGATCCTTTATTTATTCTCCTTCCTAGGCACACATTTCATCAGCCTGCCTATGCCCAGGATAAACCACGGGTCCCTCTTTGCTGAATCCCAGCTCCATGCCCATGTGAAGGAGCTGTCAGCCCTCTCTGCTCCCAAGGCTCCCCAGCCAACACCTCTACTCTGACTTGGACATCTGCCTCCTCCTCTGGTCTATACTTCACCCACAGTTCCTGCCTTTCCTAATCAGTCCCAAGAGGAATGGCCTGCCATGAAGGTAGACAGGAATCAAAATTCCTGTAGTTGCCAAAAAGTCTACAGAAGTAAACATGCAAAAACTGGAAGTTTCCGTACAAGAAATTACTGGTTGGAGAATGGTTACTGTGCTGCCTTCTCTGTTCCTAAGAGCCATGAAGTTGTAATCTCACCAAGGTTCCCTAAACCCGTTTGAGGAATACAACCTTTTAAAACATTTTCTACCCCAAGGGAATGTGGCAAGGCTAATATGGGTGGAAGGGCTTGAGGTGGAGCACAGGCCCTTGACAGGCAGCAGGCAGCTCTGTGCCCCATCACCTTGTGCCTCCCTGATCCAGGTCAGACTCACCCTCGACTCCATGAGCCGGTTCTTCTCTGCGTGAGCCTCTTTCAGCATCTTCTCCATCTCCTCGATCTTCCCCATGTCCAGACCACTCGCACTGGGGAGAGAAGGGGAAGAATAGGTGCATCAAGGAGCTGAGGCGGTGGCTGAGGGAGGCTGTGGGCCCAGGCGTGGGGGGTACCTGGACATGTTGTCAGGGGAGCAGGCCGAGTTGCCCCCAGTGGAGATGCTGGTCTCCATGCTGTCAGAACTCTCCAGACTCAGCGTATCGTAGGCGTGCTCACCCTCCTCCCCACGCTCCCGCCCCGCAGGCAGGTGGTGTAGGATAGAGTGGTGCATGAGAGTGGGGAAGCCTGAGGGGCCCGCTGGGAAGGGGGCTGCCCCGTGCAGGGCATCCCACTGGCACTGTGCCTCAGCTGCCGCTTTCTGCTTCAGCTCAGCCAGTCGCCGCCGTTGCTCTTCAATCACCTGTTGTCCTGCAGGAGAGACAGATGGGAGTCACAGTGGGCTCCCCACCCAGTTAAGGAGCAGGCCAGTGGCAGCACCACACACAGAAGGAGGGGCAAGCAGGGAGAGGTTAACACAGAGCAGCCCCCTCTCCCCGCAGCTTCCCTAAGGCCCCTGCAGCTCCAGGCCTGGCTGCTCTGGCTCTGCCAATGCTTCAGTGCCTGCACAACCGGCCACAGATGCACAGTCCCTGGCTTCAGTGCTTTTTCGCATCCTTGAGTCCACATAGGACACCAAACCACCCAATAGGCCCGGGCCAGGCGTGACAGCCAGCTGGCTCCAGCTCACTAACCAAGGCCTAAGTAGGTCTAGGCAGGACACCATGCACCCACCCTGCCTGGCTGGAGAAGGGGAGAAAGAAGAGATGGCGGAAACCCCATGAGCACCCAGAATGCCAATGCAGACCCCCCTGCGATGCAGAAGCAAAAGCAACAAACGCGGGAAAGAAGGCAGGGGAGACATGATAGAGCACAGCTGAGGGCAAAAGAGAGGCCAGCTGGAGGAGTGAGGCCAGCAGACACCCCAACCCAGCTCAGCCTGGGACCCTGCCTGCAGGCAGTGGAGACCTGGGCAGGACACATCATGCTGATGCCAGGGCAGGGGCTGCCTGGCCAAAGCAATGCCCTCTGTGACCAACGTTCTACCTGCTGGGTCGTCGGTTGGGAGGGGCTCGGCGGGAAGCAACTCGACTGGCGTGGGGGACCCCGGGCAGAGGGTACGGTAGAGACACAGGGTGGGTAAGAGGAGAGAGAGGCACAGACATGGGCTTTCAAAACAACCAAATTGCACACAAGCAACAAGGACTCCTGGGTCCCCAGAGCCAATATCTCAGGCAACCATTTCTAGAAGTAATCAAATCCATCCCCTGCCTCCAGAGAGGGCAATGTCTAACCCGACTCAGGTCAACAAGCAGTTCCCGTATTGGCTAGGCTCTCTAGGAAAGATGTCACAGCCCCCTAGGCCCTTAGTCTTCGGCCCTGAAGGCTTTAGATAAATATCCAGGAAGCTCTTCTTTAGGTACCCACTCCTCTAAATCCTTTCTGCTCTGGCCTAGATCTCAGTGAAAGGAAAAACATCCTGTGAAAGGTGTGAGCATAGAGGAAGCATGGCAACTATCCAGGGTCCCCTCAGAAGAGCAGGTGGGCTGGCGGGGCAGTCACTCACCCTTCTGTTGCAGAGCTAGTTGGCGCTTGGTCTCAATGTCCTGCAGCGTGGCTGCCAGGTTGCGAGGAAGGCTGCCTGTGCCATTCTGGGTGAGTAGAGCGCTCTGCAGAGGAATGGAGAGTTTGGACCTGGGCTCAGAAGGCCCTCACCCCCATTCCCAAGGCTTTTATGGGTGGTCTTGGCCTCTCCCCAGCATGGCAGTCTCCATCCCCTGCCACATGTGCAGCCCCACCCACTGTCCTCAGACCTTTGGGGAGGGGCTACGCCCCAGGGTAGCCACGCTGAGCTGGGAGGAGGAGGAGGAAGAGCCAGAGGAGGAGGGGAGGGGGCCGCTGCGGGTCCGGGGAAGGGGGCTGGTGGCCTCGCCATCCATCTTGGAGCGGTAAACCTGGAAAGAAAAGATAGTGCCCAGTGACTTCTGGCTCCCCCATTGGCCACCTCCCCCATGTCACCTAGTCTGGCTGTGATCTGACGTATCACCCTGGCACTAGGCCTCAGGCCTTCTGGCTCTGACAACAAGCCTCCTGAGCCAGCCCAATGGCCAGATGCTATTGGCAGCTGCCAATTCTCCTTTCCATGCTGTTCTTCCCTGGGCCAATCCCTAGCCCAACCCTGGGTCTAAGAAAAGACCTGTAAACAGACCCATGCAAGGATTTAATGTCAGTCAGGCAGGGTTGTGCAGGAGACCAACTAGAAACTGGGTTCCCTCTGGTCCTAGCTCGGTCACACACCTCCCTACTCTGGGCCTTGGCTTCCTTCTCTGCAAAAGAAGGGGGTAGGACTAGACTAAATAATGGCCAAGCTCCCCTGCAGCACTAGCATGTGGTAAATATGGCCCTTAGCATCACAAACCCTGACTTGGCATAAGCTCTGCTACTTCTTAGCTGTGTGGCCTTGGAAAGATTACTTATCTTCTCCATGCTCCAGTGTTTCATCTATAAAATGAGTTAACTTTATCTACCTCAAACGCCTATGGTGATGATTAAGAGAATCAAAACATGTTAAAGTCTCTAACCAGCTGGGTACACAGTAGAAGTCTTATATGATCAAACTCCTCCCCAAGGAAACATGAAATTTTAGCTGAGGTCACAGTCTTACAGATGCAGTGCATTCACTCAACGGATGATCTTAAATGGTCAATGTTAGGCACTGCAGCAGGTCAGTGGAGGAAACCTAAGGAGAAGACTAGCCCAGCTCCCTTTCCCACCCCATGGTCAGTTGCTTGCTGCAGGTTCAGGTAGGCCCACGCCCTCCATGGCAACTCTGCGGAGGCTTGGGCTGTCACTTCAGAGTCTTTGCCCCTTGTTTTCTGCTTCCAAGTGTCACTGCTGGAGAAACCAGGAGAACAAAATACTGGCAGTTCTCCCAGGACACACTAGTTCCAGTTGCCACAGGCCCAAGAGCCTGTCAGGCCCCCAGACTGGGTGAGAAGCTCTGGGTGTTGGGGGCTGCCAAGCATAGGCCAGACCCACAGCCTAGCTCACCACAGGGCATCAAACAGTTCCCAACCTGACCATAGCTCCAGAATCCCATTCCACCAGACACTCAATCAGACAGTTTTAGACTATGGAGGCTGGCCCTCTGGTTGCCCAAATGCCAGGAGAGCTGCCCAAGGAGTGACCTTCTCAGGGCCCAGAGGTGCCCTCATTGCCCTGACTGGGCTGACGCCTCCACTCAAGGTGGTACTGTGTGGCTGATGGATTGGCAGGAGGTATCAGAGTGGACAGGTACAAAGGCTGGGGAGGATGGGCAGTGAAGGAGGGGTTACCTGCAGCTGACGGGAAGCTTTGGCGGGCAGAGGCGGGGGAGAAGAGTGAGGGGAGGCTGCAGTGGGGCCAGTCCCCAGCCCGGCCATCAGCTCCTGGTACCACTGCTCTAAGTCTACAGCAGGGAGCAGCAGCTTCTCCATCTGGAGGTGGGAATAGGGAGGGGAAAAGGGGACAGGAGGGGAAGGATGGAGAGGAAAGGCCAGGAAATAAAGGGAAAGGAAAAGGCAGGAGAAGGGAGAAAGAAGAAAGAAGAGGAAGAAGGAGGGGGAAAGGTTAAAGGAAGGCCATATCAGGGGAATGGACAGGAAGGTGAAGGAAGAAGGGGAGGAAGGAAGGGAGAAAGGAGAGCATCAAGAAAAAGAAGAGAAAAACAGTGAGACAACAGTTGCCCTGAATGTACTAAGGGCAAAGAGAAACAGTCAGGGTACAACTTCCAGACCACAGACACGTGCTACACCAGCCATGAAACCAGCCACCAGACAGAGCCTGCAGGCACTGGGCACTCCCCTTGGGCTGGCCCAGAGCCAGGAGGCCAGGTGAACAGGAGCAAAACACACACGGAGCACACCAGTCATGGGTGGGGGTAGCAAGAACTCACAGACCACCAACCTTGGGTGAAGGCGTGATGGAAGCAAACGAGGAGGAGGGCAGCATGGGAGGAAGGCAGGTGGTGGGAACCAGGTCCCGGGAGGCGGAGGCCCAGGGAGAAAGGCCTGGCACAGGGGCTGGGGGCATGGGCGAGGTGTCCCGCATCACCTTTAGCTGCTCAAGCATCACGTACTTGGGGCAAGGCCAGACGCAGGAGGGAATATAAGAGGTTAATGGAACTAGAATACATAAGATGGCCCTACCCACAGGGGAAGAGAGGGAAAGGACAGGAAGTACAGAGCCTGCAGCCTAGGAAAACCAGAGTCCTCTCAACTCGATGCCCTCATCCTAGAGCAGAAGGCCTGCCCCTTCCCAGGCCATAGGAGCTGAAGAAAGCTCCCAAGGCCCCAGGGGAGAAAAGAAACCACTCCCAACCTCCCCTTATACAGGCTGCCCTTCTCCCTCTCTGTCGAACACAGATCCTTCTGTCCCCCCAGCTCCACCCAGGCCCAAGGGGGAATCTAGGCCATCCATAAAGAGGTCCTTGGGCATTGGTGGGCACCCTCAGTGGCTGGTACCTCACTGTCAGGCAGGGGCTGGGCAAGCACACTGGCGGGGGGGGTGGCAGAAGCATAGGGGTCCAAGCGGGAACACAGCTGGAAAACTTCTGCCAGGGTCACATATTCCTGGGGTGCCCAGTGGAAGGGGTAGGGGTGGGCAAAGAAAGGGGTTAACAGGGTTCAACAAGGTGCCCAACACCCCAAACTCCATGCCAGGCCACAGGGCCATCACTCCAGGTCAATACAAACTCCAAGGCAGGGGTAGGGTGCCTGCTATGCCCATAGATGGCTGCAAGGAGTGATAGAGACCAGAAAAGGGCAGCAGAACCAACAGTCTGAAGGCTCCTCCTGCCCCTCCACTCTTGGAGCCACCTTGGCATCCAGTCCTGACCCAAGCAGACCCTGAAGGCCCATACCTGAATTTGCCCTGGGCTGGGGACAGGCAAAGAAGCCCACAGAAGGCCTTCTAAGAGTACACTGAGGATCAGAACCCAGCTCCCAGAGAACCCCCATCCCCAACAACCTGGCAGTCCCCAGTGGAGCACACACATGCAGCACTGGGCACCAGTCATACCATTCCCCAGGGTCCCCTCACACCCCATCAGCCCGGGCAGGAGCTAGAAACAGGTGGGGAAAGGTGGAGACATCACCAGGGCCTGAGCAAGATGGGCTGTGAGAAAGAGGCCTTAGCAAGGAACAGCTAAAAGCCTAGCAGAAAAATGGGCCCACTACCCAAGGTGAGTCCTTGGAAAGATGCCAACACATTCAACTGTGGGTTGGCAGAACAGGGACTGTCGTATTCATCACCTGTCCTTAGAAACTGAGCTTATCGGCCGGACGCGGTGGCTCAAGCCTGTAATCCCAGCACTTTGGGAGGCCGAGACGGGTGGATCACGAGGTCAGGAGATCGAGACCATCCTGCCCTACACGGTGAAACCCCGTCTCTACTAAAAAATACAAAAAAACTAGCCAGGCGAGATGGCGGGCGCCTGTAGTCCCAGCTACTCGGGAGGCTGAGGCAGGAGAATGGCGTAAAACCCAGGAGGCGGAGCTTGCAGTGAGTCGAGATTGCGCCACTGTACTCCAGCCTGGGCAACAGAGCCAGACTCCATCTCAAAAAAAAAAAAAAAAAAAGAAACTGAGCTTATCTGGGTGCTGGGAGCATGGTAGACCTCCACAATGCATGCTGAATCAAAGTGCAGGATCATAAGCCTGCCCTACCCAAGGCCCATCCAGGCCTAGCTCTAGAACCAGGTTGTCCTCTGGGGTCATGGAAAAGAAAAATGAGCCAGAGGGTCCAGCATGTTGTGAGAACTGATGAATGGCATGCAGAATATAGGCAAATTAATATGCAATTCAATGGGCTGCCCAGGCACTCTATGGAATGGCGGCATGGCACGCTCACACACACTCTCCCAAACTCTGGCCAGCCAAGAAACTATCACCACATGCCCTTCAGCTAAGCCCTGGGAGGAGCTGTAGGCAGAGGCTCAGCGGGCAGGCAGGCAGGCAGTGGGCAAAGCAGAGCACGCACTTAGCTGTGATTACCTCTTGTGCTTTGGGGCAGAGAAGAGTGGAACCAGGTGGGGTTAAAGAGACAGAGGAGGCCCCAGCCTGAGAAGACCCTGGGAAAAGGCCCAGAGCCTTAGTCCCCAGCCCCATCTCTGAGGACTCGGGGATGAGCAGCTCGGCCTACAGAGAGGGGACAGAGTGAGGGGCTGCATCCCTCACACTTGTCCCAGTTCCCCACCCCAGGCCTTAAATTGTTTGTGTAGTGAGGCAGGGAGGGAGGGAATGAAGTTGGTAAACCAGGTATGTTCTATTTGGAACTCACACACCAGACATACAGACTTGGGAAGAACCATTTAAGGGGCCCCAATATCCTCTTCTGAGACAAACGCCTAACTCAGGACTGAAGCCCAGGAGCCCCAGGATCAGCACTCCTATATCCATATGCTCCCCTTCAAGGTGAGTCCATCCAGATCAGCCCCTACTAAGCCTCTGAGCTGTCTACCCACCCAACCCAGGCCCCTGAGTCCCCCCACATATATTCAGCCACCAAAAACAGGGAAATCAGTGGGCTCCTGGGAACGCTAAAGGCAACTAAACAGAGGCAGCTGGTGGCCATGGAAGATCAAATTCCAGAGCTTGGGGCCATTCCTCCTCAAATCTCTCCCATTCAGGGAGATGCCCCATACAACCTCAGCCACTGGGGTGAAAGTGCTGTGTGTTACTCAGAGCCTCCCAGGACACCCCCTGGGCCTGAAGCTGGGGCTAACCCAATCATGATACCTCTTTGAGGGTCGATGTGGTCTTCGGGAAAGGCCTGCCCCCTGTGAGTGAGTGGTATCTCCTTTCCAGCACAGTCAGTTTCTCCTTCTCCTGCGAGCCCAGAATGGCAGAGAGTCAAAGAGGAGTGGGAGCCAGGAGATTGTGTGAGGGGGTCCCTGTGCTCCACCCCAGCACATTTGCACCCCAGCCCTTCTGCACTCCCCTCCCATTTACCCTACTCAAAATCCCCCAGCCCAACCTGAGGGACCCTACCTTTTGCAGCAGCTGTAAGGAGGCATTCTTGTCCCGGGCCAGGCGTTCTGACTCTTGTAAGGCCTGAGCCCGGATCTGCCCAGCCTGACTGTCCAGGATGGCCAGGCGCTCCTAAAGGAGATGGGGTGGTTGATCAGGCCCTGGGGAGACAGGGCTGAGCTCAAGGTGAGAACTAGCTGGCTCTCCTGCCCAGAGACTCAAGGCTCAGGTGAAGGAGATCAACCAGCTCTTCTGCTTGGCCTCAACTCACCCTAAGAAAACACAGGCTGCCATGTGGGCTCCTTCCCTCAGGCCTTCCTCCCTCCCTTGACCAACGACCCCTGTGCCATTAGGCACACCACTCAGATCCTCTAACCTCCCTTCCCTTACCCCACAACCAATGGGTCCCAAAGCCTAGAGACACTCCATCTGCCTCATTCTCCCTGTCCCAACCCCACTTGCCACCACTCAAATCCAGGCCCTCTGCTTCCCTGGTCTGGACCTTCTCACCAGCCTCTGCTTCCACTCTCTCAACTTCCTGATTCACTCCATACTGTCACAAATGTCTTCCTAAGATGACTTTGAGGTTTGTTTGCTTATCTGAATTTTCTAATCTTTCTAAAAGAAAATTACTTTCTAAAAAGGAATATTACTTGAATAATTTTTTAAAAATCCACAAATGGCCGGGCGCGGTGGCTCAAGCCTGTAATCCCAGCACTTTGGGAGGCCGAGACGGGCGGATCACGAGGTCAGGAGATCGAGACCATCCTGGCTAACATGGTGAAACCCCATCTCTACTAAAAAAAATACAAAAAAACTAGCCGGGCGAGGTGGCGGGCGCCTGTAGTCCCAGCTACTCAGGAGGCTGAGGCAGGAGAATGGCGTAAACCCCGGAGGTGGAGCGTGCAGTGAGCTGAGATCCGGCCACTGTACTCCAGCCTGGGCGACAGAGCAAGACTCCGTCTCAAAAAAAAAAAAAAAAAAATCCACAAATAAGGTCAGGTCATGCCTCTCCTCAAAATCTTTCAGTGGCTCCTCATTACACACAGGATTAAGCACAGACTCCTTATCAGGCATTCGGGGCTCCCAAACCCTTTGCAGCTCCCCTCCCTCCTACCGCCTCCATGTTCTCTCAGCTCAGCCACACTGTACACTCAGCTGTGTAGCTGTAAACTCTCAGGCCTTTCTTATGTCGCTTCCTTAGGCCAGAAGAGCTGTCCCAATCTTCTCTATCTATCAAGAGCTTACTTATCATCTAAGATTAGACCAAATGCTACCTCCTCTCCAAAGCCTCCCTTGATTGCCACTCAATTTCTTTGCTCCTTCCTCTGTGCTCATATTCTTCTGTATCACCATCTGCCTCTATTATTGTTACTTGTGAATATATCTGTTACCACTACCACCACCCTGCCCCAAACATAAGATCCACATTGTCTTTTCTGTCTTTATACCCCCAATAGGGCTTTTAGAACAGTACCTGGCTCAACAATCATGTGCTAAAAGGAAATGAAAAGATAATAAGGGGGAAGGATGAGGGATGGGAAAAATGGGCTGGGTTAATCCCAGGAGGGCTTCCTGAAGAAGGGAGCCTTAAACCACCACCCTTAGGAGCAAATCATGGGAAAGGAAGAGTTAAAGAAGGATGATGTCCTAAATCTGGGGTCAGTCCAAAAGAAGACCAAAGTAGGCTGGCCGGGTGTGGTGGCTCACGCCTGTAATCTTAGCACTTTGGGAGGCTGAGGAGGCTGGATCACCTGAGGTTAGCAGTTTGAGACCAGCCTGGCCAACATGGTGAAATCCCATTTCTACCAAAAATACAAAAATTAGCCAGGTGTGGTGGGGGGCACCTGTAATCCTGGCTACTCGAGAGGCTGAGGCAGGAGAATCGCCTGAACCCAGGAGGTAGAGGTTGCAGTGAGCTGAGATCACACCATTGCACTCTGGCCTGGGCGACAACAGTGAGACTCTGTCTCAAAATCAACAACAACAACAAAGTAGGCTAGGCAGTAATCCTCACTGCAAGAGCCGCCATCTACTAAGAACCCATTAGGAGCCAGGAACTCTGCTAAATGTTTTGCATTTGTTATGTCATTTAATAAGCTCCCTTATGAGGCAGCTGCATTTATATCCATTTTATAGGTGAGAACACCAACATACTTAGGAGCTAAGATCTCTTAGCCAGCTAAGTGGTAGAGCAAGGACTAGAATCATCTATTGAACTCCCAGGCCAGTACTCTGAGCCACTCTGAATCAGAGTGGAAAGGGCAGGGGAGCACAGGGCACCAGGGTAGACAGAGCCTAGGGTGGGACACTAGGGTCTGAGAATGAAAGCTGGATACAGTTCCTAAGGAGGAGCATGGGGAAGAATGTGATACCCCAGGTCCCAGGGGTTGAGCTCCGGTTTCCCAGGAGCCAGAGTGGGTGTAGGAAGAGGAATCCACTACTGCCAAGCCCTCCCAAACTCCCTAGAGCTTATACTCACCAGAATCCCAAAGGGATGAGATTAGCTGATCTACAGCTCCCTACCTCATTCCCTCCAGGAAGAAGGAGGAAGAGGCTAGAGAAGTGCCCACCGCTAGCCTCAGTGCAGTACAGTAGAAGGAACATGGGATTTGGGCCAACAGGCCTGGGTTCCAGTTCTGACTCTGAAGCTTATATTATGGGAGGCTTTGGGCAAAATGTGTAGCTTCTCCTACTCCTAGTTTCCTTGTCTATAAAATGGGGATAATAGCACTTGTCTTGTGATACCATCCTAAGGACAGCATGAGGTAATCCAAGGAAGGCTCCCAGCAAAGTGCCTGACACACACTCATGTGCTTAGGTATGTCAATTTTCTTCCTTCCATTCATCAGTCAGCGCATTTGTAAGACAGCAGCTCAGGGAGAGAAGCATGGGATCTGGACTCAAGGAAAGTCCAGCAGCTCCCCATTTACCAACAGCCCCAGGCTAGCCAGCAAATCTTCTAAGTCGCCAATTTTAGACACCACTCCCCAGTCTCACCATGCTCACTTCCCCCACACTAACTCCAGCCAGGCATAATGTACATGCATGTGTGCATGTGCCTGGCCACAAGCTTCAGCCATAAGGGTGGAAGCTGCTTGAACCATCCTCTCCAGTCCCTCTCTCACCTCTTCCCAACCCTTACTAACACATACCTCCTCCCAGCTTTACTCCCCACCCTCACACACAGGCACCTGCGCCACCATCCTGTGGTCTGGCTGAGATCAGGAGCAGACAATCACAGTACCTAGCTAGCATGTCAGAGCCAACCAGGCCACAATACGCAATAACCCTTGTTTTATAGCTCAGCCAAGGCAGGAAGGAGCCATGGCTGGAACCCAAATGAATGCCCTTTCTAGGGCCCCTAGCTGGCTTTAATATCCAGATCTCAAATCTTTCTGTGTGTCCCAGCACTTCCACCAGACAAGAGCTCTGCAAGCACAGGGCAAACCTCCTCCTCCTCCATCTTTCACCTTCCTGATGGGCCAGTGCTAAGCTCTGAATAAGAGCAGAATCCACTTTCCACTGGAAGACGGAGGGGAGTCAGAGCTTAATAATAATAGCTATTCTTCACCGAGTGCTTACTACAATCACATCTTATTCTGTCTTTACATCTTGTTTAATTCTCATAACAACCTGTTATAATTCTCATTTTACAGACAAGGAAACCCAGGCACAAAAGGCGAAGTTAACTTTTGTGAAGTCATTGGGATTCAAACCCAGGTCACAGGCCTCCAACAGCACGCAGCAGGGAACGGAGTGGGGCACACCTTCCTCTTGGCGATGCTGCGCAGCAGCTCAGCCTTGCTCCGGAGCAGCCCCTGACCGGCCAGCTCACGCTCCTCCTCCACGCGGCTCTCCCGCTCCAACTGCTGGAACTCCAAGTCCTCAAAGAGCTTTGTCTCAGCCTCCAGGGCCTCTGCCTCCTTCAACGACAGTGACAAAGGGGGTTGGGTGGTGCTTGCAATGCCACTCTGCACCTGGAAGGCCAGGCCACAGGTGCATGCGTTGTATGGGGCTGGACCCGGGGAAATTGGGTAGGAAACCTGCCTTCACCCAGCTCCCGCTGTACTTGGCCTTTCCCTTTCGCGGGCATCATGGCCTGGAGCGCTGATCCCCCCAACCTTCCCGGTTCCCTCCAAGCCACAGCACCGACCCTGGTGTCCGGCAGGTACTGCAGGGGCCAGGTGGTCCCGTCCCACCGCTCTCCTCTCTTCCTTCTGGGGCGTGGCCCGCGGGGGCCGGGGGAGGGGGGGCGGTGGAACTGACCCTTCTCAGCTGCTCCTGTAACTGTTCCCGCACTGACTCGGGGCAGTTATCGAGCTGCGTCTGGAGCTCGGCGTAGAGCGCCTGGCGGGCCTCCAGGTGCCTCCGTCCCGCGGCCAGCTCCGCCCTCTCCTGGTCGGCGGGAGGGAGAGGGCGGGGCACAGGGGAGAAACAGAACACACACTCCTCAACTCCGGCCCGGCAGCGGCGGGAGGGGAGCGCGGGAGGGAGGCCAGGGCGGGACAGAATGGGGGTCGGCAATGGGGGTTGAGAGAAGAAAAAAGGCTGGAATCAAAGAGGAGAATAACCAGGTGAGGAGAAAGAAAAGAGTAGAAAGGGAAAGTGAGGAGGGAAAGAGGTGAAGAGGCAGAGGGCCCGAGGCCAGGAGCTGAAGGGTAACACAGCAGTCAGAGGTGCAGGGAGTGGGGTAACACAGGCAGAGGTGTGGGGCCAGGGCACAGATTTTGGTCTCCTGGGGTCCCTTGAACTGAAATTGTTGGGTAGGTCCTGAGAAAAGGCCCTCTGTTTTCTCTCCAAACCAGTCAAGGCTGGTTCCGCATCACAGAATCGGAGCCTCCAGTTCTCATCCCTCCCCTTCTACCACAGCCCAGAGACCAAAATTTAACCCAGGGTAAAAGGTGATGGTGAGGGTTAAATCCAGGGTTGGGCGTGAATTAGGAGCTGAGGATGTTAAAGCAGTGTGGCAGAAGGGACCCCAGCCCAACACCCTTGGCCTCCCTCCCCTCCTGCCCAGGGTCGGGGTGGGGTGTTGGCCCTGCAGGCTGAACTTCAGGGATGAGGGTTGCAATTAGTTCGGGCCGTTGTCATGGTAATAAGAGTCCCAGGAGTGGGTACAGAGGGGGTGGACTGTTCTGTCTGGGGTGAGATGACACCTCTGAGGGCGGGAAGGGGGATGAGGGGAGGGTTTGGTGAGTCACCCCTCAAAGGACAGGCAGAGGAGAAACTGTGATTACTGATTCCCAAGTCGGAGTGGAGCCATGGGCTGGGGACGGGAGGGAAGCCGAGTGAACCCTCTACACCACTGCCATCACTACCACCATCACCACCACCACCACCACCACCGTCACTACCACAGCCTCAAATAACTTCTTTCTTCCCCACAGAGAAAGTGAAGTCCAGGCCTCCAAAAAACTCCAGGTCAGTGGGAAACGAGATTAGGCAGGTTCCTTCTGAAATGATGAGCTTTATCCCTGGGAGTGAGGCCCTGTGCTGAACCCAGTCACTCCCACCCCTCTACCCAACTCATCTACCCTTCCCCAGAGAGGAGGACCTGATCAGGCCAGTTCCTGAGGTTTAGGTGCTTCCTCAGCCTTGGACTCAGCCTTTAAAATACCCTGTGTTATAGGTGGCTCAGGGGTGAGGGGAAGAGTAGGGGCTACCCATTACCAACCTCTGATGGGTATCTGAATTTAGGAAGCCCCAGGGGAAAGCTAGGAAGGGTAGCCACTGTGTTGGCAGAGAGGTCCTATTCAAGCCCTCCAAGACCATGCCCACAACTGGGCCTCCTTACTCCTTGGCTGCAGAAGGCAGGCAGGGGACTAGGTGGAAGACAGCCCGGTCTGCTGTACAGGAAGCTGCCAGGAAGCTTCCTTGAGTTATCTCACGCTGTCCTCAGACAGTAGCCTAAGACAGCAGCCTAGGCATTTCCAATGGGAAGAACTTCAGTCTGAGCAGCTCCACAGCCAAGCATTTCCCCCACCATTATACCCCTCCTGCCAATGCCCCCTTGAGTAAAGTTGAGCTACCAGTCCTCCTGCCAATTCCTTTCATATCAAAACTCTGGGGTCCCACACCAAGAAAAGAAGGAGGCAGCATTAGAGGGGAGAGGCCAGGGGCACGGAGGCACCCATTGAGTTAGTGCAAAAGCGGGCATGGCTCAGCCCTACCTGGGTGGCACTGGCAGTTAGGGGCATGCGGAAAGCCCAGGTCAGTGATTAGAAGGGGTGTTAGTGTAGGCCTAGTTGGCAAGCATGGAGTTAATTTGGCACAGAATTTGGGAGTGTGGTTTTGGGGGCCAGAGCCAAAGCTCCAAAAAAAAAAAAAAAAAAAAAAAACGGGTCAAAGAATTTTTAAGATCCTCAAAATTGAGGGCAGGAGGAAGAAACTCAAAAAATCCAGAAGGAAAATTAAATTATTGGAAAAATACTGTCAGATCCAGAAATAGATGACCCCTCTCCACTTCAGAGCTTTTGGCACGGTGTTGGGCATCTGGGAGTGGCCCCTGCAGGCTGGCACGAAATCTGAAAGGGGCAGGGGCAGGAGCTAGGGTCACCTGGGACAGGAGGCTGCAGATCCTGAAGGCTCAAGGGAAGCAGAGGCCCGAGGGTCATCTCCCAAAGATCACAATGTAAGCACTTGTGGCATGCTTGGAGGGAGATGTTCTCTAGATGGTGGGACCCAGACTTGACTCACTCCCCAGTGTCAGTCCCTCGGGCTGTGTTCACTGCCCAAGAAGGGGCTTTGGCACTTCCTAGAAGGGCCATAAAAGGCCTAGGATGGCAGGCACCCAGAGGTAGCACACAGACCCAAACAGAGGAGACCCCAGACACCAGCCCAGCCCCTGGCAGTGCCCTCCAAGCTGGTACCTTCCACAGAGGAGGACAAGTCACCCTGTCCCTGGAAGGCCACAGAGACCACTTGTACTGCAGAATGGATGATGAGGTGAGGGGTACAGGGCCCCAGAGAAGATGTTTCTCCTTCTCTCCCAGGCCACTGGTACCCAGCACTAAGCCGGGCCAGGTGTGGGTTACCTTGTCCCTCTCCTTCTGGATGCCTGTCTCCAAGGCCACCAGCTTCTCCTGCAGTTGATCCACTGCCTTCTGCTCCTTCTGCAGCAGTGCCCGCTCTGCCTCCCTCTCTCCCTGCAGCAGTGCCCACTCCATTTCGGCCTGGGGGCAGACACCAGGGTCCCCATCAAAGCAGCTGACTGTGGCCCCTCTCTGGGGCCTTCAGTTGGCCTAGGGAAGAGTCTAGCTAGGGTCTTCATGGCTCACCTCTCGGGCTGACTCCTGCAGCTGCTGCTCTAGCTCCTTCACACGGACCTTGAGCTGCTCCACGCGCCCCAGCACCTGAGCCCGCTCCTCTTCCAGGGCTAGCACCTCTCCCTGGAGCTTGGTGCTAGGTGCATCTTCATGCTGGAGGGGAGGGAAGCTATCAACTGAGGAAGCCTAGAGCCTTTTGGAGTCAGACCAATAAAATGGATCACCTGTTCCTCCAGGCACTTGCTGAGGAATAGCTGGACTGAGACAGGAGGCTAATTCCCTGCCCCCCACCCCGCCCCCACCTTTGAGGGGAGCAATAAGGGCTCTGCTTAAGATAATAAAGATTTACCACTGAGTGCCAGGCCTGGGTGGAGCCCCATGGAAAGGCAGGTCATAAAGCATATTTATAGCTTGGGAAGTTCATCAACACCTCCCTTCTCTTCCTTGTCTCATTTCTGCACCTCTGCTCTCGAATCTCTTCCCAAACTTGATCCTTCTCCTCACTGGACCTTGGCATTCGATACACCAGCCTCCTCTGCCCCCAGCAGGTGTCCAACCTCAGCCTCTTTGTCTTGCCTACCCCTCCATCTCACCTCCTGCTGGGTGCTCTCAGTGCTGCTGCACTCCTCCTTGAGATTTTCCTCATCTGAGCGCTCCATACTCTCCCACAGGCGTTGGGTGGCAACTCCGGGCTCCTCGCTGCTCCGCCCAGAGGCCCCTGCAAGGCCTCTTGAGGGCCTCCGGCCTGCCAGTGCCAATGCTACAGTGGCCTCCCCAATGCTGGGGAGCTCCCCGGCCTCAGATCCCCCATCAGCCCGGCTGTATTCGGCACACAGGTTCAGGATGGTCTCCAGGCGCTGGCGTTCCTGGGGAGGATGGACAGAGCAGGACATGAAGGGGAGGAAGCTGAGCCCTGGTGGGGATAGCACCAGGTTCAGTATCCTGTCAGGAGGGAGAGCAAGGTTACTGGTGGCTAGGTCATCAGTGTCAAGTCAGGAGATGCCTGACCCCAAGACCTGGGGGAGGCAGAGGGAAATAGGGTGCCCCAGAAGTGGGCAGGAAGAACCAGGCTGTTGTGCCACCTGTCCACATGGCACAACAGCCTGGTTCTTCCTGCCCACTTCTGGGACAGCCCCTTCCATCTTCCTGTTCCTTTCTTTTTTCAATCTACCCCAGGACAGGGCTTCCTCATGGACACAAAGGAACACACCAAACACATACGGAAACATACTGTTAAGTAGACTACAGACCACAATGAGACACAGATAAACTTGGGTGCTTGTCCTAACGCAGGTACATACAGATCTACAGACACGAGGACACACACTGACACACCAGCATTGATGCACAGGCACACAAGGACACAATATGTGCCCTGGACTTGCATTAATAAGCAGGTACAAAGACACCAGCCCTGACATGCACAAATGCACACTGATGCACACTCACAGATAAACACAGTCTAGCATACAGACAGGTGGGCATGTATGCAGACAGACAGGGCTGGAAAACAGACCCACAAGCCCACAGGGACCAGACACCCAACCACAGACACACATGGAGAAGAGGTAGACCAAGGACACGGCCCTCTGTCCCCACCTCAGCTCCAAGTTACCTTCAGGCAGTCCTTGGCTGTTTATCAGCAGGATGGGCTGCTACCAGTCCTTGAACGCCCAGGCCCATGAGTGAGTACTCCCAGGGCCCTACCACTTCATCCACCCCTCTCCACATACACACCCACCCAGATACAGTCACCTCTCAGGGGCCTAGGAAGTAAAGGAGGGATGATACAATCGCATTCCTGGTCTTGTCGCTTTCTCCTGCAGGCCTATCTATAGGCCTGAAGCCTGGCTTGTGAGGCTCCCATGGCTCTCTAGGGTCCCTAGACCTCCTCAAGTGTCTCTCACCACTTACAGTTTGGCCATGAACCCAAACCGCAGGAAGTGGAGAGAAGGCTGGAGAGGCGTTCTCATACACTTACCCAGCTTCCCTCCTGTTGCTTGCCCAGTTCCATGGCAAAAAAAAAAAAACAGGAACAGAGCCTCGGCACCTGGGAGGCTGGGCCAGTGCCTCCGCCCCTGCCCCAGGACCCAGATAAGCAGCCTGGTTGAGGTGGGAGGGGCAGGGCCGGCAGCCTCCAAGACTTAAAGTGGCAGGTGAGGCAGGTCAGGACTAGTGGTAAGATGTGTGCTTATGTGTGGGAATGGGGGTGGGGAGACTAATGGAGGAGTTGGGGGAGGCTGTGCCTGCCACTCTGCCTGTGCCAGGCTCACTGCCCCCTCTCCAGGATGAGACCCCAGCTTAGAATGGCCATGCATTCCCATCTAGACCAATGCAAAAACAGTGAAGAGAAGATGCAGCAAAGGAAAAGACAGAATCCGCCTCATTTCACCCCCATCCAGCACAAACACACAATCCTATACCCTCATCCAAAACTGTCCCAACCTCTTCCAAAAGCATCTCCAGATGCTTCATTTCTGGTTCTCATCAGTTCTGATTCTCCTCCTCAAACCAGTCCCAGGGTTCCTGCCCACCTCCCAAAGAACCCTGTTCTGCTTGCAAGGACAGAGGGCAGAATCCATTCTTCTGTACATGGGCTCGACTGTGTACACACCAGCCAGAGCCCCTTAAGCTCCCTGAGTTATCTGGGGAATCCTGGCCCCCACCCAGCTCAGATGCCATCTCCAGGACAGCTGCCTAGAGCCACACCCGGCCCCTGCACACACCCACACGCATGCACACGGACACACACAGTCACAATTACAGAGGCTGGCTAACGGTCAGGCCAGGGTTGCCTATCCTGCTCTGTCCTTCTTCCCTGCCACCCATACTCCTAGATGATACTGCCTGGGCCAGGGTGAGCAGCTCCCACCCACTTGTAGACGCCAAAGAGAAGCAAAAAAGGACAAGGTACTTTTCTAAAAAAAAGTCTCAGAGTCAGACAGGAGACTTGGGTTCCAATTCCAGCTCTGCCAGAACTTGCTGTGTGATCTTGGACAAAGCCATTCCCCTCTCTGAGCTTCAGCCTACTCAACCTACTTCAACCTGCTTCTCAAACTGGGAGGTTCAAGGTCTTACCATACCTGTGGTATGTTTTCCTAGAGCTTCACTGTGCTTGAGTAAACAATGTGAAATTTAATTTATACATTAAAACAAATGCTATGTTGAATAAATGCAAAATTAGCACGAATTTAAAATAAAGCCTTAGAGATTTCAAAAAAATTTCTTCTTCAGGGCACCGGAACCATAAGATATTGATCACTAAAGTGTATCCTGGAGGTGGGGAACCTTGAGAAGCCCAAGCCCTGTTTGAGGGCCCCTCCCGCTCTGCCAACTGGCCTGCTCGAGCCCTGGCAGACTCTGCCATGGACAGTGGCAAGCCTCCCTGGCACCTGCTCACCAGCCTCTCCATCTCCTGCTCCCGGAGCCGCTCTTGGCGCTGTCGCCGGTGGTACTCCAGGAGGTCGTCCTCATTGTCACTGATCTCTGTGATGCTATTTTTCCGCTCCCTTGTGACAGGCACCCGCAAGTCCCCACTGGAGAGCTTCCTCTGGACACAGGGACTTTGGCAGGGTGAAGCCCCAGTAAGAGAGCCCAGACTGTAGGCTGGGCTCAGCCTGCCACTGAAGCTGCCCTTGCGGGGTGCCAGAGACTCACCCAGTGTGGGTGAGGGGCTCCGTGTCCTACGGCCCCGTGACCCCAGCGTCAGGGAGAAGTCCTCTGGTGAAGCCCCATGGGCTGCCCAGCGGCGGGGCCGAGGACTCTCTGCCACTTCCCTGCTTAGCTTGGGATCTGGGGTGGTCCGGGTGGGCAGTGGGGAGAGGGCTCGCCGGGACAGAGATGGACTTAAGGGGGGTAGTTCTCGCATACTGTCCAGGCCCCGCCGGCCCAGGCGGGGACTCTCAGGAGGCTGCAGGGTACGGGTGGCTAACCCATCTGAAAATGTTCGGCCCACCAGTTGGCGTGAGGGGCTAGTTGTTAGCACCCGCTCACTGCCTGGAGGCTCACGGAAAGGGCTGGGAGGGCGGTCCTGGAGTGTGCCAATCTTGTTTCGGGGAGCAGGGACTGGAGGCTGGAACTTAGGGCTGCCAGGAATGCTGGTGGGTTGACTGAGAGCACCAGAAGCTGGGTATTCACTCAGGCTGATGGCCACCACAGGCAGCTGCCCACCCAGCCGGGGGCTCTCAGTGGCTCTCCGGGCCTCTGCCAACACAGTAGCTGCAGGGCTGTCTGTTAGCAGACCCCGGAGGCCAGGGCTGGGAGGCCTCTCATGGCCCCCTTTCCTGCTCAGCCGAGGACTCTCAGAGCGAGCACCACTTGGGCGGGACTGTGGGGGCTGCAGGGCCAGATGGTAGCTGGAGGAACGGGCAGGTACCAGCGGGGGCACAGAAGGTCCTGGCTCTTGCCCACTGGGTGAGTGACTGGCACAGCTTCCACTGCTGGCTGGTGAAGAGAGTGGAGAGAAGGCTGGAGAGGTGTTCTCATAGCTGGAGCCCACAGACATGGCACCAGGGCTGGTTGGGGGAGACAGCAGGTAGCGCCCACCATTAGCCATCGGCGACAGTGGAGAGGTTGTGGCAGGCTTTTTGCCAGCAGCTCCAGGGTCCTCTAGCACCAGTGAGTCCATGATCTCTTGCAGGTCCTTCTCAATAGAGCTCACCAGGGAACTGTGGCTGGCACAGGCCGAGGGTCCCCGTGTTGCAGGCTGTGGGGTGTGGTTCCCATTTACCAGACTTTCTGATTCTGCTGGAGGGAAATGCAAAGGTCTTTGACTTTGGGGAGCTACATATGCATAAGAGCCAGGGCACTAGCCCACTTCCTCCTAGCACAGTGAGACTAACAGGGCTTTGGAGAAGAAGCCAGGAGATCTGGTTCTGGTACCAGCTAGCTCTGACACTGACCTGCTATGCAACCTTAGCCAAGTCACTTGTCCTCAGTTTCTCCTTCTGTAACGGAAGGGAATTGGCAGGGCCTTCCTGCCTGTGACTTAAAACAGTTAACAATGATAGGCGCTCTAAGCCTATTGTTGTCAATTCACCCCAAGACTAGACTCCTCCAATCTATATCCTATATCCCTCCTCAAGAAGGGCAGGTAGGCCAGGCACAGTGGCTCACACCTGTAATCCCAACACTTGGGGAGGCCGAGGTGGGCAGATCACTTGAGGACAGGAGTTCAAGACCAGCCTGGCCAACATGGTGAAACCCCACCTCTACTAAAAATACAAAAAATTAGCTGGGTATGGTGGCACATGTCTGTAATCCCAACTACTCAGGAGGCTGAGGTACGAGAATCGCTTGAACCCAGGAGGTTGCACTGAGCTGAGATCACTCCTGCCTCCTGGATGACACAGCAAACTGTCTCAAAAAAAAAAAAAAAAAGAAGAGGCCAGGCATGGTGGCTCACACCTGTAATCTCAGCACTTTGTGAGGCTGAAGTGGACGTATCACCTGAGGTCAAGAGTTCGAGACCAGCCTTGCCAACATGGTGAAACCACATCTCTACTAAAAATAAAAAATTAACCAGGTGTGGTGAAACACACTTGTAGTCCCAGCTACTTGGGAGGCTGAGGCAGGAGACTCACTTGAACCCAGGAGGTGGAGGTTGCAGTGAGCCGAGATCGCGTCACTGCACTCCAGCCTGGGCGACAGAGTGAGGCTCCATCTCAAAACAAAAAAAAAAGAAAAAAGAAGGGCATTATACAAAGAAGATGGGCACCTGCTGCAGAGCTGGCCAGAAGTTCCAGGGGCTCCTAGTCTAATAGGACGACAGGGCCTCCCACCATAGGAACCAGAGGCCCAGGATTGAAAAAAAAAGGAAAAGGAAAAGAAAAAGCCTCCAGGGCTGGGCGAGGGGTGTGTCTTCATCCAATCAGAGGTAGGGGAGGGAGCTGGTGCTAATGGCTGGTTCCTGGAAGCCAGGCTGCCAGCAAGGAGGTGAAGCTCAGTGCCTCCAATTATCCCATTAAGCCATGCCAGCAAGAGCCTGCTTTTGCCATGCCTCAGCCCTAGTCAACCATACAGGAGTCCCTGGAACCACTGCCCCAGACAGCTAAGGGAGTGGCATGACAAGGCTGGGGTGAGGGCAGGGTAAAATTAACTAGGGAGTAGACTGGGAAACCAGGCTTCTGAGCCCCCAGAGGACTGGAAAAGATTGAGGGTGGGGAGAAGAGAAGAGAAAGACTTTGCAAGACTGAGTCTGGGTCCAAAATTATGGGGACTGTGTGGGATATAGTCGGGTTGCCATGGATACTGGTAATCCCAGTGACCACTCACCTTTCTTCAGGTCCCCAGGCTATCCACTTAGGCTGCTGATACCACCCCCCGAGGTGTACCTGACATCCATGTCCATCTGCCCCAGCACCTGTCACCCCATAGCCATCTAAATGCCAGCACAAAGTCTGAGATGGTAGACCCAATAATAGCCTCCTGGTCTGCACCCCACCCCCTATGCAGCTGGGCTGAGGGGGCCTGTGTTGGTTCCCCAGAACAATCACCAATTCTCTTCTGGGGATCAATAATTCACACACAAAATACAGCTGCTCCACTGAGTCATCAGCGGGCAGGGCATGGAGTGAGGGTTGGGCAAGGCCCAAGGACATGATTCCCACCACAGCTTACAGGGAGTTCAACCTAATGCTTCCTTCTGCCCCTCAGGACACCCTAGAGGGTGAGGCTCCCTGTGGTGACACAAGTGGGCCAGAGTTCCAGATACTGAGTGGCAACCTCCAGGGCAGTGGGGTACTAGCTGGCAGAGCCCGCTATCCCTCAAGACACATAATTTCCCAGTTTTAGCTAAGCAGCACTGCCTTGGTTAGCTCTCAGTGGTCCCACTGCCTGGCATTCTCCACCAGCCCATGGCCAATGGCAGTGAGCCCAGACCTTAGGTACTGTCTTGCCCTAACACTCCAAGTGTGGCTGAACTGAGCAAGGAGGACTGCTGAAGGAACACCCCAGCCCCCTGCGCTCCCACCCCCCGACTCTGGTACCTACCAGGAACAGGGCTGTAGGGGGGCCCAGGGGCTCGGCCCCCCGCTGGAATCATGCTTTTCATCCACTTGGCTTCAGCCGGGTGGTTAAAGCGAAGGAAGGTGGACTGACCCAGGCACAACATGCAGCCTGCAGAGAAAGCAAACACTTGAAGACCGGGTGTGGTGGCTCACACCTGTAATCCCAACACTTTCAGAGGCAGAGGCGAGTGGATCACCTGAGGTCAGGAGTTCGAGACCAGCCTGGCCAATGTGGTGAAATCCCATCTCTACTAAAAATACAAAAAATACAAAAATTAGCCAGGCGTGGTGGTGGGTGCCTGTAATCCCAGCTACTCGGGAGACTGAGGCCACAGAATAGCTTGAATCCGGGAGGCGGAGGTTGCAGTGAGCTGAGATCACGCCACTGCACTCCAGCCTGCGTGACAAGAGCTAAACTCTGTCTCAAAAAAAAAAAAGGAAAAGAAAAGAAAAGAAAGAAAACACTTGGAAGGGCAGGCAGGGCTGAAGCTACTCCACCTCACAGCACTAGCAGGCTCACCTCGGCTCTAAAGACCCATCCCCACCTGCTCTCAGAGTCCACACAGTCCACACCTGACCCTGCCTGTGCTTGAGATGGGCACCTCCAGGGCTCCGCAGCACAAGATGGAGTAGAAAAAGTACGGGTGAGTGAGTCCCAAGATCCGAGTCCTCGTCCTAACTCCTCTTCTTACTAGCTGTGAGATCTCTGGGTAAAGTCACTTCACCTCTGAATCTAGTTCTCGTAATCAGAAAAATGGGGACAATACCACTGATCTTGTAGGGTTAATAAGACAGTGTATGTGAAAGTACTCTATATACAGAGAGGCCAGGCGCGGTGGCTCAAGCCTGTAATCCCAGCATTTTGGGAGGCTGAGGCGGGCGGATCACCTGAGGTCAGCAGTTCGAGACCAACCTGGCCAACATGGTAAAACTCCGTCTCTACTCAAAATACAAAACTTAGCTGGGGGTGGTGGCGTGTGCCTGTAGTCTCAGCTACTCAGGAGGCTGAAGCAAGAGAATTGCTTGAACCCAGGAGGCAGAGGCTGCAGTGAGCCGAGATCACGCCACTGCACTCCAGCCTGGGTGACAGAGCAAAACTCCGTCACACACAGACACACACACACACACAAATGTTCAGAGAACACCGACACCCCTGTCCCCCAACCCCAACCTGTATGCATGATCCATCTATCTGCCCCTTGGGGAGAAGGGTAGAAGAGTCAGTCTGAGAGGCAGCAACTTCCAGGGTCACACAAAAAAGCTCTGAGATAGGGAACAAGAGGAAAAACCACAGATCAGTCAGACGACCTGGGGGGGGTCCTGAATTTGCTCCCACTCGTTATTGTTTTGTGACCTTAGGAGAGCTGTGTGCTGCAAGTCTAGGGAGCGATCACCACCTTTCTTTCTGACTAAGCACCCTCTGCATGCTCCCTGGTCTCCCCTGGCATCAGGCCAAGACTAGGCCACTGGGCCCGGCCTCAGCCAAGCACATTCCCGGGCAGTAGACACAAGCCCAGTCCTGCCCAGCAAGTGTGAGTACCTGGAGGGGGAGGGCATGTGGGAGCTGGAAAATGTAGCCAGGGGCACCAGGAGTGTGCACAGTGGCAGGTGTGCCCACAGGCGTCTAGGTGTAGGTGGCAGAACTCCACCTCCCAGCCACACCAGGTGCTGGAGGGCTCCTGCAGAAGTACTATATTGGGAGAAGCCAGAGCCCTGTTGCTCTCTACCACCAATCCTTCCAATTTGTCCACACCCCTGGCCCCCGGTCTCAGCCTCCTGTCTACCCAATCTGGTGCCACTTGGCACCCCAAGCTTCACGTCAGTCTAAGACTGGCAGAGGAGTCTACATTCCTGGACGCTGAGACAGTTCAGCTCAGGCAGGCCACAAGGGCAAGGGGCATCCCAGGCCACAGGGGTACCTTGGCAGGTCCCTAACTAAGAAGCTCAGGAGCCTGTTCCTGGGATCCTGGGCATTGCTTGGGTTGGGGGTTTAGTAGGCTGGGAAGCCCATGGCAGATAACCATAGTGGATAAAGCCACTCACTATCCTGGCATACACAAAGGCCCTCCCAGGTACCCAGACACCAACAATTCTAAAGGAGAGAGAGGGAGCCTTCCCTGCCAAGTCACCAGTCAGGGAAGAGGATCCCACAGTATTCATAACTGGAATAAATGATAGCCAACCACACTGTCCACATAATTACAACCACAGCTGTTTCAGAAAGAGCCCTGTCAAGCCCCTCCCCCTCCTTTTAGCCATTTAACAAGCTTATTAGTGATGAGTTCACAGGGTCTAGACAGACCCACTCAACCCAGGGTCGCGGGCGGTGGGGATCAGGAGCCTGACCACACAGTCCAGGCTGGGAAGGAGGTGGGGAGTCTGAGTGGATTCCAGTCCAGCAGTGCCAGGCCCACCCAAGTAGGATGTAGACATCTAGGGATCCTTCGCTTGGGCCCCTATAGCTGTGTGTTTTCTGCCCCCTCCTCAGCCCTTCACCCTCCCCACATAAGGGGTGTGGGCGTGCTGCCTCTGGGCTATAAATAGTGATGCCAGGCACCAGAGCTGGATCCGTATTAATAGAGCAGGCAGGAGGGCAGCAGGACTGAGAGCAACCAGGCTCCTGCCCAAATTAACTTTCTATTTGCATGCAGAAGCTTCAGGCATTGCCCTAGTGCTGGCCCCTACAGCCCCTAGGGGTCTGGCCCCCTGTTTCTGGGAAGAAGCCTCCTCTCCGCCCACTCCCACCCCCAAAGGCCAGCCCTTTCAGGGAGCCCAGGAACCCCTGCCCATCCTGCCAAAGTCATGGTCAGTGTCCCCCATGCCCAGAGGGGATCAGGGTCCAGCTGTGTGCAGGTGGGTGGAGGAGCTGCACCTCTGGAGGGGAAAAACTAGGCAAAGGAGAGGGTGAATCCTATCTGTGAGAGATGCAGAGGAGAAACAACAACACAAACAGGCTCACACTCATACACACTCATAGTAACACAGCAGACTCACGGGCGTACATGCTCACACACTCTCAGAGCTACTGTCACTGCCCTCCTGGTCACACAAATAGAGTGGATTGGCCAAAGGGAGACCGAGTGAAGGGAACATGGGAGGAAGGGCCTTGGTCCTTCCTATCAGAGACCCTCCTTAGCCATAAGGTAGACTCCCCTCATTCTAACCAGGACCCTTTAACCTTATCTGAGGGAGGTGAGTCCTAAGGAGGGGGCTGCCGGAGCGCTGGGGAAGATAAGGTCTACCGACTAAGAAGTGCCCCCAAGCCCAGAATCCCCATTTAGAAATGTTCAGGGAACACACACAATCGAGTCTCTCCGCCTCAAGCTCCCAAAGAAGGTCAGAGGACCCCATGCCCCTCCTCCCGCCCACCCCCCTCAAGACGCCCCTCCCAGCCTGAGCTTCTCCAAGCTTGGCGGCTTGGGGCTGTGGCTGGCCCGGGGTGAGGACTCACCGCCGAAACCGGACCTCCGGACCGCTCGCCCCCGCTAGCTCAGGCCCTCCAGGTCCCGGGCCCGCCCGGGGCCTTTGAGGGGGCGGGCCGACCTCCCGAGCCGCCGGCTCCAGGCTCGGAGCGAGCAACGAGGCAGCGAGCAGCCGCCAATGCCCGGGGAGGGGCGGGCCGGCCACCAGCGGCGGGGGAAGGGAGCCAGGGAGGGAGGGACAAAGGAGAGGAGGAGGGGAAGAGGAAGTGATGGAGGAGACGAGTGGAGAGCTGGATGGAGAGGGCGGGGCGGGAGGATGCAGAAAGGCAGCCGGCTTGGGATCCTGGACCCGGGGCAGGAAGAAAAGTGGGCGGGAAGGAAAGGTTCAAGGGAGGTGACTGAGTGAAGGAAAGGTGAGAGGTAAGTAAAGAGGCCAGAGAGTGAAGAGCCAGGAGCCAGGAGTGAGGCCAAGCAAAGGACAGGGTCTCATTCCCAGCCCGCTGTGGTAAGAGGTCAGTGGTAGCCGGGCTGGCCGGCCCTAACTGGCTATAGTACCTTGGGCCAGTCACACCCTCTGACCTCGGCTTCCTTATCTACAGAAAGTCAGCTCTGACATTCCATGGGTCCATATCTGAGGGAGAGAAGGAGAGGAAAAGAGCAGGGGCTCTACAGGTCCAGCTAGGTCACTAGGTCCTGCTCTGGCCCTCAGGCTGTCACTGTAACAAGGTCACCCTGGGCTAGGAGTTCAGGCCAAAGCAGTGCTCTGTACAATGCAAGCACTCAGCCCACCTCCTGTCTCCACCCTAAACACCTCCTCTTCCGGCCCCACTCACCGTAGCCCAACCCATGACCCTGGACCAAGGCACTGCCCTTTCCAGCCAGCCAACTTCCTGGGCCCCTGGAAGCCAGCCTGCACCCCAGCCACAACCTCCAGTTGTGCTCGACCCAGCAAAGAGGCCTCCGACCCCAATAAGGTACCCATCCTACTTGGGAAACAGATATCTGGAGCCCCCAAAGTCAGGCTGAGATTCTGAGTCAGGGAGGTGTTTTGTTTTGTTCTGGTTTTTTTGAGACGGAGTTTTGTTCTTCTTGCCCAGGCTGGAGTGCAATGGCGCGATCTCGGCTCACTACAGCCTCCACCTCCCGGGTTCGAGCGATTTCTCCTGCCTCAGCCTCCCATAGCTGGGACTACAGGCATGCACCACCACACCCAGCAAATTTTGTATTTTTAGTAGAGACGGGGTTTCTCCATGTTGGTCAGGCTGGTCTCGAACTCCCGATCTCAGGTGATCCGCCCGCCTCAGCCTCCCAAAGTGTTGGGATTACAGGCATGAGCCACCGCACCCAGCCCAGGCAGGTATTAATACCTACCATCCAGCCAGGTCCCCCAGTTCCTCTTGTTCCAGGGACCTGGCCCCTGCACACCAGAGCCTTACGGGACACAATGTTGTATGCTCTCAGCAGGCAGCTCACACAGCCTGACACAGTGTCTCTCAGATACACACCGACACTTGCTCAGTCACGCTGACACTACTTCATCTCTGCATGCTCTGAGTCACACAGACACCCTCATTAAACACACTGTCTGTCTCTCACACACCTTTATTCTCATGCACACATCCCCCAGACAATTCCTTTTAGTTACACACTCACCCAGGCATAGCTTTCCTTTCACTCAGTCCCTGGAGAAACTCTGAAATAAAATCAACCTCTTAGATGAATAATCAGGCAAGTTTTCCATTCTTGCTGAACAGCCCACTAGCTCACTCACCCATGCTGCCAACTATGTGCATACACATGCACACACTCACGTGTGCACACGTATCTTATTCCCTTCTGAGGAAAAAGGAAGAACCATATAGGGTCAAATGCAAAATGAAGGGAGGCTTAAAAAAAAATCTCCTCAGGAAGAGTGATTCATCGGTCTGGAAACTGTGATGGCCAGCTGGATAGACCTAGGCAGACACAGAGGATGCCCGCCAATGAGAAATAGGGCAGGAGGCAGACACAAAGAGGTGGGAAGCTGGGAGCCTTCGCTCTGCCCTCCTTCCTTTGAGCTTTATTAGTCAAGATTGTTATCAGTCTCATAACAGAAAAAGGTTGAAGGCTTCACTCCCAATTTACAGATGGAATAACTGGGTGGGAAAAAAAGAGGTTCAATATCCTGGATCCCAGAGAGAGGCAGCTGGATAACCCAGAGATCCGGCTCCCCAGCCACACTCCTCTGCTGGCCCCCACGCAAGCCCCTACCCACCAATGAGAGGCTTAGGGAATGAAGGAGACTGGAGACCAGGGCTCGAAGGAAATGCTAGGAGTGGATGGGGACCTACTGTCTAGACAGCCTGGGCCCTGAGCTGGTGACTTTCTGGGTCCTCCCCTCCTTGGTTCCCTCCCAGATCTTTCATGTGGTCTGGCGCTGTGGTCCCAGGGTGGGGCAGCCTAGACCCAGATTGAGATTCCTCCTCATTCCCTTGGTCCTATTCCGAGCTCCACCCCTTGCTCTGTAGAGAAGAGGGCAATGTGGGATGTGCCAAGATGCCTGGGTACAGGGGGTGGAATCAGGACCTTCCTAGCTCCCTCACTTCATGCTCCTATGTTCACAGCTCTGTGCTAAAGGTTGGCATCTGTTTTCTGCCCGCCTCCCCCTTCCCCTGGCCCAAGCATATTCCTGCTGGAAGAGCCTGTCACTGCCATCTCTGCTTGTCATGAAGTGTGTCTCTCCAAGTTGCCTATGGCTGGGCACAGTGCCCAGAATGATGCATCTAAGGCCAAAGTAGGCTCCTTGTTATTCCCAGGGTAGCCCTTGTTTTTCAAAGAGGAGGGTCGCCTCTACAAGGCCAGATTAGGGGAACAAGGAAGGGAAAACGATCCTCTTGTATATATGCCCACAGATAGGCAAATGACCAGTGAGGTCTCATATACACGTAGGAGTACATACACAGACATTTTGGTACCATCAGTCCTGAGTTCACCCCTACCGCCCACTTGAACACACTGATCCATAAATACAAAGAAAGACACAAACAGATATTCGTAAGCCCAGAGTCACAAACACATCCGGAGCTACATAAACACACTCCAGTTACACAGACACACAGAGATAGCACATGCACCCCCGAACCACCCAGTTTCCAGGGAAACACACTCCCAAGAATGTCCGGAGTGGGGCCAGGCAGGGCTGGGCTTGGTGCCTTGCTCCAGAGATGAGACAAGGAAACCCTCAGCTCCTGGAGCCCAGGGGAGGGGGAGGACTGGGGAGAAGAACACCCATTCCTTTGTGCCTCTGCCTACCCCTCCATAGGCTGCCAAGCTTTGGAGACAGGCAAGCCCAGACAAGAAGGCTATGGGGGATGGGGAGAGAAAATGGGAAGGGGTTTAGGGTCAGAAGAGAGTGGGAGGGTACATACTTGGCTGGGTAGGCTTCTGGCTGGAGAAGAGTCGGGAGGGGTCACTGGGGCCACAGGAAATGCCTCAGAATTCCATCTTGGCCCCAGGCTCTCCTTCTTCTCAGGGAGCTAAATGATGCACCGGAAAGAATGAACAACACAAGCATACCCTGCTCACAACATGCAGGGGAACAACATTCCTACCGATGAATGTGATAGGTTTGGGGCGGGGGTAGTAAGTGCTGAGCCTTCTTTAAATTTTGTCCTGCCTCTCCTTGCTGCTCTATTGTCTCATCTCCATGCTCCCAAATCTTAGAGAAGATGCTCTCTCTGAGACTGAACAGGACTGTTAGGAACCTGCTGCCATCATAGCCAAGCCCCAATTTGGGGGGATTCCTCCTCTCATCCAAAGTCAGAGACCTTGAAGCCCTGGAGAAGGCAATGGCCTGCGTGCTGCTACTGGTGGACCTGCCTCCCTGAAGTCAATTTTTGCATGCCCTGCCCCCTACCCGAGGGCAGGAAGAAAAGACTGGGGTTAAAAAAAAAAATTAGCCGGGTGTGGTGGCAGATGCCTAATCCCAGCTACTTGGGAGGCTGAGGCAGGAGAATTACTTGAGCCTAGGAGGTGGAGGTTGTAGTGAGCCGAGATCGTGCCACTGCACTCCAGCCTGGGCAACAGTGCGAGACTCTGTTAAAAAAAAAAAAAAAGATGGGGGAAAGGTCAGGTCTCCTGAATCAGCTGTGAAGGAAGTGACATTGAAAGGCCTTAAGGAGGATGAAGAGGAGAGAAGGAGACAGTGGAGTGAGTAGGATGGCCACTTCCAAGGGGCTTCTAGGCAGTAAGAGCCCCCAGAAAACAATGCTAGGCCATCAGAACCTGCTCAGAGCCAGGCTTAGCCCAAAGTTCCTGTCCTCCTGTTAGCCTTTAACCTCACCTCTAACCTCCACCCAAATCTGTTTTTCTCATTCTCCTAATCTGACAACTCACTGTATGAACTGATGCCCAGAACCCTGTTTCCAGGGTGAGCACACCTGGTCTGTCGAAGTGCCACCTGGGCCAACCACTTACCTGCCTGCTAGCCATAGTAATTAGGGGCCTAGTTTTTATTTATTTATTTATTTATTTTATTTATTTTTTGAGACGGAGTCTTGCTCTGTTGCCCAGGCTGGGGTGCAGTGGCGCCATCTCAGCTCACTACAACCTCTGCCTCCCAGGTTCAAGCGATTCTCCTATCTCAGCTTCCTGAGTAGCGAGGACTATAGGCGTGCGCCACCACACATGTCTAATTTTTGTATTTTGGGTAGAGACAGGGTTTCACCATGTTGGCCAGGCTGATCTTGAACTCCTGTCCTCAAGTGATCCACCCGCCTCGGCATCCCAAATTGCTGGGATTACAGGAGTGAGCCACCATGCCCGGCCAGGGGGCTAGTTTTTAGAGCCACCTTACACAACAGAATGGCCTATTGCTTTGGGTTATATTCGTGACCCAAAAGCTACTGTCAGCAGTCTCGTAACAGGAGCAGGCATGTCCTCAGATTTCACCCTTGCCCCATCCCCATCAGGAAGTATTGTCCTCCTCTTCAGCTTCTCAAAACAACTTCCTCTTGGCATCATGGAACAATGCCATTGATACCCTCTCACTGCTGCTCCAATTGCTCTTCCCCAACAACCACTAACAATCCCATCATGCCCCAGGCCCTCTGATGGCGGGAATCAGAACCTCTTCTCTCCCCATAGTATGTGGAGGCAGGTTGGGGGTGACCAGAGAAGAAAAACAGGTTGAAAACATGTCTGGATGCTGAGAGGGTTCGGTATGTTGTTTAGGCACATTCAGATGCACCTGAGTACTCCATTCCCAGTATGGGCACTCAGGCAGTTGCCATGGCAACCACCACAGCCAGTCTCCCCTGTGTCTAACACACACAAGCCTTTAAACAGAGGCCCCCTCCATCTGGAGGTGTCCAGCCTTACCCTGAGTGAGCCGGGTAGGCTGCCGGACAGGGAGACCATCAACAGTGCAGTCATTGCCACAGGGGTAGAGGGTGAGGGTGCCCCGTAGGTTCTCGATGTAGCAGTGCTCTGGAGCCAGGCCTGGGCCCTGTAGTGAGATGTCTCTGGCTGCAGAGCCAATCACTGTCCTCCCTGGAGACAAGAGGCAAACTGAATCAGAAGGGTTGTCCAGGCTGAGGAGGCAGTGACAGGGCAAGGAGGGCCACAGTGCAAACATATTCCACCTCCTACTCCAGGGAGAATCTCTGCCCATCATTGGCCACCCCTACTGGGCCCCTGAGCCTGGTCTATACAGTAAGTGATAGAAGCTCTTCTCAGAGAAAACTCTGCCTGAGAATGGGAGGCCCAGAGATGGGAAGACCCAGACTCCACAGATTGAGAAGGAAGACTGCTTTTCTGCGGATCCTCCCTTATTCCCCCAACTGCCTCTCCCTAGTGTCCTTTTTTCTTTTTCCCCTTCAGCCTACTCCTCCTTTCTTCTAAATCTCCCTTTCTCTCCTTCTTCTCTCCCCCGCTTCTGCTACCTGCAACACTTCATCTCCCTCGCTAACCTCTCTGTTCAGTGCAACCTCTCTCTTCAGTGCAGGCTCTCCCCTAACTGCAGCAAGAACAGCCCCTCCCACTGACAGAGCCCCTGGGACTGGTATTTGGAGAATGTGGAGAATGTAGTATCACCCAGGCAACAAGTGCAGCCAGGAGAGGAGAGAGGATGAGCAGAAGCTGAAAGGTGAAGGGGGCTGTGCCAGGGCCTTATCTTGGGAGATCTTGCCCCCAACTCCCATCTCTCCATTCTCTACCTACGGTTTAGCCTCCCGTGCAACCCAATGCCCTGGAGTGGGGCCCTTTTTCTTCTTGGCCACATTGGTTGCTAAGAGCAATGTGTTCTCCTGTTTCTCTCAGTGCTCTCTTCATGGTTTCTTTTCTTCTTCTTCTTTTTTTTTTTTTTTTTTGTGATGGAGTCTCGCTCTGTTGCCCAGGCTGGAGTGCAGTGGCACGATCTCGGCTCACTGCAACCTCCGTCTCCTGGCTTCAAGCGATTCTTCTGCCTCAGCCTCCTAAGTAGCTGGGACTACAGGCCCGTGCCACCACGCCCAGCTAATTTTTGTATTTTTAGTGGAGATGGGGTTTCACCATATTGGCCAGGCTGGTCTAGAACTCCTGACCTCGTGATCCGCCCACCTCAGCCTCCCAGAGTGCTGGGATAACAGGCGTGAGCCACCACACCCAGCCTCCCATCCTTGTTTCTAAGCTGATCTTTAAGCCCACTCATGGAACCAGATTATCTACCAAGGAAGGCAGGCAGTCTGGGGAGGCAGAGAGAAGGGAAGCAAGCTGGTGGGGTTGCGAGGTGAGCATTGCCAGCAGACAGTAGAAGGGCCCCAACACATGCAGGAGCTGGGCCTCCAGGGCAGGAATGCCTACAAGGATAGAGGGGTGACGAGTGAGATGCCCTGTTCACACTTACCTTCCTCCAGCGGCAGGAGGGTGATGGCTGTGCTGAGTCGCCCACTGCCCAGGCTCACCAAGTGGGGTTTGTCCGTTTGCACTTTCAGCCCTTTGCCTGTCTCGATCAGGTCCAAGGGTCCTTTCTGTAGGTAGTAGGGGTGGAGGACAAGCATCATTAGACTCAGCACCTTACCACCCTAAACCAGTCACACCAGCACTCTCTCCAGCCCTTGCCCCTCTCCAAAGGGCTCTGAGGGTGCTGAAAGGCTTAACACAAAATCTTACACAGAGCATTATTCCACTACATTGTAATTAGATCTGAATCTAGGCCACTAACTCGTCCCACTGGATTTATCTCAAGTCTTGGCTTAACTGTCCCTTTTGTCTATTAAAACAGAAGCAAGGAGAAAGCGGTGGGGGGTGGGGGTGGCATTGGATAAGCAGCAGGGGTACTGTAGAGGAAGGCCAGTCGAGCTCCCTGCAGACTTGTCCATGGCTATCCACTTGGCCATTGCTTGCCCCTGCTAATCTCAAGTACAGGGAAGATAGAGGCATGGATCAAGGAGAGTGATACAGCCTAGGGTCAATCTGTAAACTGCTTTCTGACTTTCGACGGGTAGTTTCTGGGTGAACCAATTAACCTGATTCAGATAAAGACTGAGCTGTTAATAGGCTTGGGACCTGGGGAAGGGCAGAGAGGAACAGAATTGCTTCTTTCATCCTTGAGCTGGGACCACAAGGGGGTAGAAGAGCTGATGCCATCCCCACCATATCTCTCTTGCCTCACAGCCCTGATCCCACTCACCTGCACCATGGTCTGGGTCTTGCATCCAGGGCCTATTTGGTTCCTGTTGAGAGCGTCCATGGTCCTAAGGCTCCAGAGCTCCTAGGGACACAGCAGAAAGCTGGTGAGTGGGAAGGTCAGGGCAGGAGAGGGAAAGAAGTAGGTTCCGTGGCAGAGTTCTCAGGGCAGAGGTAGCACCAGTCACTAACATTCCCCAAATGCTCATGCTGAAGGGAAGTAGAGGCCGCTAAAGAGCTTAGGTGGGAGTTGTCTGGGAGCAGTGCCAAGTCTCCAGTCAGCCACAGCATGTATACTACACCATACCAGTCCTGCCTCTTGCCACTGTAAGCACAAACAGTCCTATAGGGCTCAATCTATACCTCTGTGCCTTCTTGCCCTATGCTACTCAGAACCCAGATTTTGACAGCTGAAGACCCTTGGCCATTGTGGAGCCTTAAGCAGGATGGGGAAAATCCACCTTAGTGGGAGAAGCAGCAAGGAGGCCCCTCCAAGGACACTGGTAGCCAGAGGGCCCCCAGGTAGGTGGCAGGGCTAAAACAGGAGCTCCCTCCTGAAATCTTTCACTCTCCTCTTCACCGTTTGTCTCTTTTCCCAGGGCTTTAGTAGGATGTTTTCTTAAAGGAGACACAAAAGAAAAACTCAGCCATTTCTGCTATCTCCAGATGTCTCAACTCCTACACCTTTTCTTCCCCAGAAAGCAACCTCAACCCAACACAATCAGTTAAAAAAAATTTTTTTTAAATTAAAAACAAAAAACTTTAGTGATAACTAATACTGGGAATATTGGGCTCTTAACTCTTGGGTTCTTAATTGGCTAGGTGCTATAGGAAGCTTAGACCATTAGAACCAGGAGTAAGACAGATTCCAGAGCCAGAACTTGAATCCTCCCCACCACCACCCCACTGCCTCTCACCCATCACCCATCCCTCTCTCCCTGGCTCATGTTTTTGGTATCTGGGATGTGAGGACATTTGTGTACTAATATGTGCCCCCATGCCCATCCCTTGGCCAACTAGCTAAGCTGAGAAACTTCCCACTTGCTGTGAAATGTTACTGGGGAAAGCTAAGAGTGTGACTGAGGGGTAAGGAAGCAGACCCAGGGAAGCAGGGTTTCCCTCCACTCTCTTTTCAAGCCATCTACCAGGGGACTTGGAAAGGAAGCAGGGGCAGCAGCCAGCATTCCAAGGAGTGTCTGACCCTGGCAGTGGGTCCCGAGGACCTTAGCTATAGCGTTACTAAATTTACCCTCCCAGCTTCCACCCTTCCGGACCTGGACTGCATCATCTCCGTCACCATTTCCACCCAAGCTGGCGGAAGAGAGGCCGGAACCCAGGCTGGGGCCCACCCCAAGACTGCCAGGGAAGAGAGGAGGAAAACGCCATTAACCTATGCAAAGCCCCAAGCTGGCCTGGCACCTTCCCAGAATTCCTTGCCATGGAGAAGAATTTCCAAGGACAAAGATTGCTGCACTGCTTCCTTAGACTCAGGGAAATCCCTCAGCATTTTCTGAGGGAGGAGGAGCAAGAAAGTGGGTTAGGAATGGGGAGTTTATGTAAAAGAGGGGTTAAGAAAAACAAAATAATAAATAATGGTGAAGAAGAAATATCATCCTTTGGTAGAAAGAACTTTAGACTGGGATATATAAAGCCTTAAATTCCACCCTGACTTTATTTATTTATTTATTATTATAAGATCCTAGACAAGTTATTTAACTTCCCTGATTGTCGAGTCATTCTTCTATAAAACTAGAGTAACAAAAAAAAAAAAAAAAAAAAA
>NW_016807677.1:208976-213485 GCF_001698545.2 Rhinopithecus bieti
AAAAAAAAAAAAAAAAAGACTGTCTGGATCAGTGCTTGCCTGGGGCTAGGGGTGGAATGAGGAGTGACTGTAAAAGGGTACAAGTTTGGGGGCAGGGGGGTGGGGCGGGGGTGAATGTTTTCAAATTAAATTGTGATGATGATTGCATGGCTCTGTAAATATACTAAAAGTCTTTGAATTGCATACTTAAATTGGGTGGATGTTATAGTATATAAATTATACCTCAATAAAGCTGTCAGTTTTTTTAAAAGACTATCTGAACATTCAGATATTACATTAAATGGCATTCTATGAAAGCAAAGCACTATAAAAATGTCGTTTATTATTATTATTATTATTAGACAGACTTTCACTCTTGTTGCCCAGGCTAGGGTGCAGTGGCGCTATCTCGGCTCACTGCAACCTCCACCTCCCGGGTTCAAGCGATTCTCCTGCCTCAGCCTCCCGAGTAGCTGGGATTACCGGCGCACGCCACCACGCCCAGCTAATTTTGTATTTTTAGTAGAGACGGGGTTTCTTCATGTTGGTCAGGCTGGTCTTGAACTCCCGACCTCAGGTGATCCGCCCGCCTCGGCCTTCCAAAGTGCTGGGATTACAGGCGTGAGCCACCGGACCTGGTCCCGTTTATTGTTATGAGCTGTGTGACCTGGAGCAAGGCACTTCACCTGTCTGGGCCTTTGTTTATTCATCTGTCAGATTGGAGTATTTGTCACTATCGCCGTGTGGGGCAGCTGTGGTGTGCTCATTTATTTACACTGAAGAACTTCAAGTGGAAATAAAGATTGTAAAAGAGTAAGTCCGAAGGAGAACCAGAGTGATTAGAGGAGAGAAGAGAAGAGAATAAGGAGGCGAAAGTAGAGGGAGAGATAAGGAGAGAGGTGTAAGGAGAAGATAAGAAAAGATGGAGAGAGGCCGGGCGCGGTGGCTCAAGCCTGTAATCCCAGCACTTTGGGAGGCCGAGATGGGCGGATCAACGAGGTCAGGAGATCGAGACCATCCTGGCTAACATGGTGAAACCCCGTCTCTACTAAAATACAAAAAAACTAGCCGGGCGAGGTGGCGGGTGCCTGTAGTCCCAGCTACTTGGGAGGCTGAGGCAGGAGAATAGCGGGAACCCGGGAGGTGGAGCTTGCAGTGAGCTGAGATCCCGCCACTGCACTCCAGCCTGGGCGACAGAGCGAGACTCTGTCTCAAAACAAAAAAAAAAAGAAAAGAAAAGATGGAGAGATTCGGAGGTGCGAGGCTGTGGCCCCAGCACAGTAACCTGATCCAAGAGAAGTGGAAAGCGACACCAGGCCAACCTGCCCTGCACTCAGGCGGTGCTTTCCCCAAAGGGCGATCGCCTCAGCCGAGAGCGGCCACCTGGGGGCGCCCTCATCTTGACCCACCACCCTGGCCGGGGCGGCGGAGTGGCGCTGCGCGAGGGACGCCCCTCACCTGCGGCCCCGCTTCCTCCGGCCCGCGGCTCCCCAGCACCCCGGCTGTCATTACCCGCCGGCCCGCCCAGCCCCGCGGCCAAAAAAAGTCCCCTGCGGTGCGCGTCCGGCCCTGGGTGTCCTCGCGCACGCTGGGTACAGACGCCCCAGCGCCGCCCCGGGAGCCGAGTGGGGGAGGCCCAGGTGTCTGGATTTGACGAGAGACAGGCAAGGCCCTCTGTGCGCGAGGCCGCCCGGCACCTCGGCTTCCTCCCCCGCGGGAACGCGCCGACACCCCAGCCACGAGGGACACCAGTCCGAAGCCCTCTCCGCCGAGGGGAGCACCCAGAGTCAACTCTCGGGGGTCTCGGCCCGCGCCTGAAGGAGGCCGGGAAAGGACCGACCGGCTCAGGCACCAACGGGCACTGACACAGCTCCCGGGCTCCCACGGGGTCCTAGGACAAGGTCCAAAGCCAGCCCCAGAGCACCAGACCCGGCCCTTCGCGGGGCCACTGCTCGGGCGCTCCCCGGAGCCCCGCGGGTTGTCCGGCCTCACCTGTGTCCCTGGGGGTCGGCCTCGGCCTCGGCCCCGGCACGAGCGGTGCATGGCTGTGGCCAGAGACCCGCCAGGCTGAGCTGGGGTCCTCTCGGCCGCCGCCTTCGCCCTCCAGGCGCACATCCGCCTTCGAGAAAGGGCCGCCGGCAGAGGAAGGAGTCAGGAAGGGAAGGAAACTGAGGCGGGGAGCCCAGCGGGGGACGCCCGAGTGGGGAGGGGGACGAGAGAACCTAAGGATGAGAAAACCTGGCAGAGATGAGTGGGGGTGTGCAGAGGGACGGGGCGGGGAAGGGGAGCCACCGGGATGTGAAGGGGAAAATGAAAGGCCGACTAAGGGATGTGAAAAAATGCAAGTTGGGGAGGGGAAGACAGAGGGCAGAGGATGCGGCGGGGAGACTGAAGAACACAGAGGTGGAGGGGTCGGGGGAGGCAGGACAGGCGGGTCCTCAAGTGGAAGGGACAACGGACGGGAGGACTGCGGATGCGCGAGGAGGTATTGAGGGCAGCGGAGGGGAGGCTGACGGGAGGGGAGATGGGGCGAAGGAGAGGGAGGCTGGGGCCGACCGGGACCCCTAAAGTGGGAGAGAGGAGAGATGGGCGGCCGGAGGAGAGGGGGAGCTGGGAGAGCGCGGATGGAGCCGGGGCTGTTGAGTGGGTGTTCACTGGTGGAAAGGTGCCTCTCCGCGGTCCGCAGGGCCGAGGGAGGGAGGTTTCCGCAAGGCAACGGCCCCTTGCACCCCTCGGCCTGCTCCTGCCCAGGCCGCCCGCGTGGGACAAGGCCGCAGTGTTGGGCGCCTGCCGTGGCCGCCCGCCCGCCCCTGACAAGAGGCCTTTCTTTGGCGGGGCAGGGAGAAGGAGCCGCTTGTTTGCGCGGCCGGGAAACAGGGCGGCCCCACAGACATCTCCCGTTCCCAGCCTGGCAGCTGCGGGAAGGGCGGCTGAATGTGTGTGAGGGGCCGCGTGTGTGAGCTGGGGCTGTGGTGTGAGCTGGGCTGTGTGTGTGTGACTGGGGCTGCATGTGTGAGCTGGGCTGTGTGTGAGCTGGGGTGTATGTGTGAGCTGGGCTGTGTGTGTGAGCTGGGCTGTGTGTGTGAGCTGGGCTGCTTGTGTGAGCTGCGCTGTGTGTGACGAGCTGCTTGTGTGAGATGGGCTGTTTGTGTGAGCTGGGCTGTGTGTGTGACGGGCTGCTTGTATGAGCTGGACTGTGTGACTAGGGCTGGGTGTGTGAGCTGGGCTGTGTGTGTAACTGGGGCTGTGTGTGTAAGCTGGGCTTCGTGTGTGAGCTGGGGCCTCGTGTGTGACTGGGGTGCGTGTGTGAGCTGGGCTGTGACTGGGGTGCATGTGTGAGCTGGGATGCGTGTAAGCGGTGTTGCGGGTGTGAGGGGCTGCGTGAGGGCGGGGCGGTTTCCTGTGAGACGCAGCACATGGAGTGCGTGGGCAGGCCTCGGCGTGTGGGCGGGTCCGGGTGTGTCTGGGTGGCGTGACGCAGGGACGTAGGTATGCGAAGTGTCGCGGAGGCGTGCGTGTGTGCCGCGTGGGAGCTCGGCGTGGTGGGGCGCCTGCGTTTGCGTGTGGCGGCTGTGGGGTGAGCCCGCCGTCCAATGAGTCAGCCTCCAGAGGCTCCAGGACCGCTGAGCTAACGGCCCAGAATGCAGCCCCGCCCCGGAGCCGTGGGTCCCCGGCCGGGCTGTGCGGTCGCCGGGCCAAGTCCCCACTCCAGCCTGCCTCGGCGGAAGCGCCCGCGGGCGACTCGGCCACCCTGCGCCGGCGCCCCCCACCCAGCCGCCCGCCCGCACTTTCCTATCCCGGGGGAGCCCGGATGACTTGGGTCAGCCCCGCTCGGGGAACTCTAGAGATTCCAGTCCGGACGGCGCGGCGTGGCAAGGCGCCCCAGGCTGCCTCCCCGGCCCCCGAGGACGGGGGGCCTTGGGGAGTGCCTGGGAGGCCCCAGGCGGGCTTCCCATCTCCTGGACACCCCCAGGCATCCCTCCTAGACGCCCAAGACTCTGAGTCGGACTCCGAATCCCTTCCTGGTCCATCAAGGCGGCTGTCCTGGGGACAGGGGGAAGACGTCACAGGAGATACCCCCCTCCCCAAGGTCCTGCTGTGGGTGGACAGGGGGAGGTGTGGGGCGCTGGAGGACGAAAACCCGCGCGCGCGCGCGCTTGCCACCCAACACCCCGCGAGTGTCCCCCCCGGCCGCCTGGGTGCCCGCGGGAGAGAGTCTGGATGGGGCCAGGATCAGCGTTTCTCCAAGGAGGGGAGAGCGCCACGGCCCCCTCTGGCGGTGGCGTTGGCAGCGGCCGAGGAAGGCAAAAGCAAGCGGCTCACAGGAAAACTCCCCACAACGCCCCTTTCGCCTCCACGCACTCACCTGGGGTGCCTTCACTCCCACACGGGTTTCTGCCGAGCTCCCTAGCCTAGAGCTGATCTCAGGGCTCTCGCCAGGCCCCAGGGACTTCCCCTTATCCAGTCCTAGCACCACAGCGAATGGGACCCGCAAATGTAGTGGGAGGGGGCGCTCTTACCTAGAGGCGG
>NW_016807677.1:213842-219498 GCF_001698545.2 Rhinopithecus bieti
ACAGCCACCACCAAGACCACACTCCCCCCCTCTCCTCCAACCCTGCCCTCCCGACTCTCCTAGACCACCCTCCACTCCTAGGCTTTAACGCCCTTCTGAAAGGGTGTTTTGACAATTCGTTTCCCCACCCCAAACTCTCCCCTCTTTCTTTTTGCCTTTGATGCCTGAAACCTCCACGGGCTCCTAGTGAACCTCCTAAATCGAAGCCCCTACAACATGCTCTCAATATCTCCAGAACATCTACTGAGGGTACGCAGGTCTTCTCCCTGTCACCCCCTCCCCTCGCCCCATTCCAAGCCCCACCATGAAGAGCTGTAAGTGGGATTGATAACCACGCACATCAGGCTTCACAGACTTTCTTAAGGATAGGCACAAGAAGACACGTTAAAGTACCATGCAAACTCCAAAGCACAGGAAAGCAGAATGGAATTATCATCTTGCACCCATGGAGCTCCACACCCATCCACGCCGACAGACCTGCTGGTTACAGATTGGGATATGGAGGCAGGCTATAGACATACAGTTGAGCACACCAACCTGTAGTAGGAGTGGGAGTTAATAAGGAAGAGAAGGAGGCACTAAACACCTAAAAGCGGCCCCCAAATTGAGCTAGGTTGAAGTCATTCTCCATCTCAACCTCCACCCCGAAATCCAACGCTGACAGTGGATCCTTACCTTGCAAAGCCAGCTCTTGGCCCAGGAGACTGGCTGGGGAGACCCTAGGGAGCTGAACTCAGCTAGACTTCTGGACTTCTTTGACCGGCACTAGAGGGACCCTGGAGACTCTTCTTCACTGAAGGAAGGAGCAGAAAGCCTGTAAGTCTGGTCTAAATTCCAGCTGGGGTGGATAGCAAAAAATAATTTTTCCTCTTTGAGATGGACAAGTGCTGTTATGATTCAATGAGTTTAGTTAGTGCCGTCTCTCCCTAACCCAAGAACAGCAGGAGGCTGAACTACAGGAATCTCTGGTCACTCATTGACAGGGCTGGCCTTAGCAGAGGGCCCCCACGGCTGGAGACTGAAGCTGACCGGGGCCAAGCAGCAGACAAGGAGGGGGAGGGGAGAGGCCGCCCTTTGCTGCCACCTGCTATAGCTAATGGAGGTGGAACATTCAAGCTCCAGAATATGTTGTGGGTACCAGGAAGTCCGAGGATTTGAGGAGCGAGACTCTTAATTTTTCCTCTCTTCATATTGTTTGAAGTCATGAAAGTAATTCTGGTGAAACTTCATGAGGCAGATCACAAAGGTAATAGCCCATTCAGGTATGTAAAAAAACGAAGAAAGAACCCCAACTGTTGTATCCCATGTGCCAAGACCCAGCACTGAGGGGAGGGGTCCAGATTGCGGTACCTCAGAGACTATTCACTTCATTCTGTTTCATGACCCTCAGCTCCTCTTTACTGTACTGGGCAGGAGGAATTTCAGGGAATAATCAAGCCTGCCATGGAGGCAGCAGATGCTGAGGCAGAGGGTCGAAACAGCACCCAGCTTCTCTCACTGTCCTCCCAACACAGGGACCAGCTGACCCCGTGATAAAGGCGCTGTGCAATGTGTCCTCTCTCCTGCTGTGTCAGGCCTCTATGTTCCCACAGTTAGAGCACTCAGGGGACTAAAGACCTACCGCCCCCACTCTTCATCCCCACCCCACTCCACATCTGGAGCCCATCAAAAAACTCAGTGCTCTTTCATAGTTACGCAAGAGGTCGAGCAGCTGGGAGCTCAGGAAAGGAGGAGGAGAGGGAAAGAAAGCAGAAAACAGCTTTCCAGGCTTGCTTCAGACTTTCCGAAGTGGAAGCAGGGGGAGAGGGCAAAGCCTGGGTGTGGAAGGAAGGGTGGATTTTTCTAAGGCCCTCTGCATTGGCTATGAATGTCAGGAGTGGATTTCCATACTCCTGCTTTTGCCTTCGCACATTCCCCACTTTGTCCCACCTCTCAAATTGTACTCCCTCTAGGCCCAGAGAGGTGATTATTGCTCATACAGCATGCAATCCTTGTAGATACACACCCTCTTCCAGAAAGCTATCCCTTTCTGGCCTCTGGATCCTGAAGTCACTATCATTGGTGTAGGCATGGTGGTAGCAATGACCCTGCAACAACTTGGGGAAAAGCTCAAAGCTGTCTTTTCAGCTTGTCTTAGAAACTGCAGTCTGCTTTTACCCAAAGCTAACACGCATCCAAGCTGAGTGGGAAATTTGGGGAGGACAGAAAACTGGTCTTATGTACCTCCAAGGCTAAGGGCTTTCCTAATGAGCTGAAAAGAACAAGCATTCATTTGGGCAAAAGAATGGAAAACAAGACCTATTTCGATTTCTCTCATTGTCTTGAACTTCTAATGCTTCTTTCAAACAGCCCCTGTCCTGGTTTGGTAATCAATCTGATCACACAGAGTACACCTAGGGCAGCTTTCCAGAATTGGTTTAGACCCTAAATAACCACTTAGCCCCTACCCTAAGAACAGCAGGGCAAATAACTTTGGTGGGGGGTGGGAGAAGTGGCCCAAGCTTCTGAAAACTGCCTAATAGCTTGACTTGTGATTGTGAGAGAGGGAAAACAGCCTGGTTTGGAAAGATAGTCTAATTTTTCTAAAGGCCTACCTTCGTATCAATCACCAACTCCCCAGGATAAGACGTTAAGACGTTTGTAGTGTTGCTGTCTGCCCTTGGGTAACACCAATGCACAGCAACCAACCTACTTGTGGATCTTCTAAGATGAGGGAATTTGGGGTGAGGGGGTTGTAATAAGACATGTGCATAGCAAAAGAAAATCATTTGTGAGATTTTGCTTGTGATTTCTCTAAAGCCTACAAGACAGAAGCCATATTCCCTACTCTCATAAAGATCCATGTTTAGTACTAGTTGTAGTTAACACTTGTCTAACTTGAAAAAAAAAAAAAGGCTTTGCAAGCAGGCAGTCATTGCTTCTAGTTAGACTTTAATCTTCTTGAGGATGACTTTTTCCATTTTTCTCCCATCTCCTTCCAATAAGCCCTGCCAGATGTGAAGTTTAATAAAAAGCTATTCTAGAGCAACCCTGTAAATCTCAGACCCTACCCAGTGTGAACAACTTTAAAACTGTTCACAATTTAAAAATTAATTGGAGGGCAAAGTTTCCCATCAGAGATGCATGGGTTGACAAATTTGAAGCTACAGTGAGTAAAGGAATGACAGACCTGAATCATTTCATTCGAGCAAGGCTACAGTCTCACTCAGAGAGCTAAGCTACACTTGAGCAACATTAGACCAGATACTTTTTCACCAAGAAAAAATCAGAATCTTAGCTTTCAACGTTAAATTAAAAATTTCTCATCCCAGATACTTATTAATAAGTGAGAATAATTTGCCTTCCAATGTTTTGACACTCAATAGTTTTTCCAAGTTAAATTTTAAAAAAGCATAAGCAAGCAAGCAGCTCTGGCCAGGTGCAGTGGCCCACGCCTGTAATCCCAGCACTTTGGGAGGCCGAGGCGGGGAGATCACAAGGTCAGGAGTTCAAGACCAGCCTGGCCAACATGGTGAAACCCTGTCTCTACTAAAATACAAAAAAAATTAGCCGGGCATGATGGCAGTTGCCTGTAATCCCAGCTAATTGGGAGGCTGAGGCAGGAGAATCGCTTGAAGCTGGGCGAAGGTGGTTGTTGCAGTGAGCTGAGATCGCGCCACTGCACTCCAGCCTGGGCAGCTGAGCCAGACTGTCTCAAAACGACAACAACAACAACAAAGTAAGTGGCTTTACCCAAGGGAATTATCAACAGTTCCCAAAAATTGTTCCCATTATCCCTCATCCCTGGAACACTTCTCATCACGGTCTAATGGGGAAGAGAAGACTCCAGGATTAAAGATGAAGCCTGACTTTTCTGACTCTCCAGCTGCCATCTGACAAAATTAAGACTCCAATCCCCCCAAAAGCCAGAAGCAGCATCAGATTCAAAAGCTACACTGTCAGGAGTGCATGTATCAAATGTAGAAAAATACACAAGGAAGCACAATACATATAATATGGAGAAAAGGCAATGAATACTCTCAGAGATTATTTTCTCTTAAAAAAAAATGTCATTAATTTTAATCCTAGGTCCCATTACAGCATCCTGAATCAACAAGCAGATACCAAAGTGAGTCAAGAATCCAATAAACATCTCATTTTATAATGCTCTTTATTTGATTAAAGAATTTGCCTTCTTTGTATACACTGGAATGTTATATTCCCTATGTATTTTACAGGGTTACAAAATGTCTCTCATTTTAAATATTACCCCAAAAGTAATCTCAGAAAAAAACGGTTTTTTGAAATTAAACTTGACTTTTAAAAAATCATATGGACAAACAACTTTCAAACAAAACTGGATTAGTAGGATTTCTTGCCTACTTAACTACATGACAGACTTCTTGTCCCAGGCCCCTTTCTCAGAAAAACCTCATGTGGAAACCAAGCTAGAGATAAGAATTCTTCCCTGATGCAGTTAGGGGAAAGGGAAAGGCTAGAAACTTCTTTGGCAAGCAATTCCATACACAGCCATTTATGTGCGAGTGCTCTGCTTCAAGTACAGTACACTCTTTGCAGGGAAGGCCAGATGTTGTTCAGAGTGGGAGTGGTACTTGTCAACCAGCTAAAAGCACAGAAGTCCATCTAGTCATCTGCCTCTTCCCACTGCCAGTGCCTGCAGCCTTGCAGCAACTTTTCACCACCCTATGGACTGGAATACTGAGTTAAAAGCCAAGGCTGAGCTGGCTGACACTGTAGTCTCCATTGAAAAGGAAATGGATGAGATGGAACCGAGAAACCACCAGTACGTGATGATACTCAAAAGGTTTAGAGGGAAGAGAAGGAAGGATTTCAGAGATGAGGACAGATAGACTGGTGGAAAATGTTGGGCTGACTGGAAGGAAATGGGGTATACATGAATAATCTGTACATACCAAAACAATCAGTTGCCTCCTAAAATGCAAAAAATCGAATGGTGAAATGAAGCCTCCTTGACAGTGTAGGGCCAACAGGATTGGCACAAAGACTCCCTGAACCCACACCTTCAAAATCATAACCCTGTTTCTGTTCGAAAGGAGAGGACTGATGACAGAGAGTGCAGTCTAGAAGAGGGAGGTGGTGAAACTGAGGAATGTGAATGGATTACAAAGACTGTGGCTATTACGTTTTAGCTTAAGTACCCAAAATGTGGAGAACTGGAAATTTGGGTAGCAACAGCAGCAGACATGATTACATGTGGATGTGAAATCCCTAACTCGACAGACATAACCATTCTTTTAGATATCTTGAAGAGGGACTGTGCCATTTGAAAGGTGTGTCTCAGCTATCTTTAATATTGACACAAGTGGGATTCACGGTACTGTTCTAAACTGGAAGGACAGGCCCTGAAAGGAAAACAACTTGGCAAAGAGATGAAGGAATGAATGGATATGGGAAAAGGACAGAAGATGTCCTTATCTTTTAACTTCTAGACCCCACACCCCTCAAACAGTTCACCTGAACAGTCCAAAAATCAAGAATGGGTTAGATATACTTGTTGCAGGAGTGCCAAATAAATACCATGCCTGTAAACAGATGATCCCAGTGCCTGACTGAATGTATAGAAAGAAAAACCTAAAGGTAAAGGGTATGAAAGATTAAAATCTTCTACAGAGAATACCTTTTTTTTTTTTTTTTT
>NW_016807677.1:219918-228758 GCF_001698545.2 Rhinopithecus bieti
GCCACTGTGCCCGGCGAGAAAACTTTTTAAAAACACAGTATGAAATACAACTATATTTAGGGATTATATATTTAGGGATTAAAATAAAGGAGCAGCCAGGTGCAGTGGCTCATGCTTGTAATCCCAGCACTTTGGGAGGCCGAGGTGGGTGCATTTCCTGAGCTCAGGAGTTCACAACCAGCCTGGGCAACATGGTGAAACCCCATCTCTACTAAAATACAAAAAATTAGCCAGGGGTGGTGGTGTGCACCTATAGTCCCAGCTACTCAGGAGGCTGAGGCAGGAGACCTGCTTGAACCCAGGAGGCAGAGGTTGCAGTGAGCCAAGATCATGCCATTTCATTCCAGCCTGGGTGACAGAGCGAAACTCCATCTCAAAAAAAAAAAAAAAACCCAAAAATAATAATAAAATAAAAGGAGCAACTTAGGTAAAGGAAGAGGAGGTATTTAACTGGGGGCATTCTCTGGAGAGCTTGCTTTCCTGCTGGCCAATAAAATCTGCCAAAGAAAATTAGCAGCCTTTCCCTTTATGTTTGTGCCATTTCTTTATCAAAGAATGTCTCCGTGACACTGAAACATGGGGGTGAGTTGAGGGTCCTTGCGCGCAGAGAATCGTGCATTGTATCAGAAAAAAGGGGTCTCCAATGGCTTGTAAATTTGGGAAAAACTCGTCAGCCATCGTTGGCGTCTTCTTTATTAATCTGAAAATTTTCCTTTTCAGCTCCCTCTTCTTGGTATTACAGGATTTCATACTTATCCACTAGGAAAGTGGTCTCTGTGGAAAACCTGACAGGGCTGTTTCCATCTACCTGGGTCACTTTGGTAACCTAGGAAAATAAACAAAGAGTAAGGTAAAGCAGGAGGTTTGAGTCTCCATGATGTTGACTACATTCTCATTACAGAACATATCAATTTCCCTAAAAGTGGTATTAAAAGTAACTGTAAAATACTAGAAAAATGTTCAGTTCATAACTGAAAGTCACAGCATCACTCTTTCCCACCAACATGATTAAGCTGCTCTCCTTCTAGATAGAGAAAAGACAACTGTTGGGATGAGATGTATAGTAGTATTAAGTAAAAGCTCCAAAATGAGTGGCCATAGCCCAGCTCTGCCCTATATAACCTATGAAATTCACAGACATTCTATCAGGATGATATATTAACATTCTGACCCAAAAGGCAATGTTCTAGCTCTTCACATTATTCATTTGCTCTGCTCTCAAAGTCCCGTGTTAAAAGTCCCAGTAAGCTGCTCTGTCATACTTATTTTTCAGGCATGGCTGGGTCCTTCCAATGAGGTTTCTCCTTTTTAAATAAGTAAATGTCCAGTTTAATTAATTACCTGTAGCAAAGGTACCTATAATGGCACCAACACAACACTTGAACCACTGATTCATACTTCCTAATGAGGTTTTGGGAGAGCAACTACACTGTCCTCATCTTTGAAGAGCCCCAATAGGAAAATTTACCCATTTCTATCTAATGTCTTGAGTTCAATACAGTAGCTTCCAACACTGATGGGGTTATGTCACTAACTAACAGGTTAGGGAGAGAGAACTGCTCTTTGGAATCATCCAAGGGAGGAAGCTGCAACTTTTTAAGCACTTACAGGGGAGATGGAGACCATACAGGAAGCTAAGGTAGGGCCAGAACAACAAGCAAGTCAAAAAGAGGGGAATATTAACAATATAAACTGGGTTCTAGTAACTCAAATTCAAAAATTGGAAGAATGGTCAGGCGCGGTGGTTCACTCCTGTAATCCCCGCACTTTGGGAAGCCGAGGTGGGCGGATCATCTGAGGTCAGGAGTTAGAGACCAGCCTGGTCAACGTGGTGAAACCCCATCTCTACTAAAAATACACACAAAAAATTAGCTGCGTGTGGTAGTGCGCACCTGTGGTCTCAGCTACTTAGGAGGCTGAGGCAGGAGAATCACTTGAACCTGGGAGGCAGAGGCTGCAGTGAGCTGAGATCGCACTGCACTCCAGCCTGGGTGACAGAGCGAGACTCCATCTCAAAACAACAACAACAAAAACTGGAAGAATGATGAGTTAAAAAATAATGTTCCGGGCTGAGCATGGTGGCTCACGCCTGTAATCCCAGCACTCTGGGAGGCCGAGGTGGGTGGACCACGAGGTCAGGAGTTTGAGACCAGCTTGGCCAACATGGTGAAACCTCGTCTCTACTAAAAATACAAAATTAGCTGGGAATGGTGGCACGTGCCTGTAGGCTCAGTTATTCAGGAGGCTGAGGCAGGAGAATCACTTGAACCTGGAAGGCAGAGGTTGCAGTGAGCCAACGTCATGCCATTGCACTCCAGCCTGGGCAACAAGAGTGAAACTCTAAAAAAAAAAAAAAATCCACTGGGCACGGTGGCTCATGCCTATAATCCCAGCAGTTTTGGAGACTGAGGTGGGTGGATCACCTGAGGTCAGAAGTTCAAGACCAGCCTGACCAACATAGAGAAACCAAGATTGTGGTGAGCCAAGATGGCGCCACTGCACTCCAGCCTGGGTAACGAGCAAAACTCCATCTCAAAAAAAAAAAAATTCTGAAGGAACAGTTCACACATTTCCATTGCTTTGTCTACCTAAAGGACAGAGTTTGCAACAGAATTGGCTCATGATTATTTGTACTAATAAAGGGAGCTGTGACATAAATAACTCCCAAATAATTTCCATTTGTAATAGAATGTTTATTTTTTTTTTTTTTTTTGCAGGAATTTTGTCTTCCAAATAAAAAAACTTTCATTCTTTGGTTATAAATCAAGTGACAGCAAGGCCTTAAAAAACCATGTGTTGGGTGTTTTGGCAAATCAATTTTAAAATACATAAGGTCAAAAAAAAAACAGGCAACTAAGTGTTTATGAACCTTGCACAATCCACAAGTACTTTTTTACGTATTAATATTCAATTTCTTTACTTTGATCTAGAGAGGAAAACTGAGGTAAAGCGATAAAGAATTTGACCACGATCACACAATGAATTAGAAAGGGAATTCCTGTAGAAGACATCAGCTTTTTTCTGAGCTTTATCTGACCAGAAAAAGCCATGCTACCTGTCTGGCATCCTATACATGTTCCTACTGTCCCACCACTTTCCCTATACATGTTCTCAACTAAAATGGAGTACCTGTATGTTACAGTAATTTTTCTTGGAGACAAAGGAAACTTGAACAGGGAAGAAGTCATTAGGCTGCCCAGCAACGCTAAACTCCAGGCTGCCACTCTTATTTTTGGCATCAATCACAGGCAGGCACCACTCTAGGGTATTTCGTCGACTGTCATGTCGATACTCCCCATCGATCTCACCGATAACAGGCGCACCGACACCAGACCTGTTGTAAGAAACATTCTGGTCAAGGTAGCTGTTCAGAGCTGGAACTCTACCAAGGAAAACCAACCCCAAATTTGATTACGATCCTCAAATTCTGCCTTCTTGGACTACAATTTCAGGAAAAAAAAAAAAGGCTCCCTAATAACTTCAAGGATCAAACGATGAAGTCCAAGCGCCTTGGCTAAGAGTTTCACTCAATTCCCTCTGTAGATATAGTTAATATGCAAAAATAGGTATTTGGCAGATATGTCTATGAGCTGCTCCAACTTATGGACTAGATCTGAGGACTGCGACCAACAAATGTGTTAAGATGGCTATGTTTCCAAAAACCCAGCACCAACAGGTTGCTGCCTTGTAAATAAGGAATTTTAACATAATGTAGCACTCTTTACAGGAGACAACAGGGAAACAAGCACGTTGATTTGGGGGGAAACTCTAAATATCAATAATGGAGATGAATGGAGGCCTCTGAGAGAATTTATTTTGTTTTGTTTTTGAGACAGAGTCTCGCTCTGTCGCCAGGCTGGAGTATAGTGGCGCGATCTCAGCTCATTGCAACCTCTCCCTCCCCAGTTCCAGAGATTCTCCTGCCTCAGCCTCCCAAGTTGCTAGGACTACGGGTGTGCACCACCATGCCCAGCTAATTTCTGTATTTTTAGTAAAGGCAGGGTTTCAACATGTCGGCCAGGATGGTCTCAATCTCTTGACCTTGTGATCCGCTTGCCTCGGCCTCCCAAAGTGCTGGGATTATAGGTATGAGCCACCGCACTCGGCCGAGAATTTGTTTTTAAAGATTTCAGAATGTTTCAAACTTACTGAAGTTGACACCAATGGGTTTATTTGATTTACAATCCAGTAAATGGACTTTTATTTGATAAGGGAAAGCACAATTACCCCTGGGGCAAATGGAAACATGATGGGAGAAACAGATCCATAGCTGTCCTTAATCTGCAAGAGAAGCAGGGCTAGTTATGATTTACTCTGCACCCCTACACACGGCTGACAGGCAGTGTCACCTACTCCTACACATTCTAAATTTACTGGCTTTTAATTCACCAGTGACACTCAATGTTTATATTAGGGATAGGGTAAATAAGGGAGACAAAGTAAACTTTACGAGTGGCGTAAGACTATTAATTCTTCCCTATCAATTTCAGGGTCCTGGTTCTTTTATGTTCCTTCTCTGTGCACTTGCTCTAATTCTGATTCTGATCTCTTCTAATTTGATCAGTTCTAGACAATGGGAGTAAAATGTTGTGTAAAGGTCTCTTCTGGAGACCATTGCAAAACTGAACTAGAATACAGGAAACCACCACAACCACAATTATAGGGTAGACAGGCCTCAACATTGTGGCATTCTATAAATAGTCTAGTAAACGAAATCTTGACAAACAAAAGTCTACCTGTCACCAACGCCCAAGTCCTACAACAGTTCAAGGCAGCCATCTACTGTTCTGAAGCAATAACCATACTGTAGAGGATAAGATGGTTACCCATTCAAGGGGATACTAGTAAAAAAGCATGTTTTAAAAAGTGGAACAAACAATGACTAAAACCAGACCTGATAATGTAAAGGCCTGAATTATCAAAAAGGGAAGAAAACTATGAATTAAATTAGTACCATTTTCTCTGCAGCAATAACTGAACAATATAACAGTAAAGCTACACTAAGGATACACTTACTGGTACTCATAATTAGACCCTGTGCTTAATCATGAGGGCTGATGGGTAGGTGAAAGGAGCTAGGATTTACTGGTGAAGTAATAACTGCATGCTCACTGGAAATGCTACTAAACAGATAAGGTAGAGACCATTTCCAGATGATCCTAGAGAGTGGGACACTTAGGTGTACAACAAAAGCTTACTGGAACTCAATTTCTGGGGTTGAAAGACATTTTTGTTATCTTGATTATGGTGGTGGTTTCACAGGTGTAAACGTCAAGATTGCACAATTAAAATATGTGTAGTTGGCCGGGCGCAGTGGCTCAAGCCTGTAATCCCAGCACTTTGGGAGGCCGAAACGGGCGCATCACGAGGTCAGGAGATCAAGACCATCCTGGCTAACATGGTGAAACCCCGTCTCTACTAAAAATACAAAAAAACTAGCCGGGCGACCTGGTGGGCGCCTGTAGTCCCAGCTACTCGGGAGGCTGAGGCAGGAGAATGGCGTGAACCCGGGAGGCGGAGCTTGCAGTGAGCTGAGATCCGGCCACTGCACTCCAGCCTGGGCGACAGAGCGAGACTCCGTCTCAAAAAAAAAAAAATAAATAAAATAAAATAAAATAAAATATGTGTAGTTTGTTGTATATAAATTACGCTCCAAAAGGGCTGTTCGGAAATTTCCTGTAACTAATGTAGACATCTTGTTTAACAAGAATCAACAGTTCCCTTGAACACACTCTCATCTTTAGTGAAAGTTTTAGAGAGCACGTGAAAATAAAACATTCAGCCTGATAGACTCAATTTCTTTGAAAGTTGCAAAACAGGAAGTTTGACTGAGAAATGGCTCCTCCTTCTGGAAACCTTCATTACTACACAAACAAGCTGAGGGCCAACATCTAAAAACAGTTCCAGGCCAGGTGCAGTGGCTCAAGCCTGTAATCCCAGCACTTTGGGAGGCCAAGGCAGGTGGATCATTTTGAGGCCAGGAGTTTGAGACCAGCCTGGCCAACATGGTGAAACCCCATCTCTATTAAAAATACAAAAATTAGGCTGGGTGTGGTGGCTCATGCCTGTAATCCCAGCACTTTGGGAGGCCGAGGCGGGTGGATCACAAGGTCAAGAGATCGAGACCATCCTGGCCAATATAGTGAAACCCCGTCTCTACTAAAATACAAAAAAAATTAGCCGGGTGTGGTGGCCCGTGCCTGTAGTCCCAGCTACTTGGGAGGCTGAGGCAGGGGAATTGCTTGAACCAGGAGGCAGAGGTTGCAGTGAGCCGAGATCGTGCCACTACACTCCAGCTGGTGACAGAGCGAGACTCCATCTCAAAAAAAAAAAGAAAATTAGCTGGGCGTGGTGGCACATGCCCATAATCTCAGCTACTTGGGAGGCTAAGGCATGAGAATCTGTTGAACCTGGGAAGTGGAGGTTGCAGTGAGCCAAGATTGCACCACTGCACTGCAGCCTGGGCGACAGAGTGAGACTCTGTCTCAAAAAAATTAAAATAAAAACAGCCAGGCACGGTGGCTCACGCTCATAATCCCAGCACTTTGGGAGGCCAAGGCTGGTGGATCATCTGAGGTCAGGAGTTTCAGACCAGCCTGGCCAACATGGTGAAACCCCGCCTCTACTAATAATACAAAAATTATCTGGGCATGGTGGCACATGCCTGCAATCCCAGTTACTTGGGAGGCTGAGGCAGAAGAATCACTTGAACCCAGGTGGTGGTGGCTGCAGTGAGCTGAGATCGCACCACTGCACTCCAGCCTGGGCAACAAGAGCAAAACTCTGTCTCCAATAAAAATAAAAAATAAAAACAGCTCCAGATCTACAAGTGGCTTGTTTGTTCAATTTGGTTTTAAAGTCAGTAAAATCCATCCATTCAAAGTGCTCAATGTATTTCAACAAGTGTATGCAGTAAGCACCACCACAATCAAGTCACAGAACAATTCTTGGCTGGGTGTGGTGGCTCACGCTTATAATCCCAGCATTTAGGAGGCCAAGGCAGGCAGATCACTTGAGCTCAGGAGTTTTGAGATCACCCTGCACAACACAGCAAAACCCCATCTCTACAAATAATACAGAAATTAGCCAAGCGTGGTGGTATGCGCCTGTAGTCCCAGCTACTTGGGAGGGTGAGGCAGGAGGATAGCCTGAGCCTGGAAGGTGGAGGGTGCAATAAGCTGAGATCGTGCCAGTGACCTCCAGTGACAGAGACTCTCAAAAAAATTTTCTTTGTTTTACTTATTTATAAATATGAAATGTTTCATAAAGTTGCATGTCAGCCTTGCACAGGGGCCATGCTAATCTTCTCTGGTTCCAATTTTAGTACCTGTGCTGCCAAAGCAAACACAAGTCCTAGAACATTCCTATCATTCCCAAAAGTTCCCTTGTACCCTTCTGAAGTGAAGTACCTTCTTCTCTACCTCCTCATTTTTATTCAATAGTATTACCTTTTCCAGAAAGTCAAAGAAATGGAATCACTACATAACATGCAGCCTTTTATATCTGGCTTCTTTCACAACTAGCTTTTTTAAGAATCAAGTATCTCTGAATGGACAGTCAGGTCAGGTAAGTGCTGACTCCAAAATGAGTTCCAAAAGACCAGTTCTGTAAATCCAACATAGGGGACACAGGGACAGCACTTACGGGAGTGGAATGGTGATAACCACGTCATTCAGTTCTAAATTATCTTCTTGTAGCTCATATTCTATGTTGACATCACAGCCATTTCCACTCTCCGAGGGCCAGCAGTTAACTGAGAATAAAGCAAAGCAGTCATACTAGAATATTAGAAAAAGATGGCTGGGTGCAGTGGCTCATGCCTATAATCCCAGCGCTTTAGACAACCAAGGTGATAGTATTGAGGTGGGAGGACTGGTTGAGGCCATGAGTTCAAGATCAGCCTAGGCAACAAAGTGAGACTCCACCTCTACAAAAAAAAAAAAAAAAAAGCCAGGGGTGGTGGCACTTCCCTGTTCTCCTAGCTACTCAAGAGGCTGAGGTGGGAGATCAGCTGAGCCCAGGAGTTGTAATGAGCCATGATCAGACCACTGCACTCCAGCCTGGATGATAGACAGAGGGAGTCTGTGTCTTTAAAAAAAAAAAATTAGCTGGATGTGGTGGCATGTGCCTGTAGTCCTAGTCCCAGCTATTTAAGAGGCTGAGGCAGGAGGATGGCTTGAGTCCAGGAGTTTGATGCTGCAGTGAGCTATGATCGCCCCACTGTACTCCAGCCTGGGCAACAGAAGACGACCTTGTCTCTAAAACAATAACAACAACAAAACCAGAATGGTTTCAAAATAAAAGCTATTAAAAATGAAAACTAATGATAAAAATATACAAAATGCAGCACCAGGTCCATTTCAAAAGAAAGTCATTTTGTCAAAAATAACTTTGCTATGGCAATAAAAATAAAAGTGTACAAGCAAGGGCTATTTCCAGTTCTCAATGCAAACTAGCTTAGTGGGACTGGCCAGAGGCACTTACTTGTCAGTGGAATAAAAGATTCCTCTGTGGTTTGTAGTCTCCACTTTAGCACCCCTACGTCACTGTTGACTGGAAATGACTTCTCTGGATTCTTCAGGCCAATTAGAGACTCTGCAGTGAAAAGTTTTTTATCCACATTTGGATGAGTCTAGAATGACAAGGAAAGGAAAACTCCTGAGGTTCAGACAGACAAGAAACAACCCCTCTCTAGGCTGATATGGCCCATGATCTAAACATCTAAAATAGAGTACCTAACAAATTCCAATTCTTTTTCATTTTGAAGAAAGATTTCCCTTCTTCAAAGACTTTTAAACTAATTTAAGATATTTAAAAACCAGCAATTCAAAAAAAAAAAT
>NW_016807677.1:229086-232484 GCF_001698545.2 Rhinopithecus bieti
AAGACCATTAACCAAGTCCTTTCCAAAATACTTCACAGGGAGCAGGTTCATGGAGGGGCCAGGTTTGCCAAGCAGAAGGCTCTTACTAGAGCCTTACTAGACCCTGATCAGCTGCCTGGGTCAGATAGCATTTTTGGCCTTAGTAGAAAAAGGGCAAGCTCTGTGTAAAGTCTAGTTGCAATTTTGCCTAGAGACTTGAAGTTGTTAAAATCCAAGCCAATTAAGATAGTCTTATCTTTTTAAAAGAAATTGTTTTTGGGGAGGTTGAGGTGGGAGGGGCATTGGAGGTCATGAGTTTGACATGATGCCTGACCAACATGGCAAAACCCCATCTCTACTAAAAATACAAAAGTTAGCTGGGGCCAGACATGATGGTACATGCCTGTAATCCCAGCTATTTGGGAGGCTGAGGCAGAAGAATGGCTTGAACCCGGGAGGCAGAGGTTGCAGTGAGCCGAGATCACACCACTGCACTCCAGCCTGGGCAAGAAGAGTCAAATTCCGTCTCAATAAATACATAAATACATACATAAATAAATAAATAGCTGGGTGTGGTGGTGCACACCTATAGTCCCAGCTACTATGGAGGCTGAGAAGGGAGGATTGCTTGAGCCCATGAGGTTGAGGCTGCAGTGGGCCAAGGTTGTGCCGCTGCACTCCAGTCTGCATGACAGAGAGAGACTCTGTGTCAAAAAAACAAAAAACAAAACAAAACAAAACAAAACAAAACACCCAGAAGGGCTGGGCATGGTGGCTCATGCCTACAATCCCAACACTTTGGGATGATGACGTGGGCGAATCACGAAGTCAAGAGTTTGAGACCAGCCTGGCCAACATGGTGAAACCCCGTCTCTACTAAAAATAAAAAAAATTAGCTGGGCGTGGTGGCAGGTGCCTGTAATCCCAGCTACTTAGGAAGCTGAGACAGGAGAACTGCTTGAACCCGGGAGGCTGAGGTTGCAGTGAACCAAGATCGTACCACTGCACTCCAACCTGGGCGACAGAGAGAGACTCCCTCTCAGAAAAAACAAACAAACAAACAAACAAACAAACAAACAAAAAAAAAACAGAAATCACTTTTGGATAGCACTTTACAAGCCAGCAAAAATGTTGTCAAATAATATAAGCACTGCTTCCAAAAGACAAATCTGTGCTGACTACGGGAGGGAAAGTAGACAAAAACACTCTTCCCTAAAAAGGCTTTGTTCTTGTGACGAGATGTCAAGCTAAATGAAATGTGACAAGAACACCTGTAATATAAAGAAGGGCTTATATATATATCTATCCAACAGTTGGAACACACACATTTATACTGAAAGGATTTTATGTACTTTTCAAATACATCATTAGATACTGCCCTTCAGTTAACAAAACAAGCACTGGTAGTTTATTTAATAGCAGAATGAGTAAATTTTGTATAGTGCCACCATGCCTGGCTAATTTTTTAAGTTTTTGTAGAGACAGGGTCTTGTTGCTCAGCCCTCATTGCTCAGGCTGTTCTTGAACTCCTGGGCTCAAGCGATCCTTTGGCCTCAGCCTCTCAAAGTGTTGCTATTATAGGCGTGAGCCACTACACCTGTCCTAAAGCCTTGTTTTTTTTAAAAACTATATTTCAAGCAAGATCCTAAGTGATTAATTTACTGTTTTCATAACAGCAAAAGATAAACATCTCTTTTTACCTTTTGCTAGTGAGTATGAAGTCATTTATTAGATTTCAAAATGACCTTTTATTCAGTTCCAATATTTAAAAGCCATCCTAACAGAGCTGCTTTACTCACAGGTAGCTACCGTATGCAATAAATTAACTTCTTTCCTATGCATTTAGAGTGATGCTAGTTACATAACTTAAATAATTTTCTGTGGTTCATATTGGGAACTCTAGTTCACAAAGACTATAATAGGTAGACAAAGTGTTAACACTCCCTATCAAAAGCTTCTACACACCTGTAGCTGCACCCCTTTCTTATCTTCATTTTCCACATGAAGACGAATTCGGCCATATTTGTCATCTGAGATCCTAAGCATGATCATGCCATGCAACTCCATATTCTGTAATCCTCCATCTCGTCCACAGGTTAATGTGATCTTTTCTTCAATCTTCATATGTACACTACAAAGAGAAAGTAAAACATTTGTTTAGAAAGGTAGAAACCTATGGCCGGGCACAGTGGCTCATGCATATAATCCCAGCACTTTGGGAGGCCGAGGTGGGCACATCACCTGAGGTCGGGAGTTCGAGATTACCCTGACCAACATGGAGAAACCCTGTCTCTACTAAAAATACAAAATTAGCCAGGCGTGGTGGTGCATGCCTGTAGCCCCAGCTACTTGGGAGGCTGAGGCAGGAGAATCCTTGTACCAGGAGGCAGAGGTTGCGGTGAGCCGAGATTGTCCCATTGCACTCCAGCCTGGGCAACAAGAGTGAAACTCCATCTCAAAAACAAAACAAACCAAAACAAAACAAAAGAAAAAAGAAAGGTAGAAACCAGAACTCCCTTTCTCCAAGGTCTAATGATTAGCCATTCAACAATGTTTTTTTAAAGGTTCTACTGCTATAGCTATAAACATTTAAAAGACGACACCCTTTGATACAGCAATTCAACAGACAAATTCTCATCTGTGCAAAACAATATGCTAAGTTATTCACTGAAGAATTGTTTGTAATGGCAAAAGTTTAGAAACAAGTGTCTGCCACTAGGGGGCTGCTTAAATAAAGGCAAATCCACGGGCGCAGTGGCACACACCTGTAATCCCAACACTTTGGGAGGCCAAGGTGGGCGGATCATGAGGTCAGGAGATCGAGACCATCCTGGCTAACACGGTGAAACCCCGTCTCTACTAAAAATACAAAAACAAAATTGGCCGGGTGTGGTGACGGGCACCTGTAGTCCCAGCAACTCAGGAAGCTGAGGTAGGAGAATGACGTGAACTCAGGAGGTGGAGCTTGCAGTGAGCTGAGATCACGACACTGCACTCCAGCTTGGGCAACAGAGCAAGACTCCACCTCAAAAAAAAATAAAAATAAAAAATAAAGGAATATTCACCCAAATGAATAGTAGGCAATGGTGAGAAAACAACTGAAAAAAGGTTCTATTTGAAAATATTTTCGGCCGGGCGCGGTGGCTCAAGCCTGTAATCCCAGCACTTTGGGAGGCCGAGACGGGCGGATCACGAGGTCAGGAGATCGAGACCATCCTGGCTAACACGGTGAAACCCCGCCTCTACTAAAAGACAAAAAACTAGCCGGGCGACCTGGCGGGCGCCTGTAGTCCCAGCTACTCGGGAGGCTGAGGCAGGAGAATGGCGTGAACCCGGGAGGCGGAGCTTGCAGTGAGCTGAGATCCGGCCACTGCACCCCAGCCTGGGCGACAGAGCGAGACTCCGTCTCAAAAAAAAAA
>NW_016807677.1:236255-245331 GCF_001698545.2 Rhinopithecus bieti
CCTAATAATATTTTTAATTGTAGTTGTGATATTATGATATACATATGTACTGGTTTTCATCCATGGTTCGTGGCTCATAACTCCCATATCCCTTATTACACATAATGTTGGGGCACTTTAGGCCTCAGGAGCAGCCCTCAGAAAACAGAATCTCTCTTTGACTTTCTCCTGCCCTCCTTTCACCAGCCCAAGGCAGGACTCTAATCTCCAAAAGGGGTCCTGCACCATATCCTGGAGGAAGATTAATGTTGCACAGAGAGGCCAAGAATCTGGACAGGCCTTGCTGGGTTTCCCCACTCAGCCTATCAGTATTAGGTCATACCCTCTGTCCAATCACATTTCTGCACACCTGTCAATCATGCCTATCCAATGAAGTCTCCATAAAAGGCTCAACAGGACAGGGTCTGGGAAGCTTCTGGACGGCTGAACACATGGAGGCTTACAGGAAGATGAACAAGGTCTCATCCATTTTCCAGGAGAGTGCGTACCCCTGCTCCCTGGGGACAGAAGTTCCTGTACCCAAGACCCTCCCAGACCTTGCCCTATGTATCTCTTCATCTGGTTGCTTATTTGTGTCCTTTAAAATATCCTCTGTTACAAATTGATAAATGTCAAATAAGTTTCCCTGAGTTCTGTGGGGTGCTCTAGCAAATTAATTGAACCCAAAGATGGGGTCGTGGGAGGCCAAACTTGAGGTCAGTAAGAAGTTCTGAAAGCCTGGACTTATGACTGGTGGGAAGGAAGAATCAGTCTTGGGGGACTCAACTCTCAACCTGCAGAATCTGAGGCTATTCCCAGGTAGAAAGCATCAGAACTGAACTGAATGGGAGGACACCAGCTGGGTGTGACTGCTTGATGTGTGCAGAAAAACCTAAACACACTGGATAACAGAAGTCTTCTGTGTTGATTGTTGCTGTTGAATGAGAAAATAGAAAAAAAGAAACAGTTTGAGTTGTTTTTTCTACACTACAGTAGTAGAGGATCCAGTCTAGGTAAGGTATTACATTTACCCTAGTTTCAAATAAGGAAATTCTTATCTCCAAAATAATTAAGTGAAAAATGCAATTGGAAGACGTGTCTAGTTTTACTGCTTTGCATAAAAGGGGGAAAACTAGACACACTGTATACACATTTTTTATTAATCTATATATCATAGACCACCCCCCTCAGAAGGATACAAAAAAAAACTCTGTTAACACTAGTTGTCTCCAAAGTGAGAAACTGGCATGGCTGCGTGAGAGAAAGACTTCTGACTGTTAACAGCTTTTGAGGCCGGGCGCGGTGGCTCAAGCCTGTAATCCCAGCACTTTGGGAGGCCAAGACGGGCAGATCACAAGGTCAGGAGATCGAGACTATCCTGGCGAACACGGTGAAACCCCGTCTCTACTAAAAAATACAAAAAATTAGCTGGGCGAGGTGGCGGGCGCCTGTAGTCCCAGCTACTCGGGAGGCTGAGGCAGAAGAATGGCGTAAACCCGGGAGGCGGAGCTTGCAGTGAGCCGAGATCCGGCCACTGTGCTCTAGCCTGGGCAACAAAGCGAGACTCCATCTCAAAAAAAAAAAAAAAAACTTTTGAATTTTATACTATATTAAAGTACAATCCAATTTTAAAAAGATTAAAAAGTGCTGCTGTTACAGACAATTACTAAGTACAATCTATTCATATTCGGTAACAGAAATATGTTTGGCTGGATGAACTACAGAGGCTACAAAGAATATTTTGTTATCCTACCCTGTTCCCTGTTCCAACCTCTTAAGTCTTCCTAGAAACAAAGGCATCAGAGTCAAGATCATAAAGGAGTGTATCTTAAGACAATGCATGGCACCATTTTACCTTCAAAAAAGTTTGCTCTGTGCTCAAGAGGCATTTTATCATTTAGAAAAAAGAGTGTCTCAAATTCTCTGTAATATGTGATGATCTCCGACATCTTTTTTTTTGGAGACAGAGTCTGACTCTGTCGCCTAGGCTGGAGCGCAGTCACTTGGCTCACTGCAACCTCTGCTTCCCGGGTTCAAGCAATTCTCTTGCCTCAGCCTCCTGAGTAGTTGGGACTACAGGCATGCGCCACCACACCCACCTAATTTTTGGTATTTTCATGGAGAAGGGGTTACTTTTTTGTATTTTAGTGGAGACGGGGTTTCACCATGATGCCCAGGGTGGTCTCATGAACTCCTGAGCTCAGGCAATCCACCCACCTCAGCCTCCCAAAGTGCTAGGATTACAGGTGTGGGCCACTGCACTCAGGAACATCTTTTTAAAAGTGTGAAGCCTGTCTCACTCAAAGCAACCACTAGGAAGAGCACAGCGGCTTTAGTGAATCAAGAAATTTATCCCAGTGTAACCCTGTTCATTTCATACAGAACAGAGCATATAAAGAGTAAATACTTGGCTGAGTGTGGTGGCTCATGCCTATAATCCGAGCACTTTTGGGAGGTAGAGGCAGGCGGATCACTTGAGGTCAGGAGTTCGAGACCAGCCTAACCAACACAGCAATACCCCATCTCTACTAAAAATAAGAAAATTAGCCAGGCGTGATGGTGTGCGCCTGTAATCCCAGCCACTTGGGAGGCTGAGGCAGGAGAATTGCTTGACCCCGGGAGGTAGAGGTTGCAGTAAGTCAAGATCGCGCCATTGCACTTCAGTCTGAGAGACAGAGAAAGACTCTGTCTCCAAAAAAAAAAAAAAAAAAAAAAAGCAAGAAAGAAAAAGAGTCAATACTCCTCTTTTATGCACACCTGATAGAGGTATCCTCCTGGTATTATCTTTCACTTGACCTCAAAACCATCAGCAACAGTAGAAGGTCTGACTTCAAGACGAGAAATTTGAGTCATGAATATATGAACCTGATAACTACCACTTAAAAATGTCACCAGCCAGTACCACAGTCCTGAGATACAGATGAATCAAAATATTCCATACCGGCTTCAAATATCTGAACTGCAAAAGATGGCTGGGCATGGTGGCTCAGGCCTGTAATCCCAGCACTTTGTGAGGCTGAGGCAGGCAGATTGCTTAAGTCCAGGAGTTTGAGACCAGCCTGGGCAACAAGGCGAAACCCCATCTCTACCAAAATACAAAACTTAGCCCAGCATGGTGGTGCATGCCTGCAGTCCCAGCTACTTGGGAGGCTGAGGTGGGAGAATCACTTGAGCCTGGGAGGCAGAGCTTGCAGCAAGCTGAGATTGCACCACTGCACTCCAGCCTGGGTGACAGAGTGAAACTCCATCTCAAAAAAATAAATAAATAAAATAAAAATGCAAAATATATTAATTTGCTATTAAAGATATCTACAAGTTTTGGATTAAAGATTGGTTCTACTTAAGAGTTTTTAATTACAAAAAGTCATGCCAAAATACAGTCTGGGGTCACCATAGCTCTATTCCCCTAATTCAGGTCCATTCTAAGAGATAAGCTATACACTAGGTGTGACTACGAGTAACTTTAATTTAGCTGTAAAAGGAAAGTTCTAAACTTCATAGAAAATAGGTGGCTGAGGGCCCACCAATCAGGGTTTAAGGAAAAAAAAAGGTCAAGTGCAGCAATGCATGCCTATATCCCAGTTACTTGGGAGGCTGAGGCAGGAAGATTAACTGAGCTCAGGAGTTGGAGGCCAGCCTAGACAACATAGTAAGACCCTGTCTCAAAAAAATAAAACAAAAACAAAACCAAAAACGACCTTATGTTAATACATAGAATATGCTCTGAATAAATCTTTTAAATCAGGAAAGATTAAAAGACAGAAAAATAATTCATAGCACACTGAAATAAGATTTTTAAAAAATTATGTGGACTGTATTCAAAGCTTGAATTCTTACTCAAAGTTCCTACTTACCTTTCCATATTAATAGGTGGAGCATGCACTTTGGTTGCTTCAGAAGTACGCTTGCCCATACTGGAGGACATGATGGTTTCACCTTCAGATTTCAATTTGTCCACAAAGTTATCTACTTCCTTTCCTTTGGCTCCAAGTTTCAAAGCCTTGCTGGGGCCTGAAGGCCTAAGTGGAAGAATGTGAAATTCATTACCCAAAGGTATATTTTTACAAGCACATATGATGTGATGAAAACTTTGTATCTTCCATCCAGAGAAACATACCTGTGCACAAAATTTTGCATATAATTTCCGGTAATTCACAGATTACCCCTAAAATCAATCTTTGAACATCAAGATTAAAAATCTACATTCCATAAAGCATTAAATATCCCTTTCTCCCCCACAATAAGGCAACTCTCATAGGAAATTGAGGTCATGACATAATTTATAACTCTTTTATACAAAAGGAAAAACATCACATTCAGATTTCTTCTTTATCCTCACATTTTATGTTGCCAAATTTAACGTCATATCTTACTTCATCAAGTCCTTCATTATTTACAGCTTTCCAAGAAATCAGATTATCACTTCAAGGATAGATACATATACACCCGTCATCTAGCATTCTAAAGTACAATGGATTATACCTGGCTGGTGCAGGTGCCACTTTTGGTTTATCACTTTCAATGATGGTTTCTGTGATCATGGCAGCTGTGCTGCCTCCAGATACTGCAGAGCTGCCAAATCCGCCAAATCCTGGTGCTTTTTTGCCCTGTCTCTCTGCATCTCTTCGGGCCTGTTGTAATTCCTTTGCTTTACGACGCATCTCAGCCTTAGCTTCACGTTCTTGAGTCTACAGAAAAAGACATACATGAATGTAGCTTGTTTTTTTTTTTTTGAGACAGGGTCTCACTCTGTGACCGAGGCTGGAGTGCAAGTGGCACGATCACGGCTCACTGCAGCCTCAACTTCCTGGGCTCAAGTGATCCTCCCATCTCAGTCTCCCAAGTAGCTGGGACCCACAGGCATGTGCTACTATGCCTGGCTAATTTTTTTTTTTTTCTAGAGACAGGGTCTCACTATGCTGTCCAGGCTGGTCTTGAACTCCCAGACTCAAGTGATCCTCCCACCTCTGCCTCCCCAAAGTGCTGGGATTATAGGCATGAGCCACTGTGCCCAGCCTGGACGTAGCTTTGAATACAGTCTATACATTAGCAAGTAAAAACAGGAAAATCAGATTAGTGAAGCCTAAGAGGAAGATACACAAACGGGTAGTCCCAGAGAAGAACCTATTTACCTCTCTGACAGCTCTGAACACCTTCTCCTCATGAGAATCCATTTCTGTGAAGGTTCTGATCTGTGCCAAGTTAACATTCTCCCGGTATCCCAGGGCGACAATTTCATCAAAAGCAAAAATCAAATCAAAACAGTGCTCAGATATTTCATTCTCTTCTAAGGCTCGGCAATATTCAGGGATCTAATCATGGACACCAATAAAAAAGAAAGATTTAGAATTTATCAGCAGCTATATTTCCAAGTCTTATCTTATGTAAATTTAAATTACATAAATTTCAATAACCCAAATCCCTTAGCTACTTCTAGTCTTTATTTTATTTTTTGAGATGGAGCTTCACTCTGCTGCCCAGGCTGGAGTTCAGCGGTGCCATCTCGGCTCACTGCAACCTCCATCTCCCAAGTTCAGGCCATTCTCCTGCCTCAGCCTCCAGAGTAGCTGGGACTACAGGTGTACACCACCACGCCCAGCTAATCTTTTTATTTTTAGTAGAGATAGGGTTTCACCATGTTGGCCAGGCTAGTGTTGAACTCCTGACCTCAGGTGATCCGCTTGCCTCGGCCTCCCAAAGTGCTGGGATTACAGGTGTGAGCCACTGGACCCAGCCTAAGACCTTGATTTTTTTTTTTTTTTTTTTTTTTTAAGACAAAGTCTCACTCTGTTGCCCAGGCTGGAGTGCAGTGGCACAATCTCGGCTCACTGCAACCCCCGCCTCCCGGGTTCAAGCAATTCTTGTGCCTCAGTCTCCTGAGTAGTAGGATTTCAGGTGCCCACCACCACACCCAGCTAATTTTTTTGTATTTTTAGTAGAGATGAGGTTTCACCATGTTGGTCAGGCTGGTCTCAAACTTCTGACCTCAGGCGATCCACCCACCTCAGCCTCCCAAAGTGCTGGGATTACAGGTGTGAGCCACTGCGCCCAAGACCCTGATTCTTACGGCCAGGTGCAGTGGCTCATGCCTGTAATNGCTCACTGCAACCCCCGCCTCCCGGGTTCAAGCAATTCTTGTGCCTCAGTCTCCTGAGTAGTAGGATTTCAGGTGCCCACCACCACACCCAGCTAATTTTTTTGTATTTTAGTAGAGATGAGGTTTCACCATGTTGGTCAGGCTGGTCTCAAACTTCTGACCTCAGGTGATCCACCCACCTCAGCCTCCCAAAGTGCTGGGATTACAGGTGTGAGCCACTGCGCCCAAGACCCTGATTCTTACGGCCAGGTGCAGTGGCTCATGCCTGTAATCCCAGCACTTTGGGAGGCCAAGAAAGGCAGATCACCCGAGGTCAGGAGTTCAACACTAGCCTGGCCAACATGGTGAAACCCTGTCTCTACTAAAAATACAAAAATTAGACGGGCATGGTGGTGCATATCTGTAATCTCACCTACTTGGGAGGCTGAGGCCAGAGAATTGCTTGAACCTGGGAGACGGAGGTTGTAGTGAGCCAAGATTGTGCCACTGCACTCCAGCCTGGGCAAGAGTGAGATTCTGTCTCAAAAAGAAAAAAAAAAGGAATTGGGGTCTTGCTGTGTTGTCCACACTAAAGTATAATGCCTATTCACTTGAACTCCTGGCCTCAAGCAATCCTTCTGCCTCAGCCTCTTGAGTAGCTTGGACTACAGGCACATGCTACCGCACCTGGCCTTAGTCTTCATTTTTTTTTTTTTTTTTTTTTGAGACAGAGTTTTGCTCTGTTGCCCAGGCTGGAGTGCAGTGGTATGATCTTGACTCACTGCAACCTCCGTCCCCTGGGTTCATACCATTCTCCTGCCTCAGCTTCCCGAGTAGCTGGGACTACAGGTGCCTGCCACCATGCCTGGCTAATTTTTTTTTTTGTATTTTTAGTAGAGCTGGGGTTTCACTGTGTTAGACAGGAGGGTCTCGATCTCCTGACCTTGTGATCCGCCTGCCTTGGCCTCCCAAAGTGCTGGGATTACAGGCGTGAGCCACCGCGCCCGGCCTTAGTCTTCATTTTAAGCAAGACTTTGGCATAAAGTCTTAAAGAGAAGGGGTGTGTGTGTGTGTGTGTGTGTGTGTGTTTGGATCAGTAAGTCTTACCTAAAAAACATTATCTAAAAAGCACAACCAAACAAGTATCAGAACTAGAACAGCAGATTAGAACAACTGCTTAAGAACTGGGAAATGAAAGAGTAGTTCCTATATTCTTTTGGGACACCTATATTCTAAGAGGACACCTAATAAATGTCTGCTGAATAAACAAGGAGCTGCAGCAGTAAGTCGCTGGGGTGGGGAGTAGGAGCCTGCAAACTGGTGAACATCAGCTGCTTTGGAGGAAAAACTAGTTTTGCACAAAATGTAAAACAAAAAGTGGAACCCAGTATTACAGTAGTACTCTTACCACTCTTGAGAAGAGCCTTAGAGTCTCCAAATCTTCTAAAATGTTGCTGTTTTTGGTAGTGATCAGTACCATATACAGTTTCTCCATAGGCTGGTAGACATATCTTACACTCTCTGTTTCAACAAACGTATGTTGTTTTCCAGTGTTCATGAGCTTTGGAAAAGCTGCTAATAAGCCCTCAATCCGAGTTCGGGTCATTTCCACAAACTGTCGAGAGACAATAGCCTTTCCTGCTTTTGTGCAGACCGCTGCTGCCAACAGCACCTGCCAGGAACATATGCATAAATAAGTACTATTATTTATTCACATCTGTTTTCTCAATATCCCAGGAAATGTTCCATAGAATGACATATTTATTTAGTGACAGAACTAGTAGTAGTATTATTTTTAAGACCGTCTTACTCTGTCACCCATGCCGGAGTGCAATGGCAAGATCACAGCTCACTGCAACCTCAGACTCCTGGGCTCAAGAAATCCTGAGTAGCTAGGACTACAAGTGCATGCCACCAAGCCTCGCTAATTTTTAAAAAGCTTTTAGTAAAGACAGTGTCTCGCTATGTTTCCCAGTGTCTCGCTAGGTTTCCCTGGTCTTGAACTCCTGGATTCAAGCAATCCTCCTGCCTTGGCCTCCCAAAGTGCTGAGATTATAGGTGTGAGCTACCACGACCAGCTGACATGACGAGCAATAGAATACTGACTTTCACGGGCACAGTGGCTCACACCTGTAAACCCAGCACTTTGGGAGGCCAAGGTGGCTGGATTATTTGAGGTCAGGAGTTCGAAACCAGCCTGGCCAACATGGCGAAACCCCATCTCTACTAAAAATACAAAAATGAGCCAGGCATGGTAGCATGCACCTGTAATCCCAGCTACTCAGGAGGCTGAGGCACGAGAATTACTTGAACCCGGGAGGCAGAGATCAAGCTACTGCCCTCCAGCCTGGGTAACACAGCAATACTCTGTCTTTAAAAAAAAAAAACGAATGCTGAGTTTCAAACTTTTACTCCATTGTTCTTTTCATTGTAATACGTAATTCATAAGACAAAGCTAAGGTAGACAAAACTAACGCCATTATTCCTGTTTTCAATAACATACCTATAGAAAACTGTGTAATGAAATGACCTTTTTCCAAGACCATACATATACTAATGAGTCTCCTGTGACTCAGAACTGGGTTGCTCTCTGCTTTGGCAAACCCATAAAGACGAGCTTAAAACTTTTTCTGAAAAGAACAAGGTATTTCCAAGCCCACGCTGAAGTGTGATCAGGCAGATTAAAAATATTAAAGACATAAGAAGCCCCTTACATTTATTATTATTATTATTTTTTTTTTTTTGAGACAGAGTCTTGCTCTGTCACCCAGGCTGGAGTGCAGTGGCTGGATCTCCGCTCACTGCAAGCTCCGCCTCCCAGGTTTACGCCATTCTCCTGCCTCAGCCTCCCGAGTAGCTGGGACTATAGGCGCCCACCACCTCGCCCGGCTAGTTTTTTGTATTTTTTAGTAGAGACGGGGTTTCACCGGGTTAGCCAGGATGGTCTCGATCTCCTGACCTTGTGATCCGCCCGTCTCGGCCTCCCAAAGTGCTGGGATTACAGGCTTGAGCCACCGCGCC
>NW_016807677.1:245864-249955 GCF_001698545.2 Rhinopithecus bieti
GAACAAGGAAAACATGGAACCCAAAGGGAACTGCAGCGAGAGCACAAAGATTCTAGGATACTGCGAGCAAATGGGGTGGAGGGGTGCTCTCCTGAGCTACAGAAGGAATGGTCTGGTGGTTAAGATAAAACACAAGTCAAACTTATTCGAGTTGTCCACAGTCAGCAATGGTGATCTTCTTGCTGGTCTTGCCATTCCTGGACCCAAAGCGCTCCATGGCCTCCACAATATTCATGCCTTCTTTCACTTTGCCAAAGACCACATGCTTGCCATCCAACCACTCAGTCTTGGCAGTGCAGATGAAAAACTGGGAACCATTTGTGTTGGGTCCAGCATTTGCCATGGACAAGATGCCAGGACCTGTATGCTTTAGGATGAAGTTCTCATCTTCAAATTTCTCCCCATAGATGGACTTGCCACCAGTGCCATTATGGCGTGTGAAGTCACCACCCTGACACATAAACCCTGGAATAATTCTGTGAAAGCAGGAACCCTTATAACCAAATCCTTTCTCTCCAGTGCTCAGAGCACGAAAATTTTCTGCTGTCTTTGGAACCTTGTCTGCAAACAGCTCGAAGGAGACGCGGCCCAAGGGCTCGCCGTCGACGGCAATGTCGAAGAACACGGTAGGGTTGACCATGGCTAGTACTACAAGAATTTCCTCGGCGGCAGCGTCTGCAAAGCCTAAATAAATATTCTTACAGTTTCTTTCTTTTCTTTTTGAGACGGAATCTCGCTCTGTCGCCCAGGCTGGAGTGCAGTGGCCGGATCTCAGCTCACTGCAAGCTCCGCCTCCCGGGTTTCCGCCATTCTCCTGCCTCAGCCTCCCGAGTAGCTGGGACTACAGGCGCTCGCCACATCGCCCGGCTGGTTTTTTGTATTTTTTAGTACAGACGGGGTTTCACCGTGTTAGCCAGGATGGTCTCGATCTCCTGACCTCGGGTAATCCGCCTGCCTCGGCCTCCCAAAGTGCTGGGATTACAGGCTTGAGCCACCGTGCCCAGCCTAATATTCTTATAGTTTCAATACATCAATAGTTTTGTATTATAGGAGAACATAACATCCTTATCCACTAAAAATAGGTAATTAGGGTATGTGGGAGACAATCACCATCATGCTTATTTCTCAACAGCAAGCGGTCCCGAATAGCTGGAACTACAGGTGCCTAACACTACGCCCAGCTAATTTTTTTTTTGTTATTTTAACTTCCTTTTAAGATGGAGTTTCACTCTTTTTGCCCAGGCTGGAGTGCAATGGCGTAATCGTAGCTCACAGCAACCTCCACCTCCCAGATTCAAGGAATTCTCCTGCCTCAGCCTCCGCCTCAGCCTCCCAGGTAGCTGGGATTACAGGTGCATGCTACCATACCCAGTTAATTTTGTATTTTTAGTAGAGATGGGGTTTCACTGTGTTGGCCAAGCTGGTCTTGAACTCCTGACCTCCAGTAATCCATCCGCCTTGGCCTCCCAAAATGCTGGGACTACAGACGTGAGCCACCACGCCCGGCCTTTTTTTGTATTTTTAGTAGAGACAGGTTTTCACCATATTGGCCAGGCTGGTCTAGAACTCCTAAGTTCGATCACCTAAGGTCAAAGTGATCCACCCGCCTCGGCCTCCCAAAGTGCTGGGATTACAGGCATAAGCCAACGTGCTCATGCCCTTTTTAGGGCACAGGCCCTGAACAGTTTTTAAAAAGTAGTCTTGGGCCACGCACAGTGGCTCACACCTATAATCCCAGCACTTTGGGAGGCAGAGGCGAGTGGATCACCTGTGGTCGGGAGTTCGAGACCAGCCTGACCAACATGGAGAAACCCCATCCTTACTAAAAATACAAACACACGTTAAAAGAGACTTAGACATGTCAGTCCATCACAATGTACAAATCAAATTTGAACAGTGATTGAATAGTTGATAATACTAAAAAATTACTGCTCATTTTTTAGGTGTGAAAATATGCTATTATAGTAATGTATTTTTATGGAAGGAATACTTATATATTTTTAAAAAGAGTTGTGTAGTTTTGAATCCTTCCACAGTCTCTCATATTAAAGGTGCTCCCTCGATGACTATATTGAACTAAAAGAGTTGTCTGGGATACACCTTATCTTCAAACTATGCTAGTTTTGCATGTGGTACTAACGAAAGGTCACTGGATTTAGTAATTATCCTGAGGATCGGAATTTACAATTTCCTTTTTTTTTTGGAGACAGGGTCTCACTTTGTCACTCAGGCTGGACTGCAATGGTGCGATCATGGCTCACGTAGCCTCAACTTCTGGGCTTGAACAATCCTCCTGCCTCAGCCCCTTGAAAGGAGCTGGGACTATGGGCAGGTGCCACTACGCTTGGCAAATTTTTGTATTTTCAGTAGAGGTGGCGTTTCACCATGTTGCCCAGGCTGGTCTTGAACTCCTGGACTCAAGTGATCAGCTGACCCTGGCCTCCCGAAGTGCTGGAATTACAAGCATGAGTCACCACGCCTAGCCAGAACTCACAATTTCATGTGTTGAATATCAGTTATAAATATTCCTTTTAAAAGCAACTGTCCTAATATTATATAAATGGGTTTTTATGACTTGGGATAAAATTTTCCAAACTGCCAATATATCGCACATGGATTCAAAACTGCTAAATAGCAAACTGATGATTCAAAAAGTGGCCCGAGTGATGATACGATGTTCATAAAGAATCTAGACAAAATTGCTTTATGAATATAAAAATGGAAAAAATTATTTCTAAATTAAGATTTATGTAATTTAAAACATATATGTAAATTATTAAGTATTTTAAGAACATATTGGACTATTTTTGATATTTTTTTAAGTACAATTTCCATTTTATTTTTCTCCAGAGAATAGTCTGTCTTCAGTCTTTAAGGACTCAGCTCCTTACATGGGCTTTGGTGGGGGACGTGGGGCAGCAATCTGTAGTTCTCAATTGGGGAGGGGGTGTTTGGTCCTTGTGGGCTTCACGAGATTGATTCCTGACTACTTTGCTGTGAATTGCACAACTCACACAGTAATGTAGCTTCATATACAGCTTGGGAAGCACATAGGCATCGAAGATGCTCGCTTCAGAAATGTCCCTGACTGCTGTGGGACTATGTTTTGAATGACGAATTTCTTAATGGCCTTATCCTTGGGCACACATCGAGCACAGTTAGTGCAGCGAATAGGCTGCATGTGGCCGTGGCCCTTTTTGGCATGACCGTCGTTCCTTCTTTTCTTTGTCATCTTAGAGGCACGGACCGAAGAGAGGAGTTTTTTTGTTTTGTTTTGGTTTTTGTTTTTTTTCTTTTTTAAAAGAGTTTCGCTCTTGTTGCCCAGGCTGGAGTACAATGGCAAGATCTTGGCTCACTGCAACTTCCGCCTCCTGGGTTCAAGTGATTCTCCTGCCTTAGCCTCCCGAGTAGCTGGGATTACAGGCGCCACCACCATGCCCAGCTAATTTTTTTTGTATTTCTAGTAGAGATGGGGTTTCACCATATTGGTTGGCCAAGCTGGTCTCAAATGCCCGACCTCAGGGGATCCACCCAGCTCAGCCTCCGAAAGTGCTGAGATTACAGGTGTGAGCCACCGCGCCCAGAGTATTTTTGTTACATTCTTAAAAGTTTACATAATTGGCAAAAAGCTTTTCTTCTTAATAGTCTCATCAGAAAAGTGGGGAATTCTCTTATATTTGGGATCATTTCACATTGGTTTCTCCTTTTCCCAAAGACTGAGTTAGAATTAGTGTCCCAAATTTGCAAAGAACCAAGCTGATATATCGGAAAAACTAAATGGGAGTGAGAAAATCTATATTCTAGTTTTGTTCTTCTATTTACCATCTGTCTGACCTTCAGTTACTCAACCTCTCTTAACCTCGTTTCTTTTCCTATAAAATGCAGCATTATCTAATGACCTTATAAGCTATTATGAGGGCCAAATGACTATAATGAAACTGTACTTCAAAAGTGCTATACAACTTGTAGCACACATATTCATGATGTAAAACAGCACCATTAGTAATAACAAACATGCATCTCATGAAAAGAAATTATGTCACTTCAAAGTGATGGATTTTTCTTTTTTTATTAAAAAAAAAAAAAAAAAA